>NC_079515.1:38244988-38849248 GCF_000801105.2 Raphanus sativus | reverse complement strand
TTAGTAGACGACTTATTATAAGTCGTCTGGAAGGTCTTCCAGCTGGACGACTTAGTAGACGACTTATTATAAGTCGTCTGAAGGTCTTCCAGCTGGACGACTTAGTAGACGACTTATTATAAGTCGTCTGGAAGGTCTTCCAGCTGGACGACTTAGTAGACGACTTATTATAAGTCGTCTGGAAGGTCGTCCAGCTGGACGACTTAGTAGAGCGACTTATAATAAGTCGTCTGGAAGGTCGTCCAGCTGGACGACTTATGTTGACGACTTATAATTAAGTCGTCTATTTAGTATTTGTTTCAAATATCTAACTCGATTCTTCTTCTATTTACTGCAGACCCGCGTGATCAACTTTGTTGAGAAGGACATTAGTGAAATGTGGCCAAAATGGGACTCTGAGGTTGATGACGTGCCCGCGGAGAACATCATTAAAGTGATGTATGATCGGAGACCGTGGAAGTGGACCATGGATTGCTGGGAAGTCACTGGTACAAAACCCAAGTTTGTGACTCCATCGAAAAGAGCCAAAGAGATGGTTGTGGAGGAGGTGGAGGAAGACAATCAGAGACCTCGGAAGAAAGCTCGTAAAGAGGCTCCTAAAGAGGCTCCTAAAGAGGCTAGAGAAGAGGCTCCTACAGAGGCTACAGAAGAGGCTACAGAAGAGGCTAGAGAAGAGGCTAGTTGGGTGACCAGAGAGGAGTTAGAAAACATGTTCAAGGACTTAGGTGACATGATGAAAGAGGGGTTTAAGAAGTGCATCAGGGAGATTAGGAAGATCTCCGATAGATTGGAAGCTGTGGAGAAGAAGGTTGGTGTCACCAATCAGGCTACCCCTCAAGCCCCAGAAACCGGGGTTAGTAAAAAACACCCTACCCCACAAGCCCCAGAAACCGGGGCTAGTAACAAACAGACTACTCCTCAAAAGGATCAGCCTCCACTTCAAACCAATCATCCTACTCCTCCCACCAGACAGCCTGCTCCTCAAAAGGCAAAGCCTACTCCTCAAACTAAACAGCCTGCTCCTCAAACTAAACAGCCTGCTCCTCAAACTAAACAGCCTGCTCCTCAAACGAAACAGCCTGCTCCTCAAACTAAACAGCCTGCTCCTCAGACGAAACAGCCTGCTCCTCAAACGAAAAAGCCTTCTCCACAAAAGAAACAGCCTTCTCCTCTGCCCAAAGAGGTTAATATCAAATCTTTAAGTCGTCTGGTCTTTGTATAGATTTGTAAATATATAAGTCGTCTGGAAGGTTTTCCAGCTGGACGACTTACAAATAAGTCGTCTGGAAGGTTTTCCAGCTGGAAACCTTCCAGACGACTTATTTGTAAGTCGTCCAGCTGGAAAACCTTCCAGAAGACTTACAAATAAGTCGTCTGAACTCCAGCTGGAACCAAATCCTCTCCCAACTTTTATTTAAGTCGTCCAGGGTTAACTTGTTCTCTTTTATTGCAGAGATTGTTGCCGGAGGATACAGCAGATGAGGCGATCTCGGTATATAAGATCTTGCCGGAGGATAAAGCAGATGGTGTCACCTCCAAAGAGATTGTTCCTCTCACTTCCACTGACCAACCGAGCTTCGCTTCCAACGATCAACAACCGAGCTTCGCTTCCACCGATCCAGCTTCAGCTTCAGAACCGAGCCTGGTTGTATTGGACCAAACAGCTCCCACTGCTTCTGTGCGTGCAAGGAGTGAACGAACGAAGAAACCTGCTCCCACGCAGATATCTCCTTATACGGCAGAGAGAAGGAAACTCCTTAGAGTGGGAAAGTATAATCCATTTCCCACACTAAACAGACCTAAGATGAAGGAGCTCGCTGATTGGTTGAAAACTGATCCGTAAGTGATTGCTTTACCCATAATAGCTTGATTTAGTCTACCAAAACTGATTGCTTTTTTGTTTGCAGTGATTATTTCACTAAGGAAGAGGACAAACCACGTACATCACCAACTTGGTGGTATCAAAAACTCCGGACATCCAAAGCATGGCTGGAAGACGTAGTAAGTCTTCTGCTTATCTTTAAGTCGTCTGGTAACTTGTCTTTGTATAGATTTGTAAATATATAAGTCGTCTGGAAGGTTTTCCAGCTGGACGACTTATTTGTAAGTCGTCCAGCTGGAAAACCTTCCAGAAGACTTACAAATAAGTCGTCTGGTAACTTGTCTTTGTATAGATTTGTAAATATATAAGTCGTCTGGAAGGTTTTCCAGCTGGACGACTTACAAATAAGTCGTCTGGAAGGTTTTCGAGCTGGAAAACCTTCCAGACGACTTATTTGTAAGTCGTCCAGCTGGAAAACCTTCCAGACGACTTATTTGTAAGTCGTCTGGAAGGTTCTAACTTGTATTATTTTATATGCAGCATATAGATGCTTGGATGAATGTGCTGAGGCAGAGGTATAAGGAGAACCCACAATGTTTCCGGAGCGAGCGAATGTGCTTCCTGGATCACAACTTTACCCAGTCTTGGAGAGAACAGTATCTGGTCTTCAAACATCGTCGTCTGATCACAATGGTTTAGGAAAAATGCTACCTAGTGGGGCGGCGAGTTTGTATGACGGATCAATGCCTTCATTTTGCCAATCAAACAAGAAGTGGGGGGAGGACATTGATGATATCTATGCGCCACTGAACTTGGACAACAAACATTGGGTGGCTATTTGGATATCGATCCCTAAGAGGCACATAGTCGTCTGGGACAGCATACCTTCAACTACCATACCAGAAAGATGGGATGAGATAATGGAGCCTTTTCTCGAGATGGTCCCTTATCTGATTGTGGAGTGCGGAGACCAGATGCATGGGTTGGAGCGATACACTTATGAGAGACTCCTCAAAGATGTACCCACGGCCAACAATGGTGATTGTGGCGTGTACGCTGCAAAGTACATTGAATGTCATGCTCTTGGGGTCCCCTTTAGCCCTAAAGACTTTGCTAGGTCCAATGCGAAGACTATGAGGGATACTATGGCTTTGGCTATATGGACGGAGCTTGTTGATCAGCATCTGAAAGATAATGAGGATGGTGGTATGTTTGTAGGCATGTATGATTAGATACACAAATCAATTTGTATAGATTTTTTAACTTGTATAGATTTTTTAACTTGTATAGATTTTTTAACTTGTATAGATACACAAATCAATTTGTATATTTGAACTATTTGTATACACAAATCTATTTGTATATTTGAACTATTTGTTTACACAAATCTATTTGTATGTTTGTGGGCATGTATGATTTATTTGATTTTCTAACTTGTATAGATTTTCTAACTTACAAATAAGTCGTCTGGAAGGTTTTCCAGCTGGACGACTTACAAATAAGTCGTCTGGAAGGTTTTCCAGCTGGACGACTTACAAATAAGTCGTCTGGAAGGTTTTCCAGCTGGACGACTTACAAATAAGTCGTCTGGAAGGTTTTCCAGCTGGACGACTTACAAATAAGTCGTCTGGAAGGTTTTCCAGCTGGACGACTTACAAATAAGTCGTCTGGAAGGTTTTCCAGCTGGACGACTTACAAAAATACACTTGAAGGGATAGTAGAAGGTAGTCTAAACACTGGACGACTTAAATACACTGGACGACTTAAATACACTGGACGACTTCGTAAAAGGTCGTCTAAAAAAATACACTTGAAGGGATAGTAGAAGGTAGTCTAATACACTGGACGACTTCGTAGAAGGTAGACGAAACACTGGACGACTTAGAAATTAGTCGTCTGGACGGGTAATCAAGACTGGACGACTTATATTTAGGTCGTCTGGACAACTAGTCAACTGGTTGTGTACATTGTGGTTTCGTATGGCCAGTTTCCTTGCAGTTTGAGCATCTCCGTGCCCTGTGTTTCTTCCTGGGTTTGTGTCCCCTCATCCTAGATAGCTCCAACCAAGATTGCCATCTTGATTTCTTCTGTCTCCCCGGACCACGCTTTACGTTTGGAGGAAAGCATTCTCGTTCCTCAATATGTTGTGACACGATAGGATATATATTCTCTGAGTATCCTGCATACAGATGATTCTTTGAGTAAAGTGGACATACAAGTGTGTCGATATGCACACCAGCATGTGTTCCAGCTGCTATAGCATGAGAGCAAGGTATTTTCTCCACTCCATAGACACCACAACCACACTTTACATGTTCCAAATCAACCGCACAGTCCATTTTGCCACCTTTGACAAAGAAACGCCATCCATCAATTGGTTCGACCGTCATCGTATCCGCTATCTCTGATCGAACAGCAAGCAAGTATTCAACACCCCGGCTATGTACAGTTGGGAGACTCAAAGCATCTTGTCTCCTTTTCCAATACCATTTTCCTAACTTCTGCCTTATGAACTCCAGCAGGAACGGAATCGGAAATCCTCTTGCTCGCTTCAGTGCGGAATTAATAGATTCAGCGATGTTGCTTGTTTTTATGTTGAACCTGTTCCCCTTACAATAAACCCTTGACCATAGCTTGGCGTCGGCCTTCTCCAAATACGTTGCAAGTTCCGGGTTTGCACTCCGTATCTCAGCCATGTACCGGTTAAAATCGTGAACCGTGTGCGCATAAGCAGCCCCTTTCACCAAGTACATGAGATGTTTCCCTTTAAACTTTTTGACAATGTTATCTTGAAGGTGATAATAACATATTCCTCGGGTTGCCCAAGGAAACACCTTCTCACACGCACTTTTAATGGCCGCGTGCCGGTCAGAGACTATCACCAGAGGCTTGTCATGAGATATACAACTAGCCAATTTTGTGAAAAACCATTCCCAAGAAGGTTCATCTTCAGCATCCACGATCCCAAAAGCCAATGGGAATATCTGAAAATTGCCATCTTGTGCGGCTGCAACTAACATAACACCTCCATACTTTCCACTTAGGTGAGTTCCATCCACCACAATGACCCTTCTCTGATACTTAAAACCTTTGATAGAAGCTCCAAAAGAGAGAAATAGATACTTAAATCTTTTCTCAGAATCAAGTTCTATAGCCGTGATAGAATCAGGATTTGCAATGGAGATTTGCTCGAGATATGAAGGCAGACGCGAATACCCTTCTTCTGCTGATCCTCTCACCAATTTCTGTGCATATAACAGTGCTCTGTATGAAGTGGTGTAATCAAGCGTCATGCCAAACATGTTCTTCATTGCATCAGTGATATGCTGTGGAGTTATCCCATCAATGATCCCAACACGATCAATGAAAAGACTACCAACATACTTTGGAGTACAGTGTCTCCGCTGAGCGATTCGGTCTCCAATTGAGCATAAATGTTTTTCCACATACTTTGTTACCCAAAACGTGTTTGACCCATGTTTCACACTCGCTCTGATCTTCCATCCACAACCGCTAACCCGACATATTGCCACAAGGAGAGTTTTTGTTGATTTGTATATTCTGAAAGAAAACCTACCCCTCACTGCTGTCAACCGCAGCTCTGAAAGCAGTGCATCCTTGCTAACAAAACTCTGGTTGACATAGATGCTGGTACAATCCGATTTTCCTCCTTCAATAGCATTTGTCTTAGCATATGTCTTTTCAATTTCTTCAAAACAAATATTATCATCATCTTCCTCGTCCTCATCTAGAACCTTTCCATAAAGACTGTAATCCCCACCATTCTGATCCGTTTCACCAACAATAGTGTTATCAGCATCCTCCTCCCCATTTTCCTCCTCCCCATTTTCCTCCTCCCCATCTTGATTTTCATCTTCAACAGACTCATTATCACCAACATCTTCAAAACATTCATCAGCCTCATCATTATCACCAACATCTTCTTCCCATTCACCAGCTTCATCATTATCACCAACATCTTCTTCCCATTCACCAGCTTCATCATTATCACCAGCTTCTTCTCTTTTCTCTGAAACCGTTTCCACCTTGCTGCGGCTTGATACACAAAGACATACTCTATGCGTTTTGAGTATCTCGAGCAAGTTTCGAACTTGTCTATCACTTGTAACATGAATGGGAGGACTGCTTGGAGTCATCATCATTTCTGCTGGTAATGAGTAGCTAATCTCCACAGTCACTGATCTCATGTCCAGGTTATAATCTTCTTGAGCCATTGCAACAAGTTCAGCATGTGTTGAATCTTCATTCAATAAAAACAATCTTGCTCCTTTGAGATCATCAACCACAAAATCCCAACGGAAATCTCTCAACAACCATTCTCCATACACTGCATGTAACTTAAAAATCATCTGCAAATATTCAAAATAAAACACATTAGTAAACATAGAGAAAATGAAGAAGTTCAACAAACATTATCGCAGACGACTTAGATTTAAGTCGTCCAGAAGACTTAAAGGTAAGTCGTCTAAAGAGGTCACTTTTGCAATTGAAAATTAAAAGGGACGACTTAATTCTAAGTCGTCCGGCTTTGTTTGTTAAAAAAAAAAATTCAGACGACTTATATATAAGTCGTCTACGAAAAACGGGCTAGTTTTGCATTTGACCGAATCGTGTCAGATCTTTGACTATTTCTGGACGACTTATAAATCAGTCGTCTCTGGAAAGTAAAAATTTCAATATTTTATTCAAACTAGACGACTTACACGTAAGTCGTCCCAGGTTAGTTTTGTAATTGAAAAATAAAACTTGAAATTTAACTTTCTCCAGACGACTTAACTAAAAGTCGTCCAGCTAGACGACTTAATTTAAGGTCGTCCGGGATAAGCAAGGTTTGGACGACTTAATTGGGAAAAATTCTGGACGACTTTGCTTTCCCCGGACGACTTTAAATTAAGTCTTCTGACGGGACGACTTTATATTATGTCGTCTGGTAAAAATTAAATTATGAAGTTTTATTTTTCAACTACAAAACTAACCTAAGACGACTTACACGTAAGTCGTCTAGTTTAATAAAATATTGAAATTTTAACTTTCCGAGAGACGACTGAATTATAAGTCGTCCAGAAATAGTCAAAGATCTGACACGATTCGGTCAAATGCAAAACTAGCCTGTTTCTCGTAGACGACTTATATATAAGTCGTCTGGACTGTTTTTTTTCACCAAACAAAGCTGGACGACTTAGTTTAAGTCGTCCGTTTGACCAGAAGACTCATCAGTAAGTCTTCTACATACAGATGACTTACTTGTAAGTCTTCTACGCGAACAGATTTTGAAAAAAATTCAAATTCGTACCTTCAACTAGGTGAGATGACTTTGTTTGCACACAGGGTCTTCTCCAACCACCCAGAACCTCAAACGAAAGCAACCGTAAGTCAAAACGAAAGAAATATGGCTCCAAACAATTTTGAATCAAAAGCTTCAGTTTTTTGGATGAATATGGAGAGAAAGTGAAAGAAATGTTGTTTTTAGTTCATAACAATTGAAACAGAGAGAGTGTAAAGAGATTTACGTGCATTAAAGGGCATTAAAAGCTCCAAACAGTTCGTACAAGGTTGTTCCCACTATTCATGGCAGTGGCAATATTGTAAATACTTGAAGAAAATGAGGTTGAGACAGTAAAGAAGCCATTTTCGAAAAAAAAAAAAAAAAGGGTTAATGGCATTTTCGTAGATAAAATGCAGATGTGGGGTTAAAAACTCAAAAAAAAAATGAGTCAAAAGAAAAGGTTAGTTTTCTGTTTGAATTCAAGTTTTGAGTCACTTTTGCAATAAGCCCTTTTTTTTTTCTTCTAAACTTTAATGAACATGGCCTCAAAATATGAAATGGAATAAGTATTGAACTCACCGTATCCTTCCATGGATATGATCTGCAAATCTCCACCAAAATAGCGAGCATATAAGCGACTAATAGGAAGACCATAACCATAACCAGCCATAGTTATGGGGACATCAGCTATTCCCAAGTCCACATCTTCTTCAAGCGGGTTTCTTGCTGTGCTGTAGAGGTAGGTGAATATTTTGGGGAGACCGCTTCTCGGTATACCTCCACCTTCATCTGAGACCTATAAGATCAACCCACAACAATGATTTGCTCAAGCAGGTGCCACAAAAAGCTGAAAGGCGTAGCAGAGAGGATAACAACAAACCTTAATTGTAACATCTTCGATTCCATCAGCAACTATGATACGGATTGGTGGTGCAACCCTATCGGAGTCAACAAACCTCTCTTGGACAGCACGTAGAGAGTTCTTGACTAGCTCATACACCATAAGATGCAAATGGGTCGGTACATACCTAAGAAAAGGAGTAGAGGAAAAAAAAAACATTGTTGGCTATGTGAGAGACAAAAGCTACAACAGAATGTATCAAAGAAGAGAACAAGAACTCACGGAAAGGTGAAACTTGGATCGCCATATATGTTTATCTCCGGAGCAGAACCATACTCTCTGAAACAAATTGACCTTGCATCTTCACTAGCATTCCTTGCCACCTCCATAGGAGACATCTTGGTGTGTATGTAACCCACGGTATGAAGCGGAGGGTTCGGATTATGCAACTCAACATGCTGCCCTGAAAATTTCATTTCATTACAACCTCAACAGTATCAACACAAAGATATATCAGTTGAATCATTTAAGAAAACAAAAAAACAAAGTCTTACCGATAAGCATACGGATCCCTATTCGAGACAAGTAGAAGCGATCAAGAAACTGATGAATCTCATCAAGATTCTCGTAGAGTCTCATCCCTTTCTTCAGCTGGTTAACACCCAGAGCCATCATGGGAACCACGTTGTTGTGCCTTACTTTAACAGCCTTAATCATCTGAGTGAACTCTTTCTCGTCAGCAGTATCCTTGATCTCAGGAAACGCTCTCATGTCCCTGAACGACTCCACATACCAATCCCTCACCTACCAAAACAAACTCATACAAAGCTGTTCTAAGGATCTCTTAGCTAGAATTACAATTCACAATAACTAAACCGGAATAAACCGGAACCTCGGAGCGTACCTTCAAAACGGCAGGTTTCTCAGAGAGACCATAAGGCAGCGTCTCGAGCTCGATCGCGCGCCTCGCGATCCGAATCGGGAGCTCCTTGTGGAGAAACTGCGCGGAGATCAGAAGGTTTCTCTCGGTGGGAGTGGAACCGAACTCCATCATGTACCTGAGGCTCACACCCGTCTGCTTCATGCATCCCCATCTGTGAACGTCCTCGATCAAGCTCTTCGAGAACATCTCGCTAGCCTTCTTCACCGCCATCAAACCCTAACGTCTTCGCTGTCGTTGTTGTCGCCGTCGTAGGACTCCACTGTTATCATCAAAGCATGGGAGATGATTGGATGGATATACAGAGAGAGAAGTGTGAGGATTGGGTTTGGGGGATGGGCATGTGCGAGAACAGATTAGATTTGTAATTTTAATTAATGATATTTACTCAAAAAAGGTTGTGTTGTTTTCCCGCTAATTCAATGGATTAGGATGTACTGTTTGCGAGGGATTGAGTAATCGTGTGGTTCTGGTTGTTCTGGAATATTATTTTAGATTATATAACTTTTTGAGGTCTTTGTTATATTATTATTTGGGTGAAAGATTAAAGTCTTTATTTATGTGCAAATGATGCTGTTAAGTTGAACTATTTTGGTTTTTTTTTTTGGCATCAAAAGGAGAAGACTATTTTGGTTAAATTGTCTGAATCATCATAATATATGATTAGTGAGATAAATTTCCTTGGAAAAAAAAGTTAAAAGCATAATACACATTTTTTTTATTGTATTATCTTATGTAGAGATTAGAAAAGAAGCACAGTCCAAAAGGCCTCTGGCCCGGTCTTCTCTTATATACCCAACACCTTATTCTTTTGTGCTCTCTTTTAATAGCATTGCACTATATATGGATTCAATCAAAGTAATCCATCGTTCGATGCAATTGACACAGTCACAATTCCATTGTCTGATTTTATTAAAATGGTAAAATGGTTTTGGTATCTATAAACAATTATCACCATATTACTGCTACAAAAAGAAAATGATAATTGTTGCCGTTAAAAAATAAAAAATAATAGTTAAAAATCTTTATCAAATTCACAATCTCATATTCAACCATGTTCATAACTTTATTTTAGTAACATGTAAAAGAAAGTGGTTTACTTAGAGAAGTCACTACTAACAATTAAAATTACGTTAAAAGTAAGCTTTGAGCAAAGTGTTCATCGAATTGTCAACAAAGACAAAGAGACTTCGAAACTCCCTAATGAGTTATGTGTAGACATAAGCCCCCGAAATTTTTTAAAAAAATTCTATAGACATAAGTTCTCAAAAAAAATTTTAGGCCTCCAATTTTTTTTTTTTCATAGACATGGCAATAGACTTTCAAATTCTCGAGGCTGACTCTGGTTATGTGACTGGCTCGAAAAGATCTTTCACTAATTTGATCGGTCTTTCACTACTTTGACCGGAGAACAATTCACTGATTGTTATTGTATAGTAATTCCAATAGAGTGTCACAAAAAAAAAGTAATTCCAATAGAAAAACAAGGCATTCATCTTCTTTTATTGATGTTTTCACACTTACTTTGCCATTGTTTCAAAAGTAATTTTACATTATTTTGTCAATAGCTATCAAATATAAGATGTCTTTTTAAAATAAAACTATATAATGAAAAATCTAAAAGAAGTAAAGCAATTTTAAGTGACATAAAATGGGTTAGCGAAAAATTGTCTTTGAAAAAACATTCAGAGATAAGATGAGAAAAATAATAAATACTATACAAAACATTATGAAGCTTCTTATAATCATATATAATACATTATGCAATTTGCCACCCTTGTATATATATTTACAGAATAATAAAACTGTCAAAAGTAGGCATTTGTCCTGGATGTTTCATTATATTATCAGATTCCTCAAACTTATTTTAATATTGTTTCACCATTGTGAGTTTTATCATCAAATCTGATCATTATTAGTTGTAAGTTTACGGTTTTTTCATATGTCATGGATACTGTTTAGTTTTGTGAATTCGCTGAACTCCTAATTATGTATTAATTGTGTCGCTAAACCAAAATGTTATTAGCAATAAAATGTAATGTAAAGCGACCGAATATGAAAGATATCTGATTTTTTTTTTAAAACAGCATATATTGTGTATTTCAAATAGCAACAATAAATGTAAAAAAAAGAAGACAAATAGTATTTGTTCAAAGTAAGTAATATAATTGTCAAAAGGAGTTGTTTATTTAGTCCACTTCAAATCAACTGATAATGGAATTCTACTTCCCTACATTTTCTTCAACACAATTATTTATTCCAAATCAAGGGTTAAAATTCTTATTTTTGGTCTTTATCCAACTGAGTCATATCCCGATTTTTATAAGCGTGAAGCTGAGAATTTTCATCTTTGTTCATCTAGGATTCTAGATTCATGGTCAATGTCTATTTTTTCTCTTAAGAGTCACTCTGAAAACTGTAGGATCAAACGTGTTTTCCATCTTAAAATATTTTCTTCTAATTTTTTTTTGTTAAATACATATTCTCATTCTTTTTTTCTCCATAATATGCAGTTTTATATGTTCTCATTAGTTTCGGTTTTGTTGAAATATTTGCGTCGTAGTTGTATAGAAAAAGCATTTTCCTTGCAATAATTCAACTTCTTGGACTTGTTTACGACATTCTTGACCATATAACTTGTTAAATTGCGGCGAAATTACAAAAAAAAGTATTTTTTTTAATAAGATTATTATACAAGATAATATGCATGAATACATGGATGTATGCGAGCGTCCTTGTGTGGTTCTAACTGGTTCCTTTGGATTTGTGCCTAGTAATGATGCCCACAGAAATTTGGCACGTTGTTTATTGTCTCACAATTTGGCCTAATCGCATTACTTACGAAAACCAAGTATACATTATTACCTCTTTATTTTAATTATTTTCATTAATCAGATAGTAATATCGACCAATCAATCATGATTAGACTTCAAGGCTTACAAGTCTTGCAAGAAAAGGATATATTTCCGTCTTTCAGGTGTACGTGGCCTCGTGCTGATATGCCCAATCGACCAATCCATTGGCTGCGATAATTGTCTTACAAAAAATATTATCTGGTATTTTTTTTTTTTGTCAAACATTATTATCTGGTATTTAAAAGGTTCTTTACAGTTTCCCGTTACTTACCCCGAATTGGAGACCGATGTAAAGACTATTGAGCTTTGCTGTACTTTTCCAAACCTATCTAGGAAATATTTTAGTTAATTTAGTTTTTTAATTAACTACAATATTTCCATAATTTTAGATACAACAATTAGAAAGAAAAGAGGAATATCATGTTCATGAGGTACCAGTGACTAACTTTTAAAGATGTGGTTTCCCTTAAAGAAAGACATGTGTGGAGCTAAGACAAATTATTTCTACATATATATATGTCTCAATTATGTTCTGTGTGTGTATCAAGTCATTTACACTTCACTCACTTTTGGGTAGTAACAACTAACAACACAGTGATGTACGTGCCACCTACAAAAGCTCTTTAGTTACCGTAAAGAATATCAGAATTTTCAAATACCATCAGCTAAGCGATCGTTATATATGTTCAATTTCGTATTAAATGGTTTCCACTTGGTCGAAGTTTACTGTAATGCAATCGTTTGAGAATTTTTTTTTTCCTAAACGATCGTGTGTATGAATAAACCGCTTGCTATATATATCTTAAACATTGGGGTTGATAAGCAAAACGATTTGATCAATTGCCAAGTTGACAAGCTGATGCATTAATAATTAGCTCGGCGTCGTACGCTGTATGAATGATATTTAATTAATCACAACTCACAACAATTAATATTTAATACAGTTGCTTTGAACGTGGCTGCGTAGGGTATCTTTAGAGAGTGGTCCCTTTTTAAAAAATAATTATCGTTAGTATTGTGCATTACGTCGTTATATACGTTTGTTGGAATAAGCCAGGCTACAGTAAAACTAATTTTGTTAAAGAATCATCAGCTCTGCAAAGCAAGCCAATAATCCGCCACTAAGTATATAAATTCTTATTACTTAACATGAGTTACAATCATTTCTATTACAAAATTAGAGGAATCAAAATTTATAAAATAAATTATAGGTATTCACTTTCATAATTTTCTCAAAATGTGAAATATCCCTCGTTAATATTTAGAATCGAACTTGAAACCTCACCTTGGCTAAGAGAATATTTTTTTTCAGCTAGTGGACTGTTCGTATTCGGTAGTTTCCCTTTATGCATCGTGAATATTAAAACGTAGAAAAGAATTTGAGTTTTATAAAGTTTATAAACAAAATAGGAAAGTATTTTAGATACTAATAACGAAACCGATAAATACAGAGTTCCTATATTACGGCTGTATAGTCTCTTCTTCGCACATGTTCCAAAAAATTATTTTTCAAAATTGAAAACTACCATCTTTTCTCTCTATAAAACCCACAACTCCTTATTTTCTTGTGCATTATCATAACTCATCCTTTTTCTATCTACACATAACTCCAAAAATATCAGTTTCTCTCTTCAAAAAACCACATAAAAAGGGTAGAAAATCTCAATCTTTTAGCTCAAAAATATCTTCTGTGAGTCTCTTCTGTTTGCATCAATGGATGAGAAAGGAAGAAGCTTCAAGAACAACAACAACATGGAAGACGAAATGGACCTGAAGAGAGGTCCGTGGACCGCTGAAGAAGATTTTAAGCTCGCAAATCACATTGCTACTCATGGAGAAGGTCGATGGAACTCTCTTTCTCGTTGTGCAGGCATGATTCCTTTTATGTATAATATTCATATGTTTATATGTATGTATGTTCTACTTCTATGTGCACCTTTTTGGCTAAAGTCTAAGGACAGCATAACATAATTGATGCGTTCACTTTATGTTCAATCCTTTCATGTTTCAGTCACGATGTGTGTTTTGTGTTTTTTTTTTTTAGATTTCCCATTTTCTATTTTTAAAGAGTTATGCATAGATGAAAAGACCATTCATAGGTAATCAGAAAGTGCATACCTCTCATGTTTTTTTTTTTGAAAAGTGCATACCTCTCATGTTTCTTTGTTTTTTTTTCTCTTCTTCTTATTTCTAAAATATAATTTCATTATAAATAAAGCTTTTGATGAATTTAGTGAGATCTTTTAGCGATGAATTCAATTATCAACCATTTTAATTTGAATAAAATATCCAAATTGGTTATTAAAAATGGTGAAAAGGAAAGAAACTAATGCAAATTAATGATACCATCTATACGGGAAAAGCACTAGCTCAATGGAAGAGAGCTTGCTGAAGAAAAAGACCCTTTAAGGACAATTTGCATTTTGCATCATAGTTATAGTACGGTCCATTTTTGTTTTGTTGGGAGTTTCTATATAACGTTACCAAATATGAGACGTTATTCCAAAGAGTTTCTTCCGTATGAAAATAATCATAATACGTATACATGACACGACGATAAGTTAATCATCATATATACTTTTGCCATTGAAACAGGACTCCAACGCACTGGTAAAAGCTGTAGACTACGGTGGTTAAACTATCTCCGCCCTGACGTCCGCCGTGGAAACATTACCCTAGAAGAGCAACTCTTGATCCTCGAACTTCATTCCCGTTGGGGCAATCGGTATGTCCTAAATTTTAATATTATTTTGTGTCGTTACATAAGCTATCTTTTCTTCTTTCTTTTTTTTGTGTGTGTGTCAAACTTCTCTTATATATCACAAAGATATCGTTTAAGTTCTTTCTTCCACACAAATAAAGTTGAAATTTCTTACATTTTTACCAAAAAATAAAATAAATAAAGTTGAAATATTTTACAAATTAACCATTTATTAATGTAACTTCGTTTTCCAAATAAAACTATATACTATTTTATACTTAAAAGAATAACAACATTATTTTCTTTAAACGGAGATATGACCAAACTTATGCGACGTTGTATACCTTGCTAGTCCGACATTTAAAAAAAATTATAATGTCATATATTCAAATAAAAGTTTAAACCATTATTTATGTGTATATATATATATATATATATGATATCACAACTAAAACTAAAAGTTCAGTTTAAAAAAAAAAATACAACTAAAAGTAAACGCATAAAATCTTGAACCTCTAACTTGTTGTTTTGTCTATACTTTAGACCGGATCTGGTTGTATATCAATGTTTATGGGTACAAAAGAACTACATATATGATATAACGTCATTGAGATTCCTAACGAATACTAACTAATAGCCATCACTAAGTAGTTTATTAATCAGTATATAATTTAATTTGTATGTGTGTGTTTTATAATGAATAGATGGTCAAAAATCGCACAATATCTACCGGGAAGAACAGACAATGAAATCAAGAACTACTGGAGAACGCGAGTGCAAAAACATGCAAAGCAGCTTAAATGCGACGTCAACAGCCAACAATTCAAAGACACAATGAAGTATATATGGATGCCTCGGCTTGTTGAGAGGATCCAATCCGCGTCGGTCTCAACCACCACGTCATCTTGCATCACAACCTCTAACAATCAATCCATGACATATGATCACAACAGCATGGGACAACAACTTGGTGTAGTGAACAGCAACGACTATATCACGCCGGAAAACTCCAGCTTGACAGTTTCTCCGGTGTCAGACTTGACGGAGTACCACAGCGCTCCAAAACCGAACCCGGAATACTATTCGGGTCAAGTGGGGGATAGTTATTATCCGGATCAGAATTTGGTGGGTCCAGAAATGTTGCCGGATAATTATTTCGATTATTCTGGACTACTAGGCGAAGATTTAACAGCTACGCATGAGAGTAACCTCGACTGGTTTGAAAATATTGATGGAGTTGGTTCTTCTTCTTCAGACAGTTTATGGAACATTGGAGAAAAAGATGAAGACTTCTGGTTTTTACAGCAGCAAGAACAGTTCAACAACTACGACAACTTCTGAATACAGATTAAAAACGAACTAGAGTCGTTAAGTGTGTGAAAGGCATTACAAGGGAGTAATTAATGATGAATTAATGATAAGGACTGCGTTTAAGGTATTTAATTATGATATATGATCACCTTTTTATTTGAAGCTTGATCATGTATCATGGTGTTTTAACAAATCGCTTAATTTGATTTGTTTTTTTTATTGGGATTGTAATGATATTTTGTGGATAACTCATAACTATGGGTGAAGATTATTTTATGATTTATTTTAAGATAACAAAGAACTCATCAGTGCTATATACTTTATACATTAAAAGTTGTTTTCACACAAAAAAATTGTTTCACACTATGGATTAAGTGATTTCCTCAATGGAAGCACACTATTTCTAAATCATTATTTATTTAATTATTAATATCTCAACTACGAAGCTCATAATTGGTTCCACCATGTTCTGTATTTAACCCCAAGATATATGACACAAACAAACAAAACATAATTTTTAAAAAAATATATAATAACGACTCTAGTACTATAAAATGGATAATCCAAAACTATTTTTGCTTTTCGGAAAAGTATGTCTATAGGGCATGTACATGGAAATAAAAAGAGTTAGTGTGTCGGAACGCATTTTTTTTTTCTTCTTTTTTTGAGCAAAGGAAAAGCCTTCTTTGGGTTCAAAAAAACATTTAAAACTGAATGTTTTATTCTCAACACCATGTGGTGAAAGTTCATTAGCTTTGATCTAGGCTGAGTTTAAGGTGGACACTATGAGGTATATTCATTGGAAATTTAATTGTTTGTTGAAATATATGCTAAAGTGATGATAACCCACCACTAAATAAGTCCAAAAGGCTTATTTAATTATTGGAAAATCGCATTATTGTACGGACCTTTACACCATTATCCAGACACAACCGTGTCCTTACTCTGCAACACATATTATTGCTTAAAGGATCAATGGTCTTGACCCACATGAATGTAGTTAATAGTTGTAAATAGTTACACCCCCTGCTGAATGTAGTTATTTACATTTTTGTGTTCAAAAATGAATCTGGTTAGACAACATCGATGAGCATCAAGATAACAGGATAATATACTTTGACAAGAAATCCAATTGACAATGTTTTATTGGATACGGTATCTACGTCTAGCTTTTTTTTTTTTTTTTTTTTTGAAACAAGCTACGTCTAGCTTAAATCTCCATTTTTTTCAGTCAAACATTAGTTGTGAGCCGTTAAAAAAAAAACTTTAGTTTAAGTCGTTTTCGTTCTATACACCAACTTGGTCCTTTAAGAAAATACTACACAGCTGTCCTCAATTTTTCTTATCGAGTATAATATTTTCTAAACTCCAATATTGATTTCACACACGTATTACATAAGATTTACATGCTGCACATCTTATGGAACTGGCACGTGATGGAATAGAAAAAAGGCATGTGATTAAAGTATAGCTAGTGAAGGTGAGGTAGACTTAAAAGGTGGTGGCGGCTGAGAGAATGAAATTTCGTAGGCGGTGTGGTATGGTCAGCAAACAAGCCGATGCCTAAAATCCAGGTCAAGAGCCAGAGTGGTCCCAAAATTAGAAGATCTCTATTCACCAGCAAAATCTTTATCAATCTTTATCCAAATGACTTATAGATTGGAAAATTGATGCTACTAAGACTTAGTTCTGATCGTTACATATCAATGAAAGTTGGACTAGTTGTTTGCACAACGTGCTTGGCTTCTCATAGCATAAGATTTTGGAATTCAAAATTTTCCATTCCTTTGTGTGGAGCATGATACATAAGTGGTTTCAGACTGAAAAAAGAAATTATTACTACTGTTGAGTGTTGACAAAGGCAAACTTTTCAACTTTCGTATGTGGCTGCGTTACGCCACACAATAAATATTCGATATTCCAATAATTGATGATTTAAGTTTTTTCCTACATATTATCTACATATACTTATAATTTCTTATTTTCACTTTTATTAATAAAGTTTTACTACTCATATTTTAACATGTTAATTTATGTTTTAGTTACAAAACAAATACATTAATTATACTGTAAAACATCAATTTCAAATACAAAACCCAAGTCTCAATCATTCAAATACGGAAAAGAGCTCACATGATAATAGCAGTTATTTAACCTAAAACTACCCAAGACAATTTTACCAAAAAAAGAGAGAAAAAAAACTACCCAAGACAATATAACTAACAAATAACATTCAAATTAAATTTGACAACTTAAAAAATAATTTTAGCAAAAAAAAAAAAACTTTAAAATAATCATGGGTTTCGAAAAGTCATCTCAAGTTCCCTAGCTTTCTATATTTCCAGCTACTTTTATATCTCGTTATAATTCTCGTGGATACTTTTCTTATGGTCGCTGTTGCAAACTTTATGGTAATTTGGTAAGTGTATTTTAAATGCTTGGCACTGAATAAAAGTAAAAACTAACATCTATATAAGCGCGCAAGAAATAGAGAACAAATAAACAAGGGTGTGAGATGGATCCTTCTTAACTCACACGTGGGTCGACAAAAAAAAAAAAAACTCACACGTGGAAACGTAATCTCCATCGTTGAAAAGATACATCATACATGGGATTGGCACTCGATGATTCGATAAGGTTGATAACATTCCACTGTTGGGGGGAAGGTGATGTGGGCATCAAATCAGTACCTGAACCGGAGGCCAATCAGTTGCACCATTCAGCAAACCAAAGGACCAACCAAGATATGTGTTCAGTTAAAACGGCGTATCTTACCGACTCGGAGGAATTTCACCATGAAACCAATTTTCATGGATTCTACACTCAAGTAGGGTCCAATCCCAATTGGAATCAGCCCAAAACCATTCCGGGCCAGAAAGATATGAATTTTATAAACCGGAGGTTTCTCAGCCCGTCCATCTGCGAGGGTCCGAGTTTAGAAGCAGTTTCAAGCCCAATGAAGAAGCATTCTGATCCAAACCAGTTCATGGACTTCAAGGTGGATCTCTTAGCTTTCCAACAACTCAAGAATGAGGAGAAAAGTCCATGGAATTATGGAGTTATGGCCCATTTCCCTAAACCGGTCAAACCAGTTCTGCACCTGCCTTATTTGGAGTCTCACCGGTTCAATCAATCCCAAACCAAGCTATGGCGACCAGGAGAGACATCTAACCATTCAGGAGACCAATACAAGCATCCAGGAGAGTCAGATACATTCTTACAATGCACCAGCATCCATCAGATTGTTCAGAATCAACCAAGACCATACTTGCCATTTTTGGAGTCAAAAGCCATCAATTCTCAACAGCTCTTTTCCCATCAAGAATGGCACGACTTCTACCAATATTTCTGCAGTAAAGATGTTCCTAAGAAGCTTACCTACAGCCTTAAACCGACCAGATACAAAGCCATCATCTCAGCCCTTGAATCAAGCCATTTAAACCAAGAAATCCTCCAACAGCTAGTTTTCTTTATGTTTGATTTTCTTTCCTTTGTTTTATTATTCTGAGCAATGGCCACGACCTATATAAGCTCATTCTATTGCTTTGTACAGATCACCTTTCAATCCTTAAGAAATAATATTCAGTTTGTCTTTTATCAAAGAGTTTCTTTGCATAAAAATCTGTTCTTTAGTTTCTAAGTGTGAGATACATTAGAAGGCTATTGAGCTCGTGGTTCTTAGGTTCTTTGTGAGATACAGGAGCCTTGAAACACAGATTGAGAGAGTCAATCAAGCACCCACGGATTGAGAGAGTCAATCACCATTTATCCACCATCTTCCATCTTCAAACATCTATCCATATTATCATTCCATCCCTTTATCTTTTAGTTTCTGTTCTTGTTTTCATTAATCATAAACTCATTGTTTTTCCTTTGTTTTCAGGATAGATTGGATCTAAAAGGCCAGCAAGTCGTGCATCTTCACCATCCTTTCATCCGGTCTTCATCTCCATCGATAAGATCGACCCATCGACCATCCCACCAACCGACCCAGCTTCCGTGCCCACAACATTTGGTATCAGAGCTCAAAGCTCCTATATCAGGTGATATCAATCCATCTCTATTCCTGTTCTTGTTTCATTCTTTGTTTGTTCTCATTTTATAAAACCAAAAAAAATCCATAAAATTGTTATTTGCTTCAAGTTTGCATTTTTTTCTGCATTTTGTGTTCTTAAAGAAAAAAAAAAAGGAGTTTAGGTGTTTTGATTCACGAAAATTCATTTGAAATATTTGTCTAGTTGGTTGCATTCATATTCATCAGCTCCCATTTCCATATTTAATTTTTTGCATTTAGTTTGATCATAGTTTCCTTTTTATGTTTATTGCACTTAAAAAAAAAATTGTCTTTGCATTTTCTCCTTAGTATTATTGTTCATATTTGATTGCATATTTTCATATCATTATAGTTTATTTCGTGCATTACATTGCTGCATAAAAAAAAAATCATCCTTGTTTGGATTTAATTGCATAGCTCCACTTTCCTTTCGGTTTTATTTGCATTAATCATAGAATCTGTTTTTAGTTCATGTTTTGTTTCTTTTAAATTGAAAACCAAAATAAAATTTTAATTTGCTTGTTTTAGTTTATAAATTTCGAGATTTAAAAAAAAAAAAAAGTTTAGTGAGTTTTTTCCAATTGTTTTCAAATTTTCAAAAAAAAAAAATACAAGTTCTCAATTTTTTTTCTCTTTATTCTTCTTTCCTTATTTTGTTAAGGCACGAATTGATTCTCTTTACTTTGTTTGTGAAAGGTACCAATAATAAAAATACAGAGGATAAGTTATGGGAGATTACTCTGAAGATGAAAGCTCCTATGATGCAAGCCAAGGCTCCGATCTTGATGAAACCGACCAAGCTTGGTCCAATGAAGAGGAGGGCTGTGATGGGTCCTGTTCTGATGATAACTACTCTATGTCAGAGTATGGAGACGACCCTGATGAAGCATATCCTGAACCAGAGCCCCCTGATTACTCATATGAAGATACCAGCCACCAAGGAGAGTATGAAGGAGAAACTGAACCAAATATCAGTTTCAATGAAGAAGATGAATTTCCTGGAGATAATACAGAACGTGATGATCAAGAAATTGAGCAGGAAGACTCATGGGAAGAGGAGTCTGGTACTGAAATCAGCTTAGAAGAAGCATGTGAGCATGAAGAAGAGTCTTATGCAGAAGAAAGACCATGGTGTGATTACTCTGATCGAGAAGATGAGCCAGATAGCTTTATTACTAACTCCGAAAATGAGGAGGACGCCATAAGTGAGGCTGGAAGAAATGTTAAAGAGTCTAAACTTGTCTTGGATGAAGAGGAAGAAGTTGAAAGTGAGGCCGGAAGAAATGTTGATGAATTTGAAGCACACTCCACATACTTCTCTGGTTTTGGCCAAAGAGACGAGACTTACCTCAAGTGGGAGGACGAAATGGAAACCTTGTTCCAGAGGCACCAGTTTCAAGAAGAAAAGAAGCTGCCATATGCCACTAAGACACTCACTGGACCTGCTCTTGCATGGTGGGAAAAAGAGCAATTTGCTCAATGGTACTACAAAGAACCGGATCTTACTTGGGAGAGTTTCAAATCAGTTTTTCTTGAAGATTTTGTAAAACAAGAACCAGATCCATCCCCTAAGTGTGCTACTCACGTGGTCTATGCTCCCAGCAACCCTAAGAACTTCAAGGCTGGAAGCAAGCAAGTTAATCATCATCACAGCCCACAAAAGATGAAACCGGCTGTAGAGAAGAAAACTTTCAAAAGACAAGTGGGTTTACAGCCAAGTTCACTCCAGTGTACAAAGGTGCCAGGCACATTCTCATATTCAAAAGGAAATTTAGGATCAGAGAGAAAGAAGGCCGGATTTGTTCTTGAGAGTAGGAAACCCCAAGATGAATCTAAGGCACAAAGTTTACAAAAGCCACCAGCTCCAACAAATCCAAGTAAGTCCTCTAATTCTAAAAATATCAAAATTCAGACATGTTATAGATGTCATAAGAGGGGACATTTTGCTGTAAATTGTCCATCTAGAAAATTATTAGGATGCACATTATTGGAGTTGAAACCAGGGCAAAGTAAAACAAGTGATAGTATTGTTCCTTTAGAACTTTCAAATTCTGGATTTATGCACTTGTCTTTGCCAAAGAGTTTTGATCCAGGTATAAGGCAAGAAGATGGACAGCCAAACAAGGCTGAAAGGTTGAAAGAAAGCCATGGGCAGCACCTGACTTGTCCACAAAACGTTGAAGAAGTTGCAAGAACCATCCAAAGCACACATGCTGCCAATGAGCAAATCATTCTTCAACTACCTGAAACTATTTGGGTAAATCTGAATTTAAATTCTCTTATTTATAATCTTTCAAACCCAGATATAATGCACTTGTTTCCTGGCAAAAGTTTTGAATTTATTTCAGGAATAGAAGTCACTGATCACATGGATGATCAACACAAGGAGATTACAAGGTGTTTAGATGCCAAAGTAAAACAAGAAGTTACCACCAACAACTTCTTGATTCCAGACGACCCTCAAGGTCTTGCACCACCCACCAAAAGGCCAGATCACAGCAGAGGAGTATTCTTGTCGTTCTTACTCAAAGGAGAGCCACAAGATGTGCCATCAAAGAGCAAACCGATCAGATACCAAGGTAAGGCCCTAGAATCTCAAAAGAGGATGAAACCTAACTTGCTCTATCTTGGTGACCTTGGTGCAGATTATCCAGTTTCGAGGTCGAAACTTTTTCAAGGGAGAGGGTATGATGTGGGCATCAAATCAGTACCTGAACCGGAGGCCAATCAGTTGCACCATTCAGCAAACCAAAGGACCAACCAAGATATGTGTTCAGTTAAAACGGCGTATCTTACCGACTCGGAGGAATTTCACCATGAAACCAATTTTCATGGATTCTACACTCAAGTAGGGTCCAATCCCAATTGGAATCAGCCCAAAACCATTACGGGCCAGAAAGATATGAATTTTATAAACCGGAGGTTTCTCAGCCCGTCCATCTGCGAGGGTCCGAGTTTAGAAGCAGTTTCAAGCCCAATGAAGAAGCATTCTGATCCAAACCAGTTCATGGACTTCAAGGTGGATCTCTTAGCTTTCCAACAACTCAAGAATGAGGAGAAAAGTCCATGGAATTATGGAGTTATGGCCCATTTCCCTAAACCGGTCAAACCAGTTCTGCACCTGCCTTATTTGGAGTCTCACCGGTTCAATCAATCCCAAACCAAGCTATGGCGACCAGGAGAGACATCTAACCATTCAGGAGACCAATACAAGCATCCAGGAGAGTCAGATACATTCTTACAATGCACCAGCATCCATCAGATTGTTCAGAATCAACCAAGACCATACTTGCCATTTTTGGAGTCAAAAGCCATCAATTCTCAACAGCTCTTTTCCCATCAAGAATGGCACGACTTCTACCAATATTTCTGCAGTAAAGATGTTCCTAAGAAGCTTACCTACAGCCTTAAACCGACCAGATACAAAGCCATCATCTCAGCCCTTGAATCAAGCCATTTAAACCAAGAAATCCTCCAACAGCTAGTTTTCTTTATGTTTGATTTTCTTTCCTTTGTTTTATTATTCTGAGCAATGGCCACGACCTATATAAGCTCATTCTATTGCTTTGTACAGATCACCTTTCAATCCTTAAGAAATAATATTCAGTTTGTCTTTTATCAAAGAGTTTCTTTGCATAAAAATCTGTTCTTTAGTTTCTAAGTGTGAGATACATTAGAAGGCTATTGAGCTCGTGGTTCTTAGGTTCTTTGTGAGATACAGGAGCCTTGAAACACAGATTGAGAGAGTCAATCAAGCACCCACGGATTGAGAGAGTCAATCACCATTTATCCACCATCTTCCATCTTCAAACATCTATCCATATTATCATTCCATCCCTTTATCTTTTAGTTTCTGTTCTTGTTTTCATTAATCATAAACTCATTGTTTTTCCTTTGTTTTCAGGATAGATTGGATCTAAAAGGCCAGCAAGTCGTGCATCTTCACCATCCTTTCATCCGGTCTTCATCTCCATCGATAAGATCGACCCATCGACCATCCCACCAACCGACCCAGCTTCCGTGCCCACAACAGAAGGCGAGCACAAAGAAGGACCGACTCAATAGTCTTTTGAATGGTCATGGTCAATGCGTTCAAAGACTTACACGTTGACGTCGACATGGCCTTTTCTAAGTCTCGCTTTTGCTTTACATACATTATAATCAATTACTATATCTAATCCGATACCAGTGAAATGCATTGTATTGGGTGAACTCACTTTTCATATTTTCCACACAGAGAAGATGCTTATGTAATATACGGTCTACACACTGAGACGTCAAAAAATCTGAAGCGTGTGGGAGAGTTTGAAGATGAGATGTATTGTTGTAGAGAACTTTATAACACAGCCATGCTTGAGAAAGCGTTTTTAGAATACGATACTAGTTTACTTCATGTAAATATCAGTTTATCTTATACGCATCAACATTCAATTGGAATTGTGACACAAATTTATTAGTAAAATTTCAAGTTCTTTTGTATTATTTTTCTCTTATAAAACTATTGATTAGGGCAACATTATCGATAAGTCCCCAAATGAAAGTCCCCAAATGAATAGTACAAGGATTTACAAGGACTCATCTTATTTGTCCCTTAATTAAGGGTTTTTCCTCTTCTTTTTACCTCGGTCCTGATGTTTTATGGCCCTCTTCCCTTCTTAGGGACCCTTAAGGGACTGACCGATAATGTTAACCTTACGGACTTGCGAGTTGCGATCAATATCACCCAAACTTGATAAAAGTAACACTCACCGTGTGGGCTTAATAGTTGAGTTATGGGCTTCATCAATGACTGTTCCATTGGTCATTGTTAATAAAACCCATAAAATTGACTTATGGGCTTCAGTTAGATACACTTTTTTTGGTATCTAGGGTTGTTTTTTACCCCTAAAAATAGATAATGGTTTTAAACGCGATTTCATTAAAACTCAGGGGTTCTCTATTAATTTTACCAACAAAATTTAAAAACAAATTACAAAAACTAGAAAAGAACAGTTAAACCCTAAACCCAGCCGCGCTCTTCTTCTTCTTCTTCAACCTTCCTCCAAAGAACACACAGTCTTCGCTCTATTAGCGAGAATGAGTTCCTCGTTATCCTCACAGTTACAAGCCATCAAGTCAATTGTACAAGCCGATACAGAGCCAACAAAGAGACCATACACACGCCCTTCGATCCTCTTCAGTCCCAAAGAAGCAGCAGATTTAGATATCGAGTCAATCCACGAACTCGGACTCAAAGGTCTGCTCCACCTTTTGATTATTATTATTATTTCTTTCTCTAATTGATGATTACAATCGTCATCCTTATCCTGCCATCTTCGTTAATTCTCAGGTCTCGAAGTGCTTGGAAACAAAGACGAGAGGTTTAAGAACTTCGCGAACGATCTGTTTAGTCATAAGAGTAGAGAGATCGATAGAGAGTTGCTTAGTAAAGAAGAAAATGCTAAGATTGATGCTTCGATTAGTTCGTATCTACGGTTGCTCTCTGGCTATCTTCAGTTTCGTGCTTCCTTGGAGACTCTTGAGTATCTCATACGAAGATACAAGTATGTGTTTCCTTGTTATTATATCTCCCTTGACTTGTGTTTGTATGTTTTTGTCTAACTACTGGATTGATTCTACAGGGTTCATATATACAATGTAGAAGATGTGGTGTTGTGTGCTTTTCCGTATCACGATACACATGCTTTTGTTCGTATTGTTCAGCTGATTACCACTGGGTGAGCAATGATTCTTTCATTCTTTCTTTTTTTTTTCTTTCTTTGAAGTGTAAAGCTTCTTGATTTATCAACCCTGCTCTCATTTGTGTTACAGAAACACCAAGTGGAAGTTTCTGGACGGTGTGAAGAATTCAGGTGCTCCACCTCCTAGATCTGTTATCGTTCAGCAGTGTATACGTGATATGAATGTCTTGGAGGCCTTGTGTGACTATGTAAGTAGCTGCTTTTTATTTTATTAAAGTGATTGTGTGAATCGTATTTTTTTTTAAATGAACATTCTTATCTTGTTGGTTGTTGTAGGGATCTCGGACTAAGAAGTATCAGCCTTCGAAACCGGTGGTCAGCTTCTCCACGGCTGTTGTCGTCGAGGTTTTAGGTTCCGTGGCCAAGGTTGATGGAGATGTTGTAAAGCAGATTTTACCATTTGTCGACTCTGGTGTTCAGTCCGCTGTGAAAGGATGTTTAGATCAGCAGGTTTGTAAAAGCGGAATCTGTCAATATTATTAATTTAAATTTGTTTCAGTCTGTGTGATTATTGTGACATGTTTATTTTTTTTTCTAGGCTGGTGCGTTAATGGTTGTTGGCATGTTGGCTACCAAAGCCACACTAAATGAGAACCTTATCAAACGCTTTATGAGGTCAATCATCGACATTGCTCGTGAACATGCCAAAGAATCCTCTGATCCTCATTGGCTTCGATTGTCATTTATGGCATTGATTAATTTGGTTCAGGTGCATGAACGTTCTGTTAATTCTCATGAACCTCTTAATTTTTATTTCACGAATTCTGCTCACAACTGGCCCGTGTTTGTCTTTTTGAACTCATTGATTTTTCTTGATTAACTACAGTTACAGTCTGTTGACTTGATCCCAAAGAAAGCTTTGGACCTTTTAAAGGAAATAAGGTAGTCACATATAGACTGTATTCCCTCTTGGCTATTTTAATTGTTACCACTTGTATTATTATTTTTTTCCAACGAGGGCTTCAATTTTGTATAGGGATATTTCTGGTGTTCTTCTAGGCTTGTCCAAAGAATTCAACATCAAGAGGTTCCTTGCAGTGTTACTGGATTCTCTTCTTCTTTACAGGTGCGTGTTTGACACTGTTTTGCAATTTTCCAGTGCATCTATATTGTTAGTGTTCAGTCTTGACTTACTGTCTTCTGTTTGCAGTTCGTCTGATGATCAATGTCTGGAAACGCTAGTTTCGATAATTGATAATGTTCCAGTAGACAACTTGGTTGATCATATGATCTCCAAGGTTTTCTCTACTTGTATGACACAATACCAGAAGAACAAAAGTGACCCTACATCTTCTACATCTGGTTAGTGAAATGTCAACTTCCGTGTTTTGAAGTTTACTCTTGTTCGCAGCCTCTTTTTATAACGGCCTTGGTTGCAACTTGCAATATAATTTTAGGGTGCTGGGCCAAGAAAATTCTTGCTGTTGTTAGTAAGAAGTATTCTGTTGAATTACGTGCGGCAGTACAGAAATTTATGGAGGTCTGTGGTCCAAAACTTAGTGACTTATTTTCTTCCTTTTGTTAGTTATGTACCTTCTGAATCATAAAATTATTGCTTCAGGATACTAAAGGTCAGTCGAAGAAAGATGATTTGAAGCTGGAGATGTTGTCTCGAATGCTGGACGGGAATTCAGACATGTCCCTGCCGTTCGTGGATTCAAAATTGTGGTTCCGGCTCCACCATCCCAAGGTACAAGTTACTAAAGACTCTGATCTCAGTTTTTGTGAATTTGTTTTCTATTTCCCTTTTGTTCATGACTGACGTCTTGATATGAATCGTAGGCTGCTGTACGTTGTGCTGCGCTTTCGAGTTTAAACGGTGATCTCAAGAGTGATAGATCTAAGGTAGAGGTATGTGTGTGGGAGTACTCATAGAAATATTACTGACTACGCACTTCTTGGCATCTGATTAATCTTTGAATTCTTTGCCACTCTCCGTCCAGAACCTCACCACTATTCAGGATGCTATAGTGCGCCAGCTTTGGGATGATGACCTGGCTGTTGTTCAAGCCGCCCTGTCTCTTGATCAGTTGCCCAGTATTGTAACCTCTTCTAGTCTCCTGGATGCTTTACTTCATGTGGTGAAACGGTGTGTTGGGATTCTCATAACAGGTGATTAAAGATGCTCTCTTCTTTTCTTAACTTGGCTCAGTGTTATCGTCTAGAGATTTATTCCGTAAAGTTTATCTTCAATCTGTTATCTGATAAATCATTTTCGCTAGCAGTAATACCTTGATCGAATTTTACTGTGCTAACATCAATCAGACATGTTTCTAGGCTGCACTGTCTTTCTGATTTTGACCCTGCTGGTCCACCGTTTCATTTATAGGAACTTATTATGCTCAGGCCATGTTCTTATTAGAGCCACATTTCTCTGTGTCGTGCATGTTTTTAACTTCTGAATGGGTTTTGGGAATACCTGAAAGAAAAAACCTGCCGTGTTGTCAATTTGTCATCCAATTTCTCTTAATATATTTTCTAGTGAAATATATATAATCACTTCAAGAGTGCAAATTTATGCGATGAGCAGTCAATTTATCTGGAATCAACCGTTTTTGTTGCAGGAGTTTCACAAAATGTTCAACTTGCAACAGATGTCGTTGCTCTGTCCTTTAAAATTGCTGTCTCAAGTTTCCGTAATCAAGCAGACTCTACCGAGAAAGTCGCCTCTGCAATGTTTCCATTTTTCTTAATTCATCCTAAGGTTCTTTCTCGTTCTCTTTATTTTCTACATGTATGGAAAATACTGTTTTGACTTATGCTAATTTTTGTAACCTTGTCTGTATATAGACTTGGAATTTAAACCTACATGTGCTGACATTGGTGAAGGATGTTAACTGGCCACTTTTCAAGAATCTTGTTGTTGATGACGAAATGGTAAATATTAGTTTACAATTTGCGTACTCTTCAGACACTAAAATCATAAATTATTTTGTGGTTGTTATCATGTCATCTAAGACTCTTTGTTTTTGGCAGAAGAAGCTCCCAGATATCATGTCTGGAAACATATCCTCTATAAGCATGGATATTATCAATAGTTTGGGGGAGGCACTTTCGGTGGAACCTGATGAGCGTAGGATTGAGCTAGTTGAGAGGGCTTGCAACTTCAAGCTCTCTGAAGTTTTGGAATCATGCAGCAATATCAAATTGACAGAACAGGAACGCAACAAGTTGCAGGTTCGTCGTTACTTTCTATTTTTCATTAAAAAACTTCCGGTCCTCATTGTTATTTTAACTATTACTCTTGTCTAGTGTTTGCGTATGTGAGGGGTACTTATATTTGAGATTCTATGGTTCTTTGTTTCTAAAATTTTATGAATGCTCTTAATAATTTGTGAAATTCTTATCTCATATCAGAAGGGACTGTTGATCCGCGAAAGTGTGTCCGCATTGAACATGAATATCGTTGACCAGCTGGCTGAAGCCTTTATGATGCACCCTGGTGAAGTTATTCAGTGGCTTACTGCCAGTTGCCAAGATGCACCGTTGTCAAAGACGCTGTTTTTTGTTTTGTTGATGCAGTCATTACACAAGATGAATTCTTCATCTGGTAAGGTTCTATCCATGGTTTATTAGCTATATATGTTGATGATAACGAGTTTTCTATTTCTACCTGACCGTAAAAGTTTTCTCATATGATAAGTTATCAAGAGTTCATACTGATGGTTGTGTTTTTTTTTTTAATAATTTAGATCCGAGTCAATTTTTGGATGTTTTCGACCTTTGCTTTCCTGTTTTGAAGACCGAGTGGGAAGAACTTGATTTTGCAGTTGATCTTTCTTTGAAAGAGGTATAGTTTTCTACTGGCTGATGCATACTGATTCTTTTATAATTTACAATTGTTGCTTATTTTACCTTTTTAGTTTTTGATGTACTTGTGTTTTACTTGCAGCTGTCCAAAAGCAGCTGCCGGGAAGTCTTATATCAACTTTGTGACACCTCTGATTTTACTGCACTGAATTCAAAGCTTCTGCTCTGCTTGTTTTGGAAGTTGGTCGAGTCATTCATTAAACTTGAACCGGCCCATGTCTCTTCGGTGGGTGATTCTCAACTATGTTTATTATTTGGTTATATTGAATATCTTGCTGGCCAACTACTATATGTGTCGGACTTCTCTTTGTTCAGGTTTTTAGCGGAAGGTTGTATAGCGGGCTTGAAGATTTGTTTTTCTTTTTTGCAACAACCCGATCACAGCATGTTTTCGAGAAACACCTCCACTACCGTGTGAGAGAAGCCCAAGTCTGTCCCGTTTTGTTTCTCACTAGACTCTTATCACGAGAAGGTTTGCATAGAAATCTATATCTCCTCTAGTTATAAACAACTTGAGCATCTCTGTTGTTTGTCGGATGAAATCGTTTTTGAACTCTTTTCTAGCATTCTTAGAGTTCTAGATTTTATTTTATCTGCCATCTTAATTGTCGTGGGTATTGTGGAATATAGATGATGATATCTCCTTGTGTTTGATTCCATCTTCTGTTTTCTTATGCTGTTATCTTCTTCTTGCAGATGCTCCTCCTATGGTCCAAATTGAAAGTCTAAAATGCTTCTCGTATCTTTGCTCCAGTGGGAATAGTGAATGGTTGATCCAGATATTCTCTAGTTTTCCAGTACTTTTGGTTGCCATGTCGAGTGATAATCAGGTGACACCTCAAGTTTTGTGTTTTCCTTATTGCGTTACTCTTTGCACTATCGTCTTTTTCTTAAACCCGTTTTGGTGCTTTAACTCTGTAGGATGTTAAAGTAGCTGCCATGAATTGCTTAGAGGCGCTCTTCAACCTATGGTGCCGTGTTGACTCTAGCAAGAAAAATGGTAAATCTTGGTTTCGCATTAGATTTTTATATCTTATCCTAACATTTGCTTAATCCTTCTTCTGTAATTTAAAACCAGGGAGTGCTGCAATCTATGGTAGTTCCTTTGATGAACTTTTGGAAATGATCATTCAACAAAGGAGGCTTATATTGTCGGACAAAAAGTTTCTCTCATCCTACTTAACATCGTTACTCAGTTCAACCCCTAAGGACTTGCTAGTGCCAGTTGACCTGCAAAAGAGGTACGTAGCTGATTTTAACAGCTGTCTAATGGCATATGGGTATGTTAATTAGATTACTCCATTCGCAAACTCCCTTAATGCAGTCTTCTCTTGATTTTCAACTTTAGGTTTGATCAATCTACAAAAGAAAGCATTCTTTCGTTCATCTTATTGTGTGCACAAGAACTTCCTGCTTATGGGAAGGTGTGTATGATCTATTTGTTTTCTGTTGCATTTCTTTCCTTTTAAAGTTTAAGTATCCCTATGATTGGTGACACTATTTTTAACAAGTATTAAGTCTTACCTTTTCCCTCTTGCAGCTAAGAGTTCTCTCACTGCTAAAAGGTCTGGGCATCTTGCTTATGCGTGATGAAAATGTTAAGTCATTATCTCAACTTCTAGATAAACGTAGTCAGTACTACGTTGAACTGGACAAAACTTCCCCACCAATATCAGACACTGAGGTTGACTTATTGTGCCTTCTCCTAGAGGTAAATTTACTAAATCTCCACTCCAATCGTAGGATAACTTACCTGTTACCTTGCACCGTAGTTTAATATTAACTTTACTTTTCTCACCCCGTGTCAGTGCTCCATGATGCGTTCATCGTCGTTTAAAGGGCAGTCTCTTGATGATCACATACTAAACGCATTGAAAGTAAGATTAGTTCATTGTTCCATATTTTCCTTGCTTGGCTGGGTACTTTCTTTTTGTTCCTGTCACTGATGTTTGCTTTTGCAGATGGATTGTGTGGATTCAGAACATCCTGCGATTATCTCTCCACTTATTACTATATTGGAGAAGTTAAACAATCAATATTATACTGAACTGAACACCGAGGTTCAGGTCAGTCTTAATGGCATAGTATAATATAAGTGCTCTATCCTTCTAAATTACTCTTCATGTGTACATGTACTTAATCAATACTTTTTCAATTCTTTTTTGATCAGATTCGTTTCGTCAACAAGCTAGTGTTTATGTTTCGAAGTACAAATGGCAGAATACAAAATGCTGCTAAAGAAGCTGTCTTACGCCTGAAGGTATGTTCAATTTACTTCTCGTATTCTTCATTTCTGTCCTTTTTTCACTGTCTTTTCTTATACAGTATGTAAACTATCTTCATCCCGTTTTACAAAACCTTGATAAGAAGAGTTTTGTTTTGCCAAACCGTTTCTGATGGTTGTATTTTACTTTAGTTACATGGTATCTTCAATATTTTACTTTAATTACATGGTATCTTCAATGCTGTTGCAGATTTCTTGTTCGACGGTGGTCCATACACTCGATCATATCACTAAGCAGGATAATCATGTTATTGATTCTTTGAGCAAGAAGAAGAAACAGAAGAAAAATTCACAGTCCTGCCTAGAAGAGGACGTAAATGGTGGGGAACTTCTAAGAGGAGAAAAGGCTCTCTTTTTCATTGCCTCGGTACTTGACATGCTGCTTCTAAAGAAAGATCTAGCCCACAGGTCTCTTGAATTTATATATGCTTATATTTGCCTGTCCAATGTAAATTTTGGCAATTGGAGACGATTCTGTTGCCCAACTAATTTTCTTATATCTTATTCTTGCTTAGGGAGTCCCTTGTAGGGCCTTTGTTCAAGCTCCTAGGACGATCTATGTCTAATGAATGGGTCAATATTGCTTCGTCAGCTGAAGAAACCTCAGTCCAACCTCTCCAGGATGTCCGTGAAATAACTCATGCATCTATTTCGTCCATCCAGCAGACAGTGCTCTTACTCCTGAAAGATATTTTTGATTCTCCGAATATGAATTCTTTGAAGGTATATATAGATTTTTTATGTGGTTGATTAACAACTTTTTTGCTTGTTTTCTCTCTCTAAATTTACTTCTTATAGCAGGCTGACACAACAATTGAAATCAATGTCAAAATGCTTGTTGAGTTTGCCCAGTCCTCAAATGATGGAGTCATACGGAATTATGTCTTCTCCCTATTCACTTCAATAGTTAATATTGTCCCAGATAGAGTTTTGGACCATATTATCAGCATACTTACGCTTGTTGGCGAATCAACAGTGACACAGGTTTGTTAGTCCATAAACTTCTTACTCTTGTATCAGTTTCATATTTCCCCTTAGACCCTTCAGATCACTTGATTTTTTTTGGTACTCCCCCGACGACTCTTCAGAACACCTGATTCTTTATTTTTATTTGTAGATTGATAGCCACTCGAAGTCGATCTTTGAGGAGTTTATTTCATCAGTTATTCCATTTTGGCTGTCTAAGACTAAGAGTGAGGAGAAGTTGCTGGAGGTAATCTTTTCGTGATGTTTCCTTTTTCCTTTAAAGTACATCGGTTGTGGATTAATATATCTTTACTAATTTGATTTTTCAGATTTTTGTTAAAGTGTTGCCTGATATTGTTGAGCATAGAAGGCGTTCCATTGTAGCTTACCTGCTGAGGTAATGTGTAGATAAATAAAATTGATCGAGGCTTCTGTGTGTTTTCTCTGAAAATACTGAATGACGATCCTGTATTTCTGCAGAGTTATTGGTGAACAAACTGGTTTGCCTTCTTTACTTGTCCTTTTGTTCCAGTCTCTGATTTCAAGGAAAGACCCAGCTTGGCTTAGTAATGTCCAGAACTCGGAAAGTTTTATATCCGATGTTAAGAGGGAGTGGGAGTATGCTTTTGCCGTGGAAATATGCGAACAATATACGTCTTCGACATGGCTCTCTTCCCTGGTCATGCTTCTTCAGACTATCAGCAAAGACAGTTCTAGTAAAGAATGTTTCTTTCAGATGCGGCTTGTCTTAGAATTTATATTCCAGAAATTGCAAGACCCAGAGTTTACGTTTGCAGTGTCACTTGAACCAAGAAATAATGTTTCAGTTGGCATTCAGGTAACACTCTTCCAATTTTGTTGTCATTCAAATTTTTATTTCTAAACTTCTGTTTATTACTTTGTTGCTCTGTTTGTGTGCTTTCTTAAATGTCCATTTTAGTTAACGCATTTGTGAAATTTTCAGCAAAAACTACAGGAGCTTATGGAGGGTTGTATACTTCTTCTGCAAGCTGTTGATTCCACAAAGGAGAAAGATGTGACTTCTGCGGTTAGAAAGGAAATAAGAATGCGTGTAAATGATGTCTTGATGACTGTCACGGGAGTTATGGACCTGTCTATATATTTCAGAGTTGTTACTAGCTTGCTTCAACAGCATTCAGATAGTAATGGAACTAGAAAGGTATACATTATAACCGCTTACAGTTTATTATTTCCGTACTAGAGCAATAAAATAGAAGTTCTTTTGTTTGCCCTGGTAAGTAGCATTGCTATCCGGATCCTTTGAGGCTTGATTACCTTAGTTTCGATCAGAGTTTTGGAGGCCTTGGCAAAATGGCGTTCTTTGATATGCTATTTTTTTTGGGGATGCAGGTACTTGGGCTTATAAGTACTAGAGCTAAGGACTCCTCTACATCTAAACTGAAACACAAGAGAAGGCTCCCCAATCAGAAAAGAGGAAATCCTTGGTTGAACCTGGATGAGGCTGCTGTTGAAGCTTTCGGGAAGATGTGTGAGGAAATCGTCAATGTAATTATTGAGACAGATGATGAGTCGGGTGTTCCAGCTAAACGAGCTGCCATTTCTACACTGGAAGTTTTGGCTAGCAGGCTTCCCTCTGGTCATCCGATCTTCAGCAAGTGTCTTGCATCTGTTGCAGAAGGCATCAGCTCAAAGAATCTGGGAGTTTCTTCAAGCTGCCTTCGTACAACTGGTGCATTGATCAATGTTCTTGGACCAAAGGCGCTCGTTGAACTTCCACGAATAATGAAAAATTTGGTACAACAATCTCGCGAAGTGTCATCTGCATCAACAACTGGAAACGCAGCAGCGGAGGAACAGTTGGTGATGCTGTCTGTTCTAGTCACTTTGGAAGCAGTGATTGATAAACTTGGAGGTTTCCTGAATCCTCATCTTGGGGATATCATTAGACTCATGGTTCTGCATCCTGAATATGTTTCTGACTTCGACAAGAATCTCAAGTCCAAAGCCAATGCCATTAGGAGACTCCTTACTGAAAAAATACCAGTGAGTTTTTCACATAGTTATATTAATCTGTTTTTTTCTTGCTTGTAGTAGCGATCTTAATAATAATTACCCTTCTTCCAGGTTCGCCTCACTCTGCAACCTCTTCTGCGAATATACGATGAGGCTGTTTCTTGTGGCGACGCAAGTTTGGTGATTGCTTTTGACATGCTAGAAAACCTGGTTGCAAAAATGGATAGAGCATCTATTGTTTGCAACCATGCAAAGATTTTCGACCAATGCTTAGTTGCCCTAGATATTAGACGCCAAAATCCAGCAACGATTCAGAATGTTGATGTTGCGGAGAAAAGTGTAATCAATGCGACGGTTACACTCACAAAGAAGCTAACTGAGTCTGAGTTTAAACCCCTCTTTATAAGAAGTATTGATTGGGCAGAGTCGGATATTGTAGATGGATCTGGGAATGAGAATAAGAGCGTCGACAGATCTATCTCTTTCTATGGTCTAGTGAATAGACTCTGTGAGAGTCACTTGTGAGTAAACAATCACGTCTAAGAGCTGTGATCCCATATTTGCATAACCTTCTTGAATATTGGGAAACTTACTTCAATTTTTCTTGTTGTGTAATGCAGGTCGATCTTTGTACCATATTTCAAGTTCATGCTTGACAGTATTGTATCGCATCTCACCAGTGCTGGAGCATCAGTATCAACAAGGAAGAAAAAGAAAGCCAAACTTCAAGAATCAGATGACGCTATACCACCAAAAAGCTGGCATCTTAGGGCGTTGGTGCTTTCTTCTTTGAAGAACTGCTTTTTGCATGATACTGGAAGTTTGAAGTTCCTCGACGCAAACAACTTCCAGGTCACTTTTCTTATGACTTTTCATGTCTGCTTGTATCTTTTTTTCTTGGAGGATTAGATTTTTGATACAAATTGTATTCTTCTCCACAGGTGCTACTGAAGCCTATAGTATCTCAGCTTGTTGTTGAACCGCCATCTGGTTTAAAGGAACATCCACATGTACCAACTGTAGAAGAGGTTGATGAGTTGTTGGTTTCATGCATTGGTCAATTGGCAGTAGCCTCTGGCTCTGATCTTCTCTGGAAACCGCTGAACCACGAGGTAAACCTTTGTCTCCGTTTACTTCATAATGGTTCACAACAATGAGTTTTTGGTTTAATCGTCTTAAAAATCTTACTTTTGGTTCAGGTGCTAATGCAAACAAGGAGTGAGAAGTTGCGTGCGAGGATGTTGAGTTTGAGGAGCGTGAAACAGATGATGGATAATCTGAAAGAAGAGTATCTAGTCTTGCTAGCTGAGACCATTCCATTCTTAGGTGAACTGCTGGAAGACGTTGATCTGTCTGTCAAGTCTCTGTCTCAAGATATCATCACTCAGTTGGAAAAGATGAGCGGTGAAGATCTGGCGCAACTCCTCTGAGTAACCTCTGTTTGCTACAAAACTTTAGATTCCCAATTTTGATGTCTCCTGTTTCTGTTAGTATTAAACTAATAACTGGTGTGAAATACGGTTTGATTCTGAGCAACAGTTTTGAGTTCTTTTGTTATGACTTGATAATAACTTGTTTCTGTGACTTGACTTTTATTTCGAGTATAATGAATTTGTTATTTGTGACTTGAAATGAATAATTGTAATATTCTCTTTTTGTGGAATATATAGGATATGTGAATCCATGAACTTTTGGTTTTGAATTTGAAAACTAGATCCTAAAATGTGATTTATTTTTAAGAGGATTAAGCTAAGATATTTAAATAAAGATGTATATATATATACAACCAAAAAGGGAAAAATATAAGGTTGATCGGTTGTTAAGCTATAAGATGTGTCAGATTTTGCAGTAGTTAGTTGAGATTATCGAAGATCTTGCACATGAACCAGTCTATATATATAATCCAACTCCCTGATACTTGATCGGAAACCCTACTTCCTCACATCCCTGTTAAGTCTCAAAAACCAAGAAATAGAATGATGGAGATAATGAGTAAAAGAGATGTGATGGTAAGCAGAGGAATATGGTACATGATGACTCTAGTCTCGCTCTTGGCCCTAGCCATATCAATCAATCTACTCTGGCCATTTGGAGACAATTGCGAATCATCAAAGTCTCGGTTCTTTAGAGACTGTGCCGTGAGTGCCATAACATTCTACGCAGTGATGCTACTCAGGTATTTCGTCTTCGCAGATCTTCTATCTCAGCCCTTCAGGGAGTTCATTGCAAGTGTAGACAGGGAGCTCCCTGCATCTATAAAGAGGATTCCTCAGTTTTTGATCTCGTTGTTGGCCTTTTATGTGGTAATCTGTTCGCCTTTAAAGTATAAAGAGTACATGCAAGAGTATGTTGTGTCTGTGTCGTTATTCACCGTCTCGTTGGTCACGGGAGGGATAGGACTCATACAGTTATCCGATAAGCTTAGGATGGAGACTAGACATACTTTGATCACACTCTTCTTCGTATGGTTGTTTTGTCTTTCTGGCATTTATTTGTGTTCTTCCTACGACCAAAAAGCATTGGGAATTGGTATGCTTTGTGAGTTGGCCGCAACTTTCCTCATCTTATTGTTTTTGGATGACTAAGTTAAGCGCTCTTTATCTGGTTTTGATGTTTACTTTTGTTTTTTGTTTTTGTTTTTAAGATATAATAAAATTACTCTGGATTTCTAAATCACAAAGCTTGATGATAACTATTTACTATTAGCTTTCAGAAAAAAACTATTTACTATTATTATCAACTTCTTTTTGGAAAAATGGCCATATTGATAAAAATAAATCCGTACTAGTTACTCATAAGCCAGCAGCCCCTTTAACCTCCATGCAGATCTCCTAGCTTCTCCATCAGTTCTTGGAATGTGGGTCTGAACTTTGAGCTTTGTATCTCTGCAGTGTTGGACAAAGAAACCAAAAAAAAGAAACACGGATTAATGTCAAGCATTAGCTGTCAGATACGTCGAACATCTAAATCAATGAGAACCGTAAATATAATTAAAAAGGTTATTTACTCTATATATTCTTATTATGAGGTAATCAATACGTTAAAAAGCTTACCTGTGCCAACAGCTCTGCATTAATGAGATCCAAAAAGGATCAATGTCCTTTGGAATTTCTAGCCTCTGGTTCATGAACCCCACAGCTCCGTCACCTGTAGATATTTCAAATTAAGCATCTTTGAGTATTTGATACGTGTGTGTATCTCTTCATGGAGACACTTTCTTTTCGTAGTTTGTATCTATAAAAACAATACCTGCATAGAGTTGAGAGTTTCCCATGGGATCTTCTCGGTGGCAAGCTCCCAGGGTACTACTCCCCTCTTGTCTAAAAGACTGAATAACTTCTTCAGGATAGCTAGTCTTCTTTGGAGAACAATTTTAGAGCTACAACCTGCAGTGATATTAACAACTCTCACAAGATCAGATAACTTGTGAATGAATCAACCCATGCATATCCAAAAAATGCGTACAGATCCAAACCAGAAACCGCGGTAAACAGTTCCACATGAACCTGTAAGAAAAACATTACTGGAGCATGTTAGCAGCACAGAGACAGGATAGTTAGTAAAATATATGCTGTTATAACGGATGTATTTGTACACAAACAAGTTACTATGTCTAAGAGAATAACTTACCTTGTCCTACTAGAAATGCTTCTGCTTTTCTGAAATTGGTGACCACAAACTACTTCCCTTATTACTGCTAGACTTCTTACTATCAGAGGAACATGGATTAATCTGGTGAGACATTTTTTTATTCTTCTCATCATATTTGAACACACCATAAGGAGAATATATAAAACCCCCTCTTTGTATGCTGGCACCACTTGCCGATGCATCGTCCCTTGGCTCAGAGAGAGCAGCACCAAAGACCCCCTCAGAGAGTGTTGCACCACCATTACTATCACCTGCTTGCATTTTTGGCATGACCTTGTTGCTCACCTTGAATGCATGTGAGTTTTAACACTAGTCATCAAAAATATACAAAATATCAAATAAAAAGGTGACAAGATTTCACAACCTAATTAAGAAAATTGTACTAACCATATCTGATATCTTTGATGCTATAACTGCTTGTACAGGCTGATGAGAGTCAGGGCCAGGTTTCGATAAAACAGCTCCTTTGGACGACTCCAAACCAAGTTTTGATACGAAACTACTTACAGGGCTAGAGTTTGTTTCACCTTGTTTTTTTGCCTTTAACTTAGCCAAAGAGATTATGGGGTGCAGATACGGCGCTGACTTACTCGTGAGAGAAATGATGCCAACAAGAGAACCAGCATCATCGTAAAAGGGTGAACACGTAGTGACAGCTGAAAATCTCTGCCCTGATTTGTTCCTGACAGGAAACTCACCGGTCCAGGTCTCTCCATTGAAACAACGTTGAGCAATGTTCATGGCAGAGGCAGCATCCCGATCATCTACCATAACATTAATTGGGTTCTGCCCAACTGCTTCTTCATGCTGCCTTTGCCATGAACATTGCTCAACGTTGTTTCAGTGGATGGCACCAGAAGTGCTTCGAAATGAGTCTGCTGATGAAAAGTATATTCTCGTGTTCTGTTTGGTTAAGTTCCCTTTGATTAATCGTTCTTCCAAGCCTTGTAAGCTAACTAGCTATTCTAAACCATTGATACAGGTCTGATATTTACAGCTTTGGAGTAGTACTCTGGGAGCTTGCCACGGAGAAGATCCCATGGGAAACTCTCAACTCTATGCAGGTGGTTGGAGCTGTGGGGTTCATGAACCAGAGGCTGGAAATTCCAAAGGACATTGGTCCTCTTTGGATCTCATTAATCCAGAGCTGTTGGCACAGGTAAGCTTTTTAACATATTGATTACACCACATAAACATAATCCTTGCTAGAATTATAATATAACCTTTAATTATTACGGTTCTATTTGATTTAGTTGTTCTACGTATTAGACGTCTAATGGTGAGACTTTATTCTATATATAAATGTTTGTTCTGCACGGCAGCGATGCAAAGCTGAGACCCACATTCCAAGAACTGACGGAGAGGCTAAGAGATCTGCAAAGGAAGTATACAATACAGTCGCAAGCTACTCGCGCCGACTTACTTGACAAACTCTCTTCTCAAAGGCTAAAAGATCTGCAAAAGAAGTATACAATTGTTCTTGAAGCAAACTGTTTCTCAAAATTAAGCTGTGACTAAATTATTGCAGGCACACATTCGAATAGAAGAGCGTTAAGTAATATAACTCACTGGAAGATGTCTTGTAAACCAAGTAATCAAGTCATTAATACACTTCTTGTCATCTTATTAAATCGTATCCCCCTCCTGCGGTTAGGCTTATACTTTTCTTTTTGGTATTTTATAGTTTTGTTTTCTTTGTAAACTCCCATACTCTGGTACATCTCATTATCTCAATTTTGTTGTATTTGACAACTTTCACAATTCCTCAGTAAAAAGTTACATTTCCATAAACGCATCTAACTTTGCATAATAAAATAATATAGAATCGTTGGAATGTGATGATGAGAATGTAGAAGAACCAGTGATGAGGCAGTGTGTAATCTTGCGTTTCTTTCCTTCCAAACCAAGTAGATAGAAGCTTGGGACACAAGTAATCCTTGCAAGAAGACTATAACCTTTAATTATTACGAATCTCCTTGATTTATTGTGCTTTCTTAACGCTACTTGTTTCTTGTCTTTGCCTATCCAGCTATCCTCTGTTTTTGATACAGAGTTGTTTGTTTCTTGTACTTGCCACTACTCCTCTGTTTTTGATGCAGAGTTTGTTTGATCAGGTGAGTCACTACCACTCAGTGGCGGAGATAGATGGGAAAGGGGTGGGGCAGTTGCCCACCATGGTTTTTCAAAATTTCAGTGTATTTTTTCAATTTTTATACAAATACCCCTGTTGATATATTGATAAATTATATGTAATGCCCCGGATCAAAGTAATTTCTAGATCCGCCACTGCTACCACTGCACCTAAAGTTATCTCTGTTTCTGCTTTATTAAATTCCATTTTGTCGAAACAGGCAGTCTCTATTATGGCTAAAACTGGATTTGCTAAGCTTACTGACTTCAACCCAGTAAGTGCAACTGATGTGAAACTCCCTGCTGGTGGGAGGTTTGTAGTTGCAAACTCTCTTGCAGAGTCTCAGAAGGCGGGTCATAGCTGCTAAGCATTTCAATAAAAGGGTCGTTGAATGTCGACTTGCTTCGGTTAAGTCATATATCATAAGTTATTATAACTTTGTTAACATGTGGAGTTCGTAGATCATACTTGGCATTAAGCTTGGAATGGAACCAAAAGAAGCTATATCAAAAGTTAAGACTCTTTCTGATGTGGAAGGATTATGTTTTGTCATTTGTTGGTGATCTTGGCTCCTCTGATCATGTTCTAGCTGTTAAGGTACACTCTTAACAATCATTCTCTTGCTAAAACTGACTACATTATGTTTATTTAGCTGTGACCTTTATGTATGTATATGATGCAAGAGTATCTGAAAGAAGAACCATATACGGCTGAGGAGATTGAGAAAATCGCCGAGGAGAAGTTACCATCAATCTTGAACAAATGATCCTACATCTTTTAGCTGTACTTAATGCTGCAACGCATTTCAAGTTGCATCAGGTGTATTAATGTACAAAACTTAACTTATTGATGATGTTGTGTTTTAACAAAGCTGCACATGTTTACTCTGAAGACCAGAGAGAGAGAGAGAGAGAGAGAGTTCATGGTTTCAAGGACATTGTCTATTCAAGTCAGTATCAAACTTCTGAATAAATCTTGTTGGAACCTACCTTAAGACCTTCTTAAGGCATCAACTGTGCAGTGAAAAGTTAAAAAAATTTGGGGATCTCATGAACGAAAGCAAGCCCTTAACAAAGATCCAACATCTTTAGGTCTAGTTAGTGTTGCAACGCATTTCAAGTTGCATCAGGAATATAAATGTACAAAACCTGTTGATGATGTTGTGTTTTCTTTCCCAAAGTCTTTAACACTGATCCAACCATCTAAAGTTATTATTATTATTATTATAATCACCAACACTGATCCCACCATCTAAAATTATTATAATTTATTACTACTAAATTTAACACAGGAACATTATCCTCTGGATTTATTACACGAAAGTTTTTAGTACAGATAAAAATAGACAGTGGAAAACAAACGAGAAACAACCATCTGGATAATAGCTTACTCGATCCCGTGAAACTCCTTTGCAGCAGCAGAAGTGCTGTTTTCGAGAAGCAGCATCTGCTCGGAGACCTCGAAGTGATACTCGTGGGACTCTTTACCTGGGATCTTCGGAACGTTGATATACATAACGCCTGGTTCGTACCAGACATGCGCACGCTTCACCATGTAAGAGTCTGAATCGAAAACGAGGGTGCCACCGTATCTTCTTCCCTCGAATGGCCCCAGGGGGGATTCGTCCGCAAAGAACAGGATGTTGTTGTCCTTCACCCACCAGCTGAGACCTGCTTCGGAGCATCCTGGAACGTCAACTTTCATGATGCACCCTGCGTTCGTCTCCTTCACTTCGTAAACAGCAAGGTTACCACTTTTTTGGAAACGATTGTTTGCTAGAACAAAAGACAAAAACGACAAAAGTATTAGTCGATGTATTAAAAAAAAAAACAATTTAGTCGACAAACGTAGGGAAAGAACAAAAAAAAAAGCAGATTTACGAATCGGTGGGAAGTTCTCGGGCCAGTCGCTGTCGGGAAATGCGAACCGAGGGAGTTTCTTTTCGAGAAGGCTGAATGCCCCACCCATTATTGCTGTCTTCTCGTTATGGGGTCGCTATGGAAAGTATAGAAAGAGAGAGAAATTAATGAGGGTGTTAGTGCCGTGTATTTATAGCGGCGCGGAGAACTAGGGTTATTTTGTGTTAATGGGTCTTAGGCCCATTTAATTATATGGCTCTAATAAATAAAAACTGAAGTCGTTTTGGATAACACAAAATTCAAAAATGATATGAAAAAACTAATTAACGTGTTGGCGGGGAAGTTGACGGTTAAACAGTATTTGAATAGTTTGCAGTCGATGACACAAGCTGTTCATGCCTTTGATCTCAATATGCGAATTATCTTTTGGTGAGTAATTCCATAGGTTTATACTAAGATTCACCTCTTAATTGCTGATGGATTTTTTGTTTTTTGTTTTTGTTTTTGTTTCGGATAGAGAATGTCTGTCTATACTAGATTCTGAATTTGATTCCTGTAAATTCCGGAACCCTCGTTTGTTGATTAGGGAGTAAGATGTGGTTTCATAGATATAACGTTTGCATTATAGTGTAAGAGATCAAGTATCTCTCGAGAATATATTCTATGATAGTACTTAAGGAATGTATAGTTATTGGTTACCCTAAGTACTTTGTATATATAATTCCTATTGTACATTGTAAAGAGATATGAGAAATACATTTCATAACATGGTATCAAGAGCCTAAGATTACCCTAAAATTTTTTTCTTTCTCTCGTACGCCGCCATCATCTTCTTCCCCCTACCTCTTCTTCTCACGTCTTCACCTCTCTTTTCCTAATCACCATGGCTGCTAATGCTAACTTCGATGAAGTTGATACCACCAAGCCTCTTCTCAACGTGAACATGGTTAACGTCAACAAACTCACATCCACCAACTACATGACTTGGAGTCTCCAAGTTCATGCCCTCCTTGACGGCTACGATCTCGCTGGATATGTTGACGGATCCAAACCAGCACCAGATCAAACACTCACAGTGGATGATCAAATCTCGGTGAACCCAGAATTCACCAAATGGAGGCGTCAGGATCGCTTAATCTATAGCGGTCTCATCGGCACCTTATCTCCAACGATTCAAGCGCTTGTCACCAACACAAAGACCTCTTATGAAGTCTGGAAGTCCCTCAGTTCCACCTATGCAACTCCGACCCGTGGTCACATCCAGCAGCTCCGTCTGCAACTCAAGAACTTCACCAAAGGAGACAAGAGCATTGATGAGTATATGAGAGGCTTAACTAGCCGTTTCGATCAACTTGCTCTCCTAGGCAAACCTCTGGATCACGAAGACATGATAGAGTATGTCATTGATGGCTTACCTGAGGAGTACAAGACTGTTGCAGAGCAGATTGAAGGCAGAGACACTACTCCATCCATCATTGAGATCCACGAGAAGCTGATCAACAAGGAAGCTAAGCTACTGGCGACCTCCACTCTGTCTGTCCCCTCTGTTCCAGTAACGGCGAACATGGCCACTACTCGCTCAAAGCCATATCAGCAACGTGGCAACCACGCCAACTGGAACAACACTAACAAACCGAGCCAGTCCTATCCTTCAAAGCCAGAGCACAAGCAATCAAAAGGCTACCAAGGTCGTTGCCAAATCTGCAGTGTATTTGGTCACAGTGCAAGGAGATGCCCCCAATTGCCTCAGATGCCTCAGCAACAATACTCTCAAGCCAGCTCCGGACCTTTTCGCCCATGGCAACCACGTGCAAACCTTGCTGTCTCGGCTCAACACCCATCTACCGCCTGGCTCATGGACTCCGGTGCAACACATCACCTTACAAGTGATCTCCACAATATGTCGATTCATCAACCATATCATGGAGATGACTCGGTGTTGATTGGTGATGGTACTGGTCTTGCAATAACACATACTGGTTCCATTTCTATGCCTTCAGCTACAAGAAATTTATCTCTGAATAATGTTCTTTGTGTGCCAAACATCAAAAAGAATCTCATTTCAGTTTATCGCCTTTGTAATGCTAACAAAGTTTCTGTTGAATTTTTCCCTGCTTCTTTTCAGGTGAAGGATCTCAACTCGGGGGTCCCGTTAATCCAAGGCAAGACCAAGGATGAGCTTTATGAGTGGCCAGCCAACCCTTCAACCCTTCAAGCATTTTTTACCTCTTCAGTACCCAAAAATAAACTGTCCGATTGGCATCACCGCCTAGGACACCCCTCTGCTTCTATTCTCAAAACCATTGTTTCAACTTTTTCTTTACCTTGCTCTCAATCTGTATCAGAATCTACTTTGTGCTCAGATTGTGCTATTAATAAAACTCACAAATTACCTTTCCATCAAAGTACTCTCCAATCCTCCCGACCCCTTCAAATTATTTTTACTGATTTATGGAGTTCTCCAGTTACTTCAGTTGATGGTTTCAAATACTATTTCCTCCTTGTCGACCACTACAACCGTTACACATGGCTATACCCTCTTAAGCTGAAGTCTCAAGTCCGGGAAACATATAGTTTCAGAAAAAAATATTCTCGAGAGATACTTGATCTCTTACATATAGTTTCGAGTACATTTGTAGAATGTTCGTGCTATGCTTTGTGACACAATTTGTTTCATGTGACTTGTGGAAGCTGATATTATCCATGACAGAAGCTGAAAGAGTAACCTCCATTGTTCCTGTTAGCGAGTTTTCTGAAGACCAGTATCTCCTGATGCTCTGCATCAAGAAAGTGCCTTCGAAGCTTTTCTCATGGATACGTTCAACTAGAATCATAGTGATTCAAGTGGTTTGTTCCCTTTTCCTTTCAAGGTACACTCTTCTTGACAACGGTTGTTCTAACATAATTGTTTATCTGCAGAATTCTGGTGATGAGCTGAAGTGGGTTCCTTTTTACTCAAGCGATGATCTTGTGGCCATGGCGTCCCAAAAACGGAATGGTTGTCCTGAGTTCATGTGATGGTGTAATCTGCTGTTCTTGATTCTTTTTCAGAGTAAACGTTGTATTACTTTAGCGAACTCTAATGGCCATTGTTTATTAGGTTCGAACACTGAGCATGGACATGATGACTGCCATGAGACTCAAGATGCCGAGCATGGACATCATACCTTCATCTCTGAGGAAAGATACGGAAGTGAAGTCAGAAGGAACTTCGGCCGAGTATGTGTTTATTTAGTTACATATTTGTTAACGTTTTGCTTTTTTTTTTTGCTGCTCTTTAAACTGTCTTTATCACCCTAGTTAATGTTTGCTGTCTTCTTAACTCTGTCCACTCACTCAATCCATTGTGCTCCATTATTACTATCTCATCTCTTGTTAGCTTTGTCTGTTCATTAATTGGTTTAATTAGACCTGCTACAAGTTATGATCTTGGATTATTACCTTCACTGGTCAGCTTTGTTTGCTCATTCTTCTTTGATCTCAATTTCTCAGTTCGCCGATGATGATCGTTTAGCTGGTAAAGAAGATCTCTTCTTCTGCAAATAAGGATTTAGGTGTTCTTTCTGTGATCTCACCAATGTTTTTGTCTCTTGGAGAGGATGGAGAAAGCGATGAACAAGTGGTTCTAGTGAGCCAAAGTGGAACAGTGAACCGGATCAAAGTCAGGGACATTTCGATTCAATCACGCCGTGCACGGTATATCTTTATCCCCTTCCCAAATTTGGCGGTCTTTCCTTCTGTTTATTTATATGTTCTCATTTGATTTTTGTTTTTCAGGGGAGTGATTCTCGTGCGGCTTGATCATGCTGGAAAGATTCAGTCTGCATCTCTAATCTCTGCAGCCGATGAAGAAGAAGGCGAAGGAAGTCAGAGCCTTGAAGAGTCTGCTGCTAGCATCCTCTTTGACTTTGCATTAGTCTTATTGTGATCTTTCTTTTCAACTCTATTATTTGACTCAGCAGACACCGTACATCTCATTCATCATAGTACATGATTGTTCACACAGGCTCCTCGTGGTATGAGTTATCTTCACTGTTGTAGTCCACCTACTGTCCATCGTTATCTTAAGTCGTCAAATCTGCTGGAAGACAGGAACTTGACCGTTAAGGTAACATGTTCATCTTAGTATTATTTTTATTTATATCTTCAAACTAATGATAGTACTAGAAACATCGTCAACTTACAGTTACATCTCTAACAGATCTTTGGTCTTTCACGTGGCAAGCATGAAACATACCTAACCACCAGGTCTGTGAAGGGGAACGGTATTTAAACCTATGCTCATTTCGGTTTGAGTCTTGATTTATAGGACAACCTCTCGCAGTGATTGTTGATCAGCCTCAATGGATGACACCAGAAGTTCTTAGAAATGCAGCCTCAATCCACTTCATCAGACTATATTTTGCCGTTTGACAACATCCCACAGGTATTAATCTCAAATTGTAAAATTTCGATGCTCACTGCTGGCACTATCTTTTCTACTGTTTAACTATACGATAAGCTATTATAAGGCACTATCTAACCTACCTTCTCTCATTCAAATAATGCTTCAACTAAAAATTTATGTCTTCATAATATAAAGCAGATTAAGATGGTGGTTGTACTTGGAGAGCTTGGTTGAAGAGATGAATATTCTCTAGTTGAAGCTTTGAAGCAGGGCAAGTCACCAAACCAGAGGTTACTGGGGCCAGCTGGACTTATGCACGTCTCTTCAAGTCCGAAGTACATTTTGGTCATGCAGTAAGTGCCACCCAAAACCTGATTTAAAGAAACTCGTGACACTAACCTTGCTCTGCTTGCTACGTAGATCATTCTTTCATATGATTTGAGTCAGGGTGGGAGGGGGGGGGGGGGGGGGGGGGTGGGGGGGGGGAGTGGTGGAGAGATGGAGAGATGGAATCCGTTACCAGGGCTCATTTCCATAATGGCTTAGAGAGGTTAATGAGATGTTTGAGTCATGTGTGCCATTTAACCTAAGACATTAGTATATAAGAAGAGGGGAGAAGGAGAGAGAACTTTTATCAAGATTGATCATTCATGTCATGCTCATGTGAGATAGAGTTCTTTGGTGGGATTTCTCTTTTGTAATCGGTCTCGTTGTGCACTTAACTTGCATTTCCTTTTGTTGTGATCTTATTCCTTTTTCATAGGTTGAAGAAGGAAAGGTGTCTCCTATTAAGGAAGCCACTCCTCCACAAATCCCCAAAGATGTCAGCTCTGCAACTAAGGGTGGGAAGGTCCGGGCTCCAACTCAATATCATCTCCACCAGCCCTGATGACATAGGATATGGCGTGGGAGATGTCATTTCTCTCCTATGGTTCAAACGCAGTCTTCCCCGTTACTGTACCAAATTCATTGAGGCTCCATATCTTTGCTCATATTTCTGTGTCTTTACACAAATATTGAGTACTATTAGCTAGTGACATTGACTCTACTTTCTGACACCTTGAGCATAGTATTGCGTGCTGACAATGGTCCATGCGTCTCCGGTGCTCACAACACCATAGTAACAGCAAGAGCAGGCAAAGACCTGATCTCAAGTCTTGTCTCAGGTAAGTTTAACATCTAGATTCACAATCTCTTTCCGCGTGAACTTTTGCTATACATTAATCAGGTCTTCTTACTGATAACCTTTCCAACAATCAGGTATATTAACAATTGGTCGTTGTCGTTGATTTGGTGGTGCCATTAATGACGCAGCACGACACTTCAAGGACGCTTGTGACAAGGTAAAAACCTGTTCCTCTCTCAACCATAAGTGCAGCATCAGTGCATTTGTTTGAATACAAAGTATAACTTGTTCCACATTGTGCGTTTTTTCCAGAGTCTCACGCCTTACGAATTTGTGGAAGGTATGAAAAAGAAGGGTATCCGTGTCCCTGGCATTGGTCACAGGTACCAACAAACCAATTCTAGCAACAGCAGAAACAGAACATTATCGTTTGGGGTTTATTTTCTTACGTGTTAAATGGGAATTTGTAGGATCAAAGAGTAGAGACAACAGAGACAAAATAGTAGAGCTGCTTCAGAAACTTGCACCGTCTAATTTTCCTGCAGTGAATTAAATATTATCCAGCTAGACTTGTTTTTTCTTCATTTATGTATGTATTTGTTCTCGAGATTACCTGATAACAACTCTCTAGTTACTAGTGCTACACCCCCAAGTTTCTTTGTTTAAAATTCACAAGAATCAATGGTACTTTGGTAATTTTTCTTGGAATCTCTTCGTTTTCCTCCCACGCTAAGTTTTTGAGTTCGTAGTATTCTAAGGAAACCAAAAACTTGAATTTGGTGTCATTCCAAAACTAAACGGAAAAATTTCCACCTTAACAAGTTTGCATTTATTAATGAAGAAAATTGATATCAGCCAGAAGAATGGTGATTTTTTCAAATTTTTTTAGAAAAGGTACGAGTTAGTTGCTGATATTTGTGGCCGAGATGACATGCATGAGTAGTAATGTCAAATGGGCAGGTTATTAATGGGTAGATCATGTCAAAATTGATATGGACCGTAATAAAGAAATCCATATTAGACCATAACTAAATTTTGTTCCGATGAATGAACCCAATTACATTATGAACAATGTTGGGCTTAACCACTTAGGCAATGATCGGTTCAATAAATTTAAATGTCTAGAGTTTAGAAAATTAAGGGAAAACACAAATCATTTTTTTTCTTCGTCGTCTGTGTGTCTCGTGTGTAATTTTCTTCAATTCTTTTAAGTTACTTTCATTTCCAAAATAAATAAGATACTCTTAAGTTGTCCAACATATTTAAAAATATATACAAATGGTCAAAAATAAATGTGCACTAAATTTAAGTATACTCAAAACACCAAAAATACTTACAATATCTATTTATTCGCTATCCAAATATTCAAACCAAACCAATATATATACTAAGTTTAGGTATTATGACATATGTTATTCATGAGTTTATATGTAATTTTATTTTTTTAATAGATTTTTAGAAATTTAATGTATAAAATAAATTTTAAATTTTTTAAAATAAGTTAAATAGGTTATCCGAACACGTATTGAATCTGCAAAGATCCGAACCAAATCTGAATCGAAATTTATAAATATTGAATGTGGATGAAATCTTTGATCCCGAAAATACGAAAACCGAATAGATCTGAATCAAAACCGTATGAAACCCGAAAACACGAAAACCGAACAACCATTCCTATATGTATGTAACATATTTTTATACTCCCTCTGTTCCATAATATAATTAGTTTAGACTAAAAGCACTAGTATTAAGAAAGTTGTTACTTTTTCTAAAATAATATTTAAATAATAAGTTCAACCAATTATAAAAAAGCTAACATTATTTGATTGGCTATACTATATACAATAAATGTAAAAGTTATCTAGATATGTGGAAACTACTTGTATTTTGAAACAGAAAAAAATTCCTTACACTACTTACAATAAGAAACGGAGGGAGTAAAATACTTCACCCCGCGCAAGGTGCGGATCGTCACCTAGTGGGCAGGTTATTAATGGGTGGATCGTGTCAAAATTTATATGGACGGTAATAAAGAGACCCACATTAGACCATAATTAAATTTTGTTCAGATGAGTGAACTCAATTACATCATGGGCAATGTTGGACTTAACCACTTAGAAAATGGTCGGTTAAATAAATTTAAATATCTAGAGTTTAAAAAATTAGGGAAAAACACAAATCATTTTTTTTCTTCGTCGTTTGTGTCTCGTGTGTGATTTTCTTCAATTCTTTTTTATAAAACAATTTTCTGCCAACACCGAAAAACGTAATTTCCGCTAAAACCGGAAAACATAATTTCTCGCCAAAATAGAAAAACATATTTTTCTTGTAGTTTTCGTGATCTCTATGTTTTTTTTTTTTTTTCATAATTGAATTTTGTTTAACTAATAGCTTATATGTGACACTTTTTGCTCTCTCTCTCTCAGGCCTCGCTCTACTCTTTTACTGCGTCGCTACTTTTCGCTCTCCATTTCATAATAAGACAAAGTGTTCCTCCAAGTCTCTGTGCGTACAAGGGTCAAAGCAAAAAAGCAAAACAGATTTTGATGCCTCTGATAGCTGTTTATCTAGTGAGTCAGCATTGACAGCTATTAGGAGCTAGATCCTTATCTCATCCTATAACAAACGTTGCAAATCATCAAAGAGAGTTCAAATTAAAGTAAAAAGTCATCATCTCTCCCTGAAACGCATACTTCTCTCTCTCTTCGCCGTCCTCATGGCTGATCAGGCCATAGCTGTTCCACGTATGGAGCCACTCTCACCAGGAGAAGCTTTCCTCCGGAATGTTGCAAGAGACCTTGCTGCTTTGTACAGAAGTGACGGTCTTCTCAAGGTTCAAGCGATCCTAAGCATCTTGGCTCTCATCGTTTTCTCTTTACTGACGCAAAACCCATCGTCGTTCTCTGTTTTGCCAATGACCGAGGGCACGATTACCTTAGGTCTTTACGCGGGTGTTCTTTTGGTGATCTTCTTCATGACTGAGCTGAACAAAGATCTGATCTGGGTTCTGCGCCGAGTCGTTCGTGTCCGATACCACATCATCCTCTTTTGTCTTCGCGCTGCAGGCATCATACTCGTTCTTCGTGCATTTGTCTATGTTGGAAACAACATCGAGAAGGTTTACGACATCAACGGGTTCGCCATCGCCGCCTTCTTATGTGGCTATCTGCACATCGTATCCATGTGCAAGCTGATGAATGTACCGGATGTGCTGTCTTTTGCCGACGCCCTATTAGCGGTCGCCGTTATGATATCTGCCAAGCTCGAGTTGGCGACAAAGTTCACGAACCCGGTTAGGATTTGCTCCACGTACCTGGCGATGGTTGTCCTGGTTATGTTCAGGAACGCGAAAGTCCCGTTTGAAAAGGTAAGTTTTGCAGAATCCAAAGGTCTCCCTCCTCCTACCTATAGGTTTGCGATGGTTAATGGTTGCACCCATGCGCTTGTTGTTGTTTCTACGAAAAGTCAGACTTTGCGCCTTCGTTAAATCTCGTTCATCAATTAGATAGTTTGTTTCGTTGTGGAATAATGTCTGGGTTTCTGTTAGCGTTATGGTTTGTATTAAAGCTTTGAGATAGTTTGTTTCGTTGTGGAATAATGTCTGGGTTTCTGTTAGTGTTATGGTTTGTATTAAAGCTTTAATCATGAGTATTTTGTTTCAAATAACGTTCTTTATTTCGTTTGTTTGAATAATGTGGTTTGGTTTGTTTACTAAGATCTGTGTTACCTTGGAACATCTTAAAACCAATTACTGGCGGCTAATCATCACAAGACGACTTAATAAATAATAATCATATAAAAGATTCCAAACAAGTAAAAGAGCCCATGAATAAAATACTAGATTCAGATACCCCTTCCGGTTTGATTTAAATTTGGTTATCCGGTTAAGCCGAATTGCAGTGGAGGCAAACTATAAAGATGGTTAAGTAGCTGAATTGGTTTCCGGTTCAGTTTTCGCATTGGTTTAGAGCCTTTAGGGGTTTCTCACGTTGGAGAATCAAATAAACACTCCTCACTCAAAGCCAGATAACGGTTTTATTAGATACCGTCCAAAAAGAAAATGGGTCCCAAACCGCCTTTGTCTTCCACATTATTGGGCTTTTACGTTGAGCCAAGCTTGTTTTCGAACTCCAATATCGGGCCCCATCTTGAGTGTTAACGCACGTTTGTTATTTTCTAAGACACATGGCGATTTCGGTGGCACCTACGGTTCATTCGGGTTTGGTGGTGGACATTGAAATGACTCAATGAGTCATCGTCTCAGCAGTCGAATGAAATTTCCGTATGAAGTGAATTTTTGCTGGATCGCCTTGTCGAATTGCGTGCACTTTAGTAGCTGGATTTTTGCTCAAAACCTTGAACTTTAATTTGAGCAATTTAAATCTTCAACTTTTTTAATATTGGCCAATTTAAACCCACATTTATGTTGGTTTACAACATGAGATCAAATGTGTTCTTCTCTTCTTAAATAAATCCAGTGTTTTTTACACACTGAAAATTCCAGTCTCTCAGAGAATCCAGGCATCTTGGGATGATGCATAGCTTCTGGAGTGCTGAGAGAGACTGCATCTCTGGCTTTTACGGAGCATAAGTTGTCCTGCATCTTTTAGTTGTTAATGTTTTTGGTTCTTTCTACAGTTTGGAGGATATCTGTCCTGCATCTTAATCTGCAGAAAACATGTACTAGAGTTGGTCTTGTCTTCTCTTCTACTACGTTGTATTGTCTGTGAGAAACTTCAAAAGTTGTTCATGTTTCTCGTTTCTCTTCTCTTTTGTCTTAGTTATGAAATAAAGATTGCTACTAAATACTCAAAGAATGCTAATCTCAGTATGTTTCATATTCATGTTCCACTTTCAAGAGCTAGACTGAGAATTGCAGATTTACTGGAGAAAAAAGTGTGAACAAGAGATGCAATGCAAGCATCAAGCGAAGTTAAATATATTGGGACGAAGACACTAATGAGAACTTTCAGATATGCTAATAAATATATACAGTGTATACTAATAATAATTCAGACGCTAATGACACATGCATATTGTCTAGTCAAATATATATACAATGTACTAATAATAATTCAGACAGAACAGGATAAAAAAAAAGGTTTCCGCCTTGAAGCAATAATAGACAATTTTATCATTAGCGTCTGAATTGTTATAAGCAATCTCAACCCGAACACGATAAATTTGATACCTCTGACTTTGCAGGAGAGCTCTTCAAAGCAGATCAAAGCCAGTCTAGGTCGAGGCGGAAAGTGAGTAAATCTTCTTCTTTTTTTACTCCTCCTCCTCCTCGCTACAAACACACACACAAACCAATATACCCAAATGCACAAAACGTAATCAGAGAAAGACAAAATGAAATAGGAACTTGCCTTCCGACAACGGAAGTTAAGGTTTTGAGATAAGCATTAATCATCTCACCTTCTGCAGGTGGAAAGTGATGATATGATAAGTTAACCAAAGCAGTAGATGCTAAATTTTAACTTCAACGAGTAGTAGTTATCTGACCTGGAGATGCCCAACTTCAGAAGAACGTACACGTTAGTCAATTTGATCATCTCGGTATCAAAAGCAACGAACATAGCCTCGTCGGTTTCTTCTGAAAAGAACAACTCCACACGGTACCTAACAAACATCACTGTGAGCATGGCAGAGCAAGAGTTAGAGTTTCCGTCTAGGCTGCTCTAAAGTATGGTCACATTTGGTTAAGCCATATGTTGGTTACCTGAGGACAACAACATTATTTGGGTCTCGTATATGATGATTCACCCCGCAGGAGCGTCTTGGAGCACTTCGAGCAAGCGATGTAACACCAGCCGTTGTCAGATTGAGTTCCAGTAACTTTGCCGTACAAAGTAAGTCGATTGCCTGGAACGCATGTGAAATAGTGGAATAGCATTAAGGGGCCAAATATGGTTTGTGATAAGTGAATTGATAGATTTGCATTCACCTGAGGTTGTGATGTGATGATGGCATATTAATTTATCGCCAATACGGTTAGATATTTGGTTCTGGTTGTTGACACAGCTGTGCCATCAGTGACCAATCCTACTTCGTGTACGAGTGTTTTTGTGAAATCAGTAATGAAAGCATTAACTATTTTATCACAGGTGAATTATTAATAATAGGGTGGAGATGACTAACCGCTCATGGTAACATTTCCCTACTGCTGTTTCTGAGTCAAAGTAATAATCCGAGTTCCAGGCATAGCGTTGACAAATTACCGGCCTGAAAAGGAAATCATCAAGGGCTGTAGGTGCTGTCCAAAGTACCATTTATTTCTAAAGCATCAAATTTACAGCAATCAAGTTTTAACGACTTTTTAAAGATCACAGCTCCGAAAATAATCTACAGCTTTCTAAAGCTAAATATTCAAATCAACTTTTTGAGCTTTCCTCAAAATCTACGGCAATAAAATCTAAAGCAAAAGTAAAAAGTTTACAGCTTTTTTTCTACAGCATAAATTTTAAAGCTACATCCATTATCATTCGGACCCCAAGACTATACTAAAAGGGTTTAATGCTCAAATTCATTCTAGCCATGCCACATCAGATAGAAAAATCAGCCAATTAGAAAATTTGTTTTTACCATGTCACTATTGTTGACTAAGAATGGGTATTTGGTGTGGGCTATGTAAAATTTATAATTCACCACATCCCCAGCCCAAAACCTTTTTCCGTTTAAAGCTTTGCATTATCTCGCCTTGACTTTTGCACTTCTTCTTCTCCTATCTCTGAGTTTTTGCATTATCTTAAACAATCAATGATGATCTTTAAAGTGTTCTTAAATTTTTCGTTTCACTTCCCCTTGATCCTCCCCCTCCTATATAAAAGCCTATGTCTAAACCTAAATCCACCAAAAAAGAAACCTATTATAAATAAGCTACATCCATGACCACAAAATCCACCGGAAAATCTTAGCTCTCCACCGTAAATTGCCGTTTATTTCAACGAAATCTCACCAGAACCAGCTAAGTCAGACCGATCATGTGAGTTTGGTCTTATCCACAGTCTCAATTTACTTTTGTTTATTCAGAGAAACTGATGTATTTTATTTCAGTTAATTTTCTCCGTTATATTGGTATGGTTTTAACTGGTTTTAATGTTGTAATTTTCTGTGAGCTCTGTTTTTCACGTTGTAATTTTCTGTATTCTGAGAAAGAAGAAGCAAAGTTTTTAAGCTGCTAGATTTTCAAGAACAGAGAATTAAGATGCTATCTTTGCTGCTATGGTTGGAAGACTTGCTAACCCCAAAGAGGAAAAAGCTGGTATTAGAGAGATTCACTTCTTCCAATTCAATCCCATCACCATATAACGATGGTAATGGAGACTGGCACCAAGCAAACAAAGGGAGCTCCAGAGCAGGTCTTTGTTTTACCCCACTTCAGATTTTAGAACTGTTTCTTCTATTCAATGGTTTAACCTTAAAAACCTTTTTGATGATATTCAGATTCTTAATCTTTGCAACACAAGAGCTTACCTGAGGAAGAGAGACCACTTGGCAATCGATAAGTACGCTCTGCCTGGACTGAGGTCATTAGCTGTTGTCGCAGCACAACGGATAGCTAAAAAAACAAAAAAATGCTCTGGTGGTCCATGGGAATTCGTTGGTGGGTTGCCTTTGTTTGATCCTCCACGACATGATAGTGCATACACCATTAGAAGAGCTTCATACCTCGGTGTCAACATCAGTGATCACTGGTTAATATCTATCTATATACTTTTATCTTTGACTTTAATCTTCCTTATGTTGTATTGGTTTTATTAAAGGTGGTCAATTTGCTATTACCAAAGAGACTCGACGTATGGGATCAAACATGTATCCATAGCATCAAAGCCATCCGAGGGAGTTTAGGCAACCAAGTGACATTTTATAATCTCTTGATTCCAAGTAAGTTGTAAGAACTTCTACAAATTCTCAAAATCAAAAACCATCTGAGAAAGTTATCCTAATCTTTTAGAATTGTTCACTGCAGACTCTGAGATATAACATTCATCAAGAATACAGAGAAGTTCTAGAGAGGCGTGTGTTTACAGGTTTTGAATAGGGAATCTGTCTAACTACTCAACTATTCCCAGTAATGATTTCTGATATATACTATTTGATATTTTTGGGTGTTGTTCTAGTTATTGACAATGGTAGTTACTGGTTAGCAAAGGTTATGGGAGGGGAGCATTGTATGTGTATCTCAAGTTAGGTTTTTTCTGCCTCTGTGCATGCAGATAATAAATATTGGACACACTAGCTGAAATTGAGGAATAGCATGGCACTGTCAGAGGCTTAGAGAAGAAACTCCTCCACATGTTAGGTTATAATAAAAATGACGAATCGGAAGGTGTCAAACAAGATACTGAACTAATGAATGCTTCTGAAATCGTTAAGAGGTTCCTCCCATTCCATATTTTCTCTCTGGCGCACAATTTTTTTTGGTAATTAACGCTTTTTAAGTGTGTTCAGTCCAGTTGCTACAAACCGGGAAGAGGTGGAAGAGTTTCAAAGCCAGACGAAATGTAACTCTGTCTATATATGTGTTCTTACAAACCTTGAACCGTTCGCATGGAGTGATATTGTTCAATGAACATTAGTATCTAAAGATTTCTTTTGGCACATTTATATATTAACCGTTTCCACGAACTAACATTTTATATCAAGCCAATTTCTTGCCAGAGTTTTTGCTACCAGCTTTACAGAATTAGCCATTCAAGTGACGATTTTTTGTTTCTGAAAGGAATGGTCTTTTACCTTTAGGAGCGACAAGGAAAATATCACAAGCGTGTTTCACCGAAATTCACAAGTACTGCATTGAGCCCTTTACCTTTTAATTTACAGGAAATTTTACCTGACTTCGCTTCACAAATTATGCTGCTACAGCCGAGCCAAACAGGCGCAGAAGATCAATTTGTGTGGTTGCCAACTGCTTCTGGTGTCTACTCAGCAAAATCAGGTTACCAGGCTCTGAAAAGGGCAGAAGATCAAGGTTCTCAGGCAACTACGAGTCTGGGATCGGACTTTGGCTGGATCAGGGATGTATGGGCAGCAGACTACTCTCCAAAACTGAAAGTGTTTATCTGGTCTATCCTACAAAACGCCCTGCCTATAGGAACCAACCTTAAGAACCGAGGCCTCCCTGCTGCAACAAACTGTATCCGCTGTGGCGAAGAAGAAACTGTGGCACACATATTCTTCAACTGCCCCTTCGCTCAAAATGTTTGGCAAGAGATTCCGCTTACTACTGCAGTTCACTTAGCTGCTCAAGTCGACTTCAAAGAAACACTTGTAGCCTCCAGATCAATGATTTGCCTCCCACCTACGGGAATAACCAGAAACATTCTCCAGTGGGTTTGTTGGGCTATTTGGAATGCAAGGAATCATCTCCTCTTCGAGAACAGGGTCTTCTCCAGTTCAGAAACTGCAATCAAAGGAATTCAATCAAGCAGGGAATGGATCACAGCACAGGATAATGCAAAGGCTAAACAAGCGCAACTACCTCACCTCCAGGCTGGAAACCGTCAACAACATCGAGTCCTACTGGCAAGCTACAGTCTCTGTAAGACAGACGCTTCCTGGGACAAATCATCGAAGAACGCGGGCCTTGCATGGATCTTCCCAGCCACAGAATCGACGCCTGAACGCAGAGGATCCCAACGAGTCGAATCGGTTAGCTCTCCGCTCATGGGTGAAGCACTGGCAGTGAAATTGGCTCTCCGATCGGCGGTTTCTCATGATCTCAGCACCATCAGAATCTGCTCCGACAACCAAACTCTTATCAGAGTATTGAATGGCAAACTCTTCGACAAAGAAATCTATGGAATTTCCCAGGATATTTCTTCGATTTCTTCTGCTCTGTTTGTCGATGTTTCTTTTTCGTATCTCCCAAGGGCTGAGAACTCAGAGGCCGATGCTCTAGCAAAGGCTTGTCTCAGATCCCCTGTAGTTGTAATGGGCCGCTAATGGACCCCCAAACTTTTTTTTTATTAATCAAGTAATGTTGTCCAAAAAAAAAAAAGGGTAAATATATCTGAAATAACCAGCCAAACAGACTAAAGCATAGTTGCAAGATTAATCACAATAGGAATATTTGTTAAAACATCCAGCTATAGCTGCCATGGTCCGTGCTACGTTTAGGACAAACATTAACACTGTGAATACAAGTTTCCTCAGTTAATTATTTGTTTACTTGGTAGAGCAGCAGTGCAACCACAACATATGGTGTGGCGCTGAAAAGATGTAGTATGACCCCAGAAGGAATAATGAGAACCATTTCGACATTAAAATTTACAAGTGACGAAATTGAGACCATTGAGCTCAGTATATAGTAAGCTTAATGTAAACCTACTGTACTTTTCTTGCAGTAGATTTAGAGGAATCTCACTTATATTGACGAGAGAGGACAAGGGGTAGCGAAAATAGAGGACATACTTTCTCACTTACACCACCAAGAAGTAAAGGTATCTTTCCAAGTCTGTAGAGATCTGGCTCCAAGCCCCCTTCAACTACGGATGATGTAGTATTATTGTTAAATTATCGTTTTTTGTTCGGAAAATACATATATGTTGCATTACTCATTTGTTAATTAATATTTTTATAAAATTTGATCAGTTTAAAGTATGCTCAATATACAGAAGAATACCCTATATCAAATTTTGAATAACAATTCGTCGATTTTTTTTTTTGAATAACAAAAAGAACCGTAAAAATACAACTATCAAACATCATCACATTCACCTTCACTTGAAGATACCCAAAACCACTTTCTAACCATTCCTTTAAGATAGTCAGTGAATCTTTATTAGCAAGTCTATATAAAGATTCAACATGTTTTCCTGATTGACCATAAGTTATATATTATGACATTTGACTTTATTATATGATTGTTTGTGTTACGTTTTCTTTGTTTATAGTTGCAGAAAGACTATTGGTAAAAGCTGAAACTATATGTATTCACGCCCAAATTTGTTGCCCTTAATGTCCCATAGTGGAAAAAAATAATGTTTACTCTTTTCGAATCATTTAATTAAAGTCTTCCAATGTCTTTAATTAAATTTTCGTGGTTTGTATGTCTAATGATTAATCCCACATCTGGGCTGCTTTTACACAAGTACATGCAAAACACAATATTTACATTATTGCAAAGCAATCTTCCTAGCTCATAAAATTATATTGTAGATCAGTGATAGTGAAGCTCACACTATAAGACAACCAAGCAACCATGTTCCGAGAGATGCAAAGCTTCAGTAATCGGATATATAAAATTATTGTGTTGACTAGCTTTACCCCTAAAAATGTATAAAGGTAAAAAAACAATCAACTTAAGTATGTAATACATACAAGTTAATTAGTCTTATTTATCGGGAAGTTATAACTTATTTTATCATCAGCTACACAGTTTTACTTTGACAAAAAAATAAGCATCATCAAACACTTTAAAAGAAGGATAAGAGTCAAGTTCAATACAATAATTAGATCGGAAAAACTCTCAACAACAAATAAAAAGATTATCATCAAGAAACACATAATTGAGGAGAACTTCCCATCCTCTTCCAACTTATATAATGTATTCTGAAGTCAATCTTGCTATTTTGCCAAACTAATAAAAAAAAATACAAAACAATATGAGCAGATTATACACTCTTAACAATTTTATAAAATATGTATATTCTATAACATTTTATATTCACACAACAAATTAATAGTAACATGTTAAACGTAATTTTCCGCCCGGAATAGTTCTAGTTTTAATAAGAACTAGATGATAACCCGCGCCATGCGCGGGGTGAGTTTTTTAAAATATGTTGTATTGAAATATTACAATTATAATGCATCTTGTTATTAAGATTTTTTTTACATTTGATTTGGGGTGGACATTCGGATACCATTTGGTTCAGTTTAGTTTGGTTCGGTTCAGTTATATTTCGATTTTTTGTGAGTTCGATCCGGTTCGGATCTGCGGATTCGGTTTGGATTTGGACTCAGATAACTCATTTTATTTTTAAAAAAATAAAATTCGTATATACTTTAAATTTCTCAAAATATAAAAATAAAAAAATTATTTATAACATATAAATGTGTATAATGCAAGCTAAAATACTTAAACTTAACATAAATTTGGTTAGCTTCAATATTCGGATAAGAAATCAATGGATATTTGAAGTATTAGTATTTTGAATATCATTTAACTATTTTAATCATGTATTTTTAACTATTTGTAAATATTTTCAAGTATTTTGGACAACTTAATAACATTTTATATATTTTTAATATTTTTTAGATATTAAATTCTAAAAAAATCAATATATTTAAGTATATAAATCTGGTTTCGATATATTCGATATCCGAAATATTTCGTTTCGGATCATGTTCTGTTCTAAAAAATATCATCTTAATAACATCTTACAATTTTTGGTAATTTATAGACGTTTTAAGAAATTCAAATATAACATATATGAAAAATCTATTTTTTAAAATATGTTTAAGTGATTTTTTTTTGATAATATTAATTAAAATAAAATGTAGAGGATACAAATTTTTTATCAAATATTTTTGATTTGTAATCATTAATTATCATATATACGTTAATCATATTAGGTAATTTCGTAGCTTTTATTTAAAGAAATAAACTTACGTAGCTTTTATTTAAGGAAATAATTTAAGACTATTAATTAATATGATAATTAGTTTAATAAAAAGTATAATATATATTTATATGGACCAACATATAAATATATAGGGGATTGTACCAACATATAAATATAAAGTAGAATCATCCTAGTGATGACACGTGACTACAAAACATGTTGTAATGTTTCAGGATTAATATATAGGGGATTGTACCAACTTAAACAATCCTAATGTTTAAACATAAAACACCCACCTCCTATGAAACTTAACTACCTTTGGTTCTGAACCAAAACCTGCCAGATTTTTTATACAACATGAATTAAGTTGTTTTCAAGGCCCAGAATAATAACGTGGCCCAAACAGACAACAAACAACAGTAAAGCGTTGAAAGAGATAGTCTACGTGTCAACCATAGAAACTGCCAATCTAATAAAACCGTTATCTGGCTTTGAGTGAGGAGTGTTTATTTGATTCTCCAACGTGAGAAACCCCTAAAGGCTCTAAACCAATGCGAAAACTGAACCGGAAACCAATTCAGCTACTTAACCATCTTTATAGTTTGCCTCCACTGCAATTCGGCTTAACCGGATAACCAAATTTAAATCAAACCGGAAGGGGTATCTGAATCTAGTATTTTATTCATGGGCTCTTTTACTTGTTTGGAATCTTTTATATGATTATTATTTATTAAGTCGTCTTGTGATGATTAGCCGCCAGTAATTGGTTTTAAGATGTTCCAAGGTAACACAGATCTTAGTAAACAAACCAAACCACATTATTCAAACAAACGAAATAAAGAACGTTATTTGAAACAAAATACTCATGATTAAAGCTTTAATACAAACCATAACACTAACAGAAACCCAGACATTATTCCACAACGAAACAAACTATCTCAAAGCTTTAATACAAACCATAACGCTAACAGAAACCCAGACATTATTCCACAACGAAACAAACTATCTAATTGATGAACGAGATTTAACGAAGGCGCAAAGTCTGACTTTTCGTAGAAACAACAACAAGCGCATGGGTGCAACCATTAACCATCGCAAACCTATAGGTAGGAGGAGGGAGACCTTTGGATTCTGCAAAACTTACCTTTTCAAACGGGACTTTCGCGTTCCTGAACATAACCAGGACAACCATCGCCAGGTACGTGGAGCAAATCCTAACCGGGTTCGTGAACTTTGTCGCCAACTCGAGCTTGGCAGATATCATAACGGCGACCGCTAATAGGGCGTCGGCAAAAGACAGCACATCCGGTACATTCATCAGCTTGCACATGGATACGATGTGCAGATAGCCACATAAGAAGGCGGCGATGGCGAACCCGTTGATGTCGTAAACCTTCTCGATGTTGTTTCCAACATAGACAAATGCACGAAGAACGAGTATGATGCCTGCAGCGCGAAGACAAAAGAGGATGATGTGGTATCGGACACGAACGACTCGGCGCAGAACCCAGATCAGATCTTTGTTCAGCTCAGTCATGAAGAAGATCACCAAAAGAACACCCGCGTAAAGACCTAAGGTAATCGTGCCCTCGGTCATTGGCAAAACAGAGAACGACGATGGGTTTTGCGTCAGTAAAGAGAAAACGATGAGAGCCAAGATGCTTAGGATCGCTTGAACCTTGAGAAGACCGTCACTTCTGTACAAAGCAGCAAGGTCTCTTGCAACATTCCGGAGGAAAGCTTCTCCTGGTGAGAGTGGCTCCATACGTGGAACAGCTATGGCCTGATCAGCCATGAGGACGGCGAAGAGAGAGAGAAGTATGCGTTTCAGGGAGAGATGATGACTTTTTACTTTAATTTGAACTCTCTTTGATGATTTGCAACGTTTGTTATAGGATGAGATAAGGATCTAGCTCCTAATAGCTGTCAATGCTGACTCACTAGATAAACAGCTATCAGAGGCATCAAAATCTGTTTTGCTTTTTTGCTTTGACCCTTGTACGCACAGAGACTTGGAGGAACACTTTGTCTTATTATGAAATGGAGAGCGAAAAGTAGCGACGCAGTAAAAGAGTAGAGCGAGGCCTGAGAGAGAGAGAGCAAAAAGTGTCACATATAAGCTATTAGTTAAACAAAATTCAATTATGAAAAAAAAAAAAAAACATAGAGATCACGAAAACTACAAGAAAAATATGTTTTTCTATTTTGGCGAGAAATTATGTTTTCCGGTTTTAGCGGAAATTACGTTTTTCGGTGTTGGCAGAAAATTGTTTTATAAAAAAGAATTGAAGAAAATCACACACGAGACACAAACGACGAAGAAAAAAAATGATTTGTGTTTTTCCCTAATTTTTTAAACTCTAGATATTTAAATTTATTTAACCGACCATTTTCTAAGTGGTTAAGTCCAACATTGCCCATGATGTAATTGAGTTCACTCATCTGAACAAAATTTAATTATGGTCTAATGTGGGTCTCTTTATTACCGTCCATATAAATTTTGACACGATCCACCCATTAATAACCTGCCCACTAGGTGACGATCCGCACCTTGCGCGGGGTGAAGTATTTTACTCCCTCCGTTTCTTATTGTAAGTAGTGTAAGGAATTTTTTTCTGTTTCAAAATACAAGTAGTTTCCACATATCTAGATAACTTTTACATTTATTGTATATAGTATAGCCAATCAAATAATGTTAGCTTTTTTATAATTGGTTGAACTTATTATTTAAATATTATTTTAGAAAAAGTAACAACTTTCTTAATACTAGTGCTTTTAGTCTAAACTAATTATATTATGGAACAGAGGGAGTATAAAAATATGTTACATACATATAGGAATGGTTGTTCGGTTTTCGTGTTTTCGGGTTTCATACGGTTTTGATTCAGATCTATTCGGTTTTCGTATTTTCGGGATCAAAGATTTCATCCACATTCAATATTTATAAATTTCGATTCAGATTTGGTTCGGATCTTTGCAGATTCAATACGTGTTCGGATAACCTATTTAACTTATTTTAAAAAATTTAAAATTTATTTTATACATTAAATTTCTAAAAATCTATTAAAAAAATAAAATTACATATAAACTCATGAATAACATATGTCATAATACCTAAACTTAGTATATATATTGGTTTGGTTTGAATATTTGGATAGCGAATAAATAGATATTGTAAGTATTTTTGGTGTTTTGAGTATACTTAAATTTAGTGCACATTTATTTTTGACCATTTGTATATATTTTTAAATATGTTGGACAACTTAAGAGTATCTTATTTATTTTGGAAATGAAAGTAACTTAAAAGAATTGAAGAAAATTACACACGAGACACAGACGACGAAGAAAAAAAATGATTTGTGTTTTCCCTTAATTTTCTAAACTCTAGACATTTAAATTTATTGAACCGATCATTGCCTAAGTGGTTAAGCCCAACATTGTTCATAATGTAATTGGGTTCATTCATCGGAACAAAATTTAGTTATGGTCTAATATGGATTTCTTTATTACGGTCCATATCAATTTTGACATGATCTACCCATTAATAACCTGCCCATTTGACATTACTACTCATGCATGTCATCTCGGCCACAAATATCAGCAACTAACTCGTACCTTTTCTAAAAAAATTTGAAAAAATCACCATTCTTCTGGCTGATATCAATTTTCTTCATTAATAAATGCAAACTTGTTAAGGTGGAAATTTTTCCGTTTAGTTTTGGAATGACACCAAATTCAAGTTTTTGGTTTCCTTAGAATACTACGAACTCAAAAACTTAGCGTGGGAGGAAAACGAAGAGATTCCAAGAAAAATTACCAAAGTACCATTGATTCTTGTGAATTTTAAACAAAGAAACTTGGGGATGTAGCACTAGTAACTAGAGAGTTGTTATCAGGTAATCTCGAGAACAAATACATACATAAATGAAGAAAAAACAAGTCTAGCTGGATAATATTTAATTCACTGCAGGAAAATTAGACGGTGCAAGTTTCTGAAGCAGCTCTACTATTTTGTCTCTGTTGTCTCTACTCTTTGATCCTACAAATTCCCATTTAACACGTAAGAAAATAAACCCCAAACGATAATGTTCTGTTTCTGCTGTTGCTAGAATTGGTTTGTTGGTACCTGTGACCAATGCCAGGGACACGGATACCCTTCTTTTTCATACCTTCCACAAATTCGTAAGGCGTGAGACTCTGGAAAAAACGCACAATGTGGAACAAGTTATACTTTGTATTCAAACAAATGCACTGATGCTGCACTTATGGTTGAGAGAGGAACAGGTTTTTACCTTGTCACAAGCGTCCTTGAAGTGTCGTGCTGCGTCATTAATGGCACCACCAAATCAACGACAACGACCAATTGTTAATATACCTGATTGTTGGAAAGGTTATCAGTAAGAAGACCTGATTAATGTATAGCAAAAGTTCACGCGGAAAGAGATTGTGAATCTAGATGTTAAACTTACCTGAGACAAGACTTGAGATCAGGTCTTTGCCTGCTCTTGCTGTTACTATGGTGTTGTGAGCACCGGAGACGCATGGACCATTGTCAGCACGCAATACTATGCTCAAGGTGTCAGAAAGTAGAGTCAATGTCACTAGCTAATAGTACTCAATATTTGTGTAAAGACACAGAAATATGAGCAAAGATATGGAGCCTCAATGAATTTGGTACAGTAACGGGGAAGACTGCGTTTGAACCATAGGAGAGAAATGACATCTCCCACGCCATATCCTATGTCATCAGGGCTGGTGGAGATGATATTGAGTTGGAGCCCGGACCTTCCCACCCTTAGTTGCAGAGCTGACATCTTTGGGGATTTGTGGAGGAGTGGCTTCCTTAATAGGAGACACCTTTCCTTCTTCAACCTATGAAAAAGGAATAAGATCACAACAAAAGGAAATGCAAGTTAAGTGCACAACGAGACCGATTACAAAAGAGAAATCCCACCAAAGAACTCTATCTCACATGAGCATGACATGAATGATCAATCTTGATAAAAGTTCTCTCTCCTTCTCCCCTCTTCTTATATACTAATGTCTTAGGTTAAATGGCACACATGACTCAAACATCTCATTAACCTCTCTAAGCCATTATGGAAATGAGCCCTGGTAACGGATTCCATCTCTCCATCTCTCCACCACTCCCCGCCCCCCACCCCACCCCCCCCCCCCCCTCCCACCCTGACTCAAATCATATGAAAGAATGATCTACGTAGCAAGCAGAGCAAGGTTAGTGTCACGAGTTTCTTTAAATCAGGTTTTGGGTGGCACTTACTGCATGACCAAAATGTACTTCGGACTTGAAGAGACGTGCATAAGTCCAGCTGGCCCCAGTAACCTCTGGTTTGGTGACTTGCCCTGCTTCAAAGCTTCAACTAGAGAATATTCATCTCTTCAACCAAGCTCTCCAAGTACAACCACCATCTTAATCTGCTTTATATTATGAAGACATAAATTTTTAGTTGAAGCATTATTTGAATGAGAGAAGGTAGGTTAGATAGTGCCTTATAATAGCTTATCGTATAGTTAAACAGTAGAAAAGATAGTGCCAGCAGTGAGCATCGAAATTTTACAATTTGAGATTAATACCTGTGGGATGTTGTCAAACGGCAAAATATAGTCTGATGAAGTGGATTGAGGCTGCATTTCTAAGAACTTCTGGTGTCATCCATTGAGGCTGATCAACAATCACTGCGAGAGGTTGTCCTATAAATCAAGACTCAAACCGAAATGAGCATAGGTTTAAATACCGTTCCCCTTCACAGACCTGGTGGTTAGGTATGTTTCATGCTTGCCACGTGAAAGACCAAAGATCTGTTAGAGATGTAACTGTAAGTTGACGATGTTTCTAGTACTATCATTAGTTTGAAGATATAAATAAAAATAATACTAAGATGAACATGTTACCTTAACGGTCAAGTTCCTGTCTTCCAGCAGATTTGACGACTTAAGATAACGATGGACAGTAGGTGGACTACAACAGTGAAGATAACTCATACCACGAGGAGCCTGTGTGAACAATCATGTACTATGATGAATGAGATGTACGGTGTCTGCTGAGTCAAATAATAGAGTTGAAAAGAAAGATCACAATAAGACTAATGCAAAGTCAAAGAGGATGCTAGCAGCAGACTCTTCAAGGCTCTGACTTCCTTCGCCTTCTTCTTCATCGGCTGCAGAGATTAGAGATGCAGACTGAATCTTTCCAGCATGATCAAGCCGCACGAGAATCACTCCCCTGAAAAACAAAAATCAAATGAGAACATATAAATAAACAGAAGGAAAGACCGCCAAATTTGGGAAGGGGATAAAGATATACCGTGCACGGCGTGATTGAATCGAAATGTCCCTGACTTTGATCCGGTTCACTGTTCCACTTTGGCTCACTAGAACCACTTGTTCATCGCTTTCTCCATCCTCTCCAAGAGACAAAAACATTGGTGAGATCACAGAAAGAACACCTAAATCCTTATTTGCAGAAGAAGAGATCTTCTTTACCAGCTAAACGATCATCATCGGCGAACTGAGAAATTGAGATCAAAGAAGAATGAGCAAACAAAGCTGACCAGTGAAGGTAATAATCCAAGATCATAACTTGTAGCAGGTCTAATTAAACCAATTAATGAACAGACAAAGCTAACAAGAGATGAGATAGTAATAATGGAGCACAATGGATTGAGTGAGTGTTTCGAGACGAGGCAATTCCAAGAAGGCCTGAACCTTTAAATATACTATCTAGCCTCCAAAACATAGGAAACTTTAGAGCAGATTCTTCACTGCCATAGGTTAAGATCATACCTCGGATCCTATTAGACCAACTCTGTTCAGAAGAGAAGGCTTGAAGCTATTCAGAGGAACACGCTTTACATAGCCATTCTCAGACACGAATAACAGCTAGAGTTTGTTTCACCTTGTTTTGCCTTTAACTTAGCCAAAGAGATACTAGGGTGCAGATACGGCGCTGACTTACTTGTGAGAGAAATAATGCCAACAAGAGAACCAGCATCATCGTAAAGGGTGAACACGTGGTGACAGCTGAAAATCTATGCCCTGATTTGTTCCTGACAGGAAACTCACCGGTCCAGGTCTCTCCATTGAAACAACGTTGAGCAATGTTCATGGCAAAGGCAGCATCCCGATCATCTACCATAACATTAATTGGGTTCTGCCCAACTGCTTCTGCAGCTGAGTATCCAAATTGCTTTTCCGCCATGCCATTCCTTTGAACAATCATGTCATGCAGCAATTATGAGACGTGAATAGCAAGCCATAAACCGCATTTCACAAGATAATACTATTACTCAAGCCATTAGACAAACACCCTATGATGCTTAACTACTATATCTCTATAATATTATTTGAGAAGTCAGTTTCCTATGTGTCGCGTTCACGTTAACTCTCGCGTAATTACAATCACACCCTTAATGAATTAAAAATATTAGATATAATTACTATATTAAAATCGATTTTCCTTTTTTTAAAATAATTCCTGTTAATTAGAAATTTCCTTTTTAGTTAACATATATAGTTAAAACATCTTAAAATTAAAAAACGAATTTAAAATAAGAGAATATATTTATATATAATGTGATTTCATAAAAAAAAAAGGAAAGTTAACAAAAATAATTTTGATATTTAGTAAAAATAGATATTTCATTTAAAACATAACCTTAACCAATATAAAATATTTCCAAAGTAATAAAAATATTTTCCTTATGTCTATATATTTTCTCAAATAATTACATAAGAAATTGATTAGATAAACCAATATACCTATAGTTAAATAATAATATTTTAATTAGTATTATTGAAATGGTTTATTCATTATTATAATATTTATTGAATATTAATATTTTATAATTAAAAACCTAAAAATGTCTATAAATTTTTTCTTACTTATGTAAAATAATTTCTCAATAAAAATTTATAAGAACTGATATTTATTTTTAAAACGTTAATTGATATTTTTATGACAACTAATTTTATCACAAGCATATTTTGAACAAGAAATTACAAAAAAAAAATTAAATAATATAATCCTAAAATTTTTAATAACCTAAAATATTATATTTTCCACAATTAAAAATTTATGTTTTACTTAATATATAGTTTGCTTTTTTTCCTTTTTCCCTTATATTTGTACAATCCGATATACCTATAATAAAAGTACATAAGAAAATCTGAATTATTATATTCAAGAATATATTTAAGATTATTGAAAATAATTTTCAGTTTACTTTTATAAATCTAAGTTATAATATTACGTAGAACTTACAAAATATTTTAATTATTATAAATACCAATATGCGTTTATGAGATTAAAATTTTTATCCGTTATTTTCTTTTATGGAACTTTCTACTGATTATTTCTTTATTTTTAAAATATTTTAAGAAAATAAAAAATAACAAATTTTTATAAATATTACAAAAATATATTTACACATTTAAGATGAAAAAATGAATTGATGCGATAAACAATCTAATTGGATGAATAAAAATAAAAATAGTTATACTTTAATATAAAAGAATATATGTCACCTTATCCACAAAATGAGTAATTAACATATTATTTTATAGTAATGTTTATTTATTTTATACATATATATTAATGGATGCTTCAAACGATACCAATAAATAAAAATAAATTACTAACTAATTTTTACACTTTTTTTTTTTTTAAACATATATATATGAGATTTCAAAATATTATTATTATATTTATTTATGTATTCTGAATAGACCAACACTTAAGTTTTTTATTTGATTTCAAAAATATATATAATATTATTACTAAAATATATACATATCTAAGGGAAAAATCAATCCAAATTAAATCACAAATTATTCATAATTTTAATATATTTTGAACAAAAAATACCATAGTTGAATTTGAAGAATTTGATGATATCTAATACACTAAAGTTATAATCAAACTAATAATATATTACATATCCAAAATCACACATCTAAGTAAAACAATATGATATGATTTATATAAATTATAGAAAAATCGAAACTAAAATTAAACTATTAATAAATTATTATAAATATATTTACTTTATAAATATTTATACACGTGCATGAGCACGGGAAAATCACCTAGTATATATAAATTATTTAACTTTTAATTAATTTTTTTTACTAGTCTAGAGCTTCCAAATTTCTTACTCACCAAAAGATAATTCGCATTTTGAGATCGAAGGCATGAACAGATTGTCCCATCGACTGCACAATGTTCAAATACTGTTTATGCGTGAACTTCCCAGCCGATGGTCCTGTTCCTCTTAGACTGATCGAGTCATGGATACGGTTCTTCTTCTTCCGCACTGAGTTGGCACCGCTCTTCCTCCACCCTAGAGCTTCCTTTCCCGAATGTGAACGCTGCCTAAGCCCCGTGGATACCTTGAGCTTAGACATCTCCTGCATTAAGCGCTTTTGGCTCTCTTCTAGCTCTTGCATCTTCATCAGAATCTCCTTCGTAGGTGGACTACTCTCCATTGCGAATTGAAGCGGCGGACCTGAGAGAGAGAGAGAGAGAGAGAGAGAGAGAGAGAGAGAGAGAGAGAGAGAGAGAGAGAGAGAGAGAGAGAGAGAGAGAGAGAGAGAGAGAGAGAGAGAGAGAGAGAGAGAGAGAGAGAGAGAGAGAGAGAGAGAGAGAGAGAGAGAGATGCTTGGCCGGTTCGAATTTTATTGGCACTCGACAATAAGCTGTCGCTGATATTTTAGTTGGTTAGGCAGACAAAAACAAAAACTACAATCACTACACGTAAGTCAGTGATCATACTGATGCTGACTTAACCCTGCATGCATGAAGGCAGCATACTAACTCAGGCGACTGCGCCGCTTCAACCCCAACGTGACATTAGCTTTTCAAAAATCATACATGTCCAGCCAAAATATCGGCAACTAACTCCCACATTTTGAAAATCGAAACATCATCATTATTCTTCTTGCTGATATCATGTTCTTCATTAATAAATGCAAACTCGTTAAGGTAGCAGATTTTCCGTTTGGTTTTTTTTATGACACCAAATAAAAGTTTTTAGTCTCCTTAATTAGAAGACTACAAATTTGAAAAAAAACTTATCGTGGGAGGAAAATGAAGTAATTCATTCAAAAGATCTAAAATGAGATTATATTTGAGATTCCAAGAGAAGATGATCAAAATATCATTGATTCTTGTAAATTTTAATAATCTTCAAATAAAAAATATTAAATCTTGAAAAATTGTAAAATTTATAAAGAAAGGAAGTGTGATTTTTGGATTTAATCATGGATATAAGTTAATTGAACCTAATTGTATTGGATAGTAACTATAACAGCAACAACAACAAAAAAAATGTAGATTTGAAAAAAAGCATACAGATCACTTCATATTATTAGAGATAATTAGTTATTTTACAATTTAAAATCTTTTTTTTTGGCCAAAACAATTTAAAATCATTTTGTTACTAATTTAGTAATTTGTAAGTTAGAGAAGAAGGAGAAGGTGTTTCAAAAAAAAGAGAAGAAGGAGAAGAAATAAACCGAGTATAAATGGGCCGAGTTAGGGTTTAAGGTGGGTTTTCATCTATTGGGGGTTTATGCAACTGCTCTCTCTCTCTCACTCGCTCGCGTGAATGATGAAATAGATTCACTGATTCTACTACCCTGCGAATGGATTCCACCGATGACGATTTTGGTGAGCTGTACGTCGACGACAAGGCTCACGCGACTGCTTCCTTCGCCGGCGATGTCGTCGGATGCGAAGAACCGGAGCGTGCTTCGATTTCCGGCGAGAACGAGGGTTTCGAAGTGCCAGTGAAACCTGAATCGCAAGGCGAAGAGAAGAAACTCGACGTGGTGGTGGTGGATAATAAGGATTCGAGTCCGTGCGTCGACGCTGTGAATCGGACCGAGGCGAAGGAAGAATCGGAGTACAGTGACAGTGACGATGGTTTGAATATAGTGCTGAAAGAAGACGATTCGAAAGCTTTTCCCGTTGCTTTTGGCTCCAACAGAAACAATCAGAAACGGGGGAGTGGAAACTGGGTAAGTGTTTAGGTTTTGGGTTTTGATTTGGTGGTGGTCAGTTGTATCTAATTGAATATTGTGTGTGTGTGTGTTTTGATTCATTATTATCCAGTGCACAATGCCAAGTAGTGGGATGGTTAATGGACGCATGACAATGGAAGCTTCTTCAGCTAATCAGTCTCTGGGAATACCTCAATGTGGATTTAATTTCTCACATACTTGGTCCAGGTTAGTGGCAGTGGTGGTCTAAGGCTATATCACATTTGATTCTATTTCTAGCTTTATTGGAAGTGAGTGATTAATATGATTGGTGAACAATGTTTTATCTTTTATTCTCAGGGCAACAATCGATGCAAATTTCAATGTGTTTGAGAAAAAGCCATGGAGGAATCCTGGTATGGATGTCAATGATTTCTTCAATTTTGGATTTAACGAGCAGAGCTGGAGAGATTATTGGAACCCGTTGGTAAGTAAACATGTTTTGATTCTTGATGGAATATTCTTTGTGGAAAGGACTTGTTTGTTTTGATCTTGATGAGTTTTTTTTTTGTTTCTGTTTTAGGTAAAAGGAAGGGCGATTGAGGTTGAAGGTGGAACTTTTGAACGCACACCATCTGTGGATTTGCGTTATCCACGTGATTTAGACCCTGACGTGGTGATACAGGTAAGATATCGAATGATTCTTGGTTTGTTAAGTGTTTTGTTGCCCTTAATATTCATTGATGACGGAATGTGTTAAAATCAGATCCCGGTGACTAATGATCTTGAGGAGCTATCAAGCATGGCACATGTGGAAACAAGGTCTCTCAGCAAAACATCAAATGGAGCATCTGTAAGTGAGAAGTTTCATTCAGATATTGGGGAGGATCTGCTTTCATCTGGTGATTCGATGAAAGAAGAGGTTTCAGTTGGGTGTGAAAACGAAAAGACTGGAAGTTTCAGAGGCGAGCAATCTCCTTCAAAAGAGAATTACCGCAGCAGGGAAGTAACACCTTGTGATAAGGAAATTATTGAGGAGGAGAAAGAAGAGACTTGTTGGAGTTCAGATAAGGCGGATTCATCCTCAGTGGAAAGGGAATCTTCTCTTAGAGATCACTTTCGTTGTAGCCCTACCTCTTCATATTCTGTTGGTAAAACTGAGGAATCCGAAGATTCCGCAACAGAGTCATCGAAAGGTGGTGCTACTGATAACCGACGTGAAGCCAGTAACCCACCACGACGAACTAGATTGGTGGAACACGAATCAAACACAACCACAAGTGTGGAAAGGAGTGATTCGGAGCATTATAGACGCAGAAGATCTCACGAAGACTCAAGCAAAAGGCATTATGGGAGAGTTGACTATGGTGTACATAGGAGAACAAACCATGCAATTTTCAAGGATGCATCGCGTACACGAGATCCAGATCTTGGCAAGAAAGTGTGTTCTGGACATGGAAGATCATATCGTGATTCAAGGAAAAGCTGGCAGGACAGGCCACATTTTACATTAGAAAAAGTTGAGACTGGAGGTAGAGGTTTTTCTCACTCATATAGAGAAAAACGTCATGGTCGTTCATATTCACCTGAGGATCTTGATCGAGATAGAGGACGAAGGTTTGGTTGGCGCAACAATAAAGAACCATCACATGGCCGAGGCTTTGATCCTTCTAATGGTTACAAGTATGAAGCGGGTCGTCAAGAGTATACCTCAGGCTCATCCTTCAATCTTAACCAGAGAAATTCTCGATCGAGTTTTAACAAAGAGGAGGATAGATACGGTAAGCAACATTGTGAAAGAAGATATGGCCGTGAAAGAAGTCCTGGACTAGCCTATGAAAGCAACAAAGAAAGAAATCGATATGATGGGGTAGGAGAGCCTTATTATCAGGATCGTATTCCAATAACTGATATGGAATATAGGTACCGGTTTGAGTACTCTTCTACATATGGAAGACATAACCCCAATCAGACTCGCGAGGATGAGCTTCACTATAGGTGTGACTACGATTATGATTTCCCTCGTGGTAGATATGAAGATGAAGTTCACAGGGCAGAAAGTGGAATTCCATTTGAGCTGGCTTACAGGGAGATGCATTCTTTTGCTGAAGTGGGAAGGAGAGAATTTGAAAGGTATGAAGAGGGATTCTCTGAAATAGATAGAAGAGACGACCATTACACACCTGGTTGGCATCATGATAGATTTGTCTCAGAGAACGATGGTCATAAGTACAGAATCCAAGATGATTGGCCATCGCGGTCTTCATTACCATTCAGAGATTCTTGGCAGACAAAAGGATCGAGAGGTGATTCTTGGAGAGATGATACCAGAGACTTCGCAACAAGGGAAGCATATGACAGGCAGAATAATCAGTTGTATAAGGATGCACCAAGAGATGGTTGGACACGAAATCTTGTTGGTAGCGATAAAGTGAGCATACAAGACAGACTAAGGTATGATGATGATGATTGGGTTCGTCGTGATAAAAGGAGATATCAGCTGGGAGATGACATTCAATGTTCTGAGCATCCATCATATACTGATGAAATGATAGTCCCCGACATGAGAGTGACAACACATGATCGAATTTCTATCAAACAAAGACCTGGCTATTTTAAGAGCCATGTTCATGAAACTGATGAAAGACATCAGAGGTCCAAAAAGCTGAGAAGAGATGGGAATGCTTTCACCAAGTGTCAGGATCCGGTTGACTTAACTGGTAGACAAGGGAAGGTAAAAAAAAAATGAAAACCAAGCCATACATACGTTTAGCAAGTATAAGTATCAAGTCATACATAGTTGACACTCCTGGTTTCTTTAATGTTTTGATTTATATGATTAAATATCAGTTTATGTAAAATGAAGAACATGACTTTTCTCATGTGATTTCTCTGCTGCTGTTGTTGTGTGTGGGTGTCACAGCTCTCTAACCAGTCAAGAAGAAGATTCCCCAATACAACAAGAGATCAGCAACAGAAACAAACAAATGCAGTCGGCGAAAGAAACACGAAAGCTGTTGTGCAGAGACAAGGATTGAATGAGAAAGAGGAAGGTGAGATCATACATGAAGAAGAAGAGAGGAACGTGACAGGGACTGTAATAGACGACGACAGGATACAAGAAAGCATCAAGAAGATGGCGAAACGAAGAGAGAGGTTCAAGGAAACAGAAGTGGTGGTAGCAGCCAAATTTCCTTGCCAAACCGAAGAGGGAGCCAAAACCGATGTTAGCAATCAAATGAGACCGGTTAGGAAGAGGCGATGGTGTGCAAGCTAACTAGTACAAATTTATCAAATTGGTTTTGGCTTATTCTAAGTTGGAAACAATCGACTATGACTTAGATTTCAAGGTCATTTTGCATTTTCAATTAGTACTTTCATGTTAATAATAAGAAGTGTGTCTGAATATCAATTTTGATAACCGGTTTTAACCTTTTGATGAGAATCCAGACCAATTATTGACCTTTCTTTCTGTCTGAATTAAATATGAAAATAAAAATATATATTGGAATTTGGAAGCATCTCTGTGCAAATAATTTTCGTCGAGTATAGGTGAGGTGGAATCGCAGCCGTCAGATAACACGCGGTTGATCAGAAGAATCTCTGCAGAGAGAATTCAAAACCAGCTTTCCATCGAGACGACGATACAAAACGACCAATTCTCCTCACGGTTCCTGTCGTAAAAAAACTCTTTCTTCTTATTATCTTTCCAAGGTACGTTTTTTTCAAAAAGAAAAAAAAAATCTGCAATTTCGAATTTTTTTGGAGAACCTAATGAATTAAGAGGTCCTTGGAATTTAATATGATATCACTTGTATATTTATCAAGAAGATCCGTGTTGTTTTTAATATGATTTTGATTTGATTGAGGAAGTAGAAGTGGATCTGCTGTATCACAAGTTAGTAGTGAAGCTGTTGACGAGATAGGAATCCTTTTGTGATGTCTTTTTTATTTTTCACATGCGTTGATTTGTATAAACATATGTTGGATTCTGAATTGAGTCAATATGTGTTATGGTTTGTTGAGCTAGTGACTATCCAACTTGGATATCGAATTATAGATCCTGGAAGGCTTCGGATTTTGAGCTTTTGTGTATTATTATTTAAGTTAACTTTAACGTTGATTTTTTTTTTGTGGTTTTGAGTAGAAAAGTTGTATCAGTCTTTTGCTGTGGGATAAAGGTTTGCAATGGCGAGGATAAAACCTCAGGCTCTTCTTAATCAAAGCAAGAAGAAGAAAGGTCCAAGTCGTATAAGTATCTCCACGATTGTCGTGTGTAATCTTGTAGTTGCTGTAGTCGTACTATCCTTGGTCACTACTTATCGTCATTGGTCCCAGAGGTTTTGTTTCTTTGTTTACATCTAATTTTGTAATCTACTCATATTTCTGTTACTTTTATGTTTGCTTATAGCCAGAGCTTGCTATATCTATAAAGGTTTAATAGGATCTTGGCTATCTCGCAGGTCAAGAAACACACTTGAAACCCAGAGCCAGAGTCATAGATTTGAGGTAACTGTTTTTAATGCTTGTGCTTTGTGTTTTGGATTGCAATGAACTTGTGAGAACTTAGTTTTTTTAGAATTTAGGATATGATTATAGGGATGATCTGTGGCTTTGTGTTTGTGTTTCAGGACACGAATGCTGCATCAGAACAAAAGAGTTACGATCTTCCTGGTTATGCCGTAAGTTAATCTATCTCCCTGTTTACTTTCTTAACTTTCTTATTTAGTCATTGTTCTTATTTCTCCTGGATGTATATATTTACATTGACATCTTGCTTCTTATCTTCTTATCTAATGTAGGATATAAACACATCAAAAGGTCTCATAACTGTGGAACTCTTTAAAGATGCTTCCCCTGAGGCCGTCGACCGGTTTCTAGATCTATGGTTAGTATCTTAATTCTGTAACTCTCTTTCAAGCTAGGAAGAATAAGAAAATCATATGAATTTGATTAAGCCAGGGTCATGACTTGTTGTTAAGTAGGACTGTTACATCTAGGTTTCAAGTAACTTCAGTTTCTTCGTTGAGTAACTCTGAACCTCAAGTCTTTATCATACTCTTAATTTAGAACATTAAACCTCAGAAAAGAGAAACTAGTTGAATTATTACTATGTGACCACTATTCTAGCTTAAAATTTGAGTACTTGTTGCAGTCAAAAGGATCACTTCAAGGGAATGCCGTTTCATCGGGTTATAAAAAACTACTTGGTGCAAGCTGGTCACTCCCAGAGCTCGATACCTGTTGAAGAATGGACATCTAAAGGAAAGCTCCGTGGTCGCCTTAACACAAGGTAATTTCCTTGCTCTAAGATTTTATCTTCAAGAGAGTAAAATCTTCATCAGCCCAAAACCAAACCTGTGTGCTGTTGTTTTCATTCAGCCCAAAACATGAAGCATTCATGTTGGGGACACCAAAAACAAAAGGGAACAACAACAAGGACTTCGAGCTTCTCATCACAACGGCGCCAATCCCTGATCTTAATGATCAGCTTATAGTGTTTGGAAGAGTCCTTAAGGGAGAGGATGTAGTACAGGTTTTTGATCATCCAACAAACACACACTCATCATTCTTAACTTTTATGGTTTTGTCTCATTTTTTTTAATGTGTTTACAGGAGATTGAGGAAGTGGATACAGATGAGCATTACCAGCCGAAATCACAAATAGGGATCATTAGCGTTATACTGAAACGAGAATTATGAAAAAAATGAAAATCTCTCTTCCTCTGTATATGAGGTCCATCTTCATACTCGCTGTTTTTCAAAATCCTCTTTTGAGGTTTTTTTTTAAAACTGATTATTTCCTTTTGTTTTGTAATTTTATTTGATCTTCTTGAGGAAATAGAATCTTTGTTTAAGTCCATGGTCTGGTTTTTGTTTTAGAATCAATAGTCTTCATATAATAATAATAAGATTGTATTAAACAAACCAAAAGTTACAACCAATAGATCATAACCATTACATGTATCTTAACATAAACGAAACGAAACAAAGACTTGAAAGATCAGCAACACAACGATATCATTCTAGTGAATGTAGAGCATTCTTGGACATAATCACGAGGGTAGACGAAGTCTCCATACGAGCAATGTTACTTTCAATCTGATCATGCATGTCCATCATCTTAGCTTCATATTCCTTGAGCTCCTCAAGAGAAAGCTCTTCAATGGGCTTGTCAAACTTCTCTTCTCCAGCAGTTTCAAGCTGATACACAAGATCTTCGCCTCGTTTCTTCTCAGCTTCAACTTGTCCCATGATCGAGTTGAGACGATTGCATATCCTCTTACCTTGTCTTTCTCTGGTAGCTCTACCATCGCCTGATGTTTCACCGCTGTCTGAGTCTCCGCTGTCTGGGTCTTCTGATTCGTTGTTGTAACGTTCTGCAACCAACTCAAAACTCGGACTCCCGTACGGGTAAGGTTTGTTTCCAGGAGAGAAGACCATGATACCTACCTCAGCGTTGCACAGAGTCGCGAGCTCACCAGCTTTCTTGAACAAACCAAGTCTACGTTTCGAAAACGTGACTTGCTTTGTGTTTGTGTCTTGCACTTTCTCCATCTTAATCTTTCTCCTACCCATTTTTGTTTTGTTTATGTTTTCAAGTTTTTGATTTAGTTTGTTTCAGTCATTTGTTTATGTATTTATAGTAGTGAATGTGTGAGGGTTTTCATTGAACCTCATCATCATATTCAAGAGTAGTTTAAGTAAGTCAATTTTGCATAGATACATACTTAGAATGGTCATTGGTAAAAATCTTTAATTACCTTGTTAGAGCATTGAGTTATCTCTATGTCTTCAATCATTATCCTTGGATATTTGACTATTGTTGGTATTTTCTTACTAGTGAACTTTGTAATTAAATGGTAGTTTGGACTACCTTAAAAGAAATTTACAAAGCTGACAACATACTTTCTTACCAAATTAGTTTCTTTACAACCAAAAAAAATAAAGCTAATTTGAACAAAAAAACAAAACTTCTATATATGATTCCACTTTCAGTACTAACTATATTTTGGAAAACAACTTTATCTATAATATAATCAAAACTGTATCATTCATTACTTTGTAAAATACAACTTGAGATTTTCTTTTAGTTTTAAAATTATCTTTTTATTGATTTCTGTCTATATATGTCTAGTTCCAATTATACAGTTGGAACTTTCTAATCATAAAATCTATAAATTGAGATTGTCGAGTCAACATTCTTTTTTTTCTCATATCGGAATTGGAAATAGGATTTTTTGTATGACCCAACAGATTTTTTATATAGGATTTGCATGACCCGGCATATTTTTTATATCGGAATTGGAAATAGGATTTTTTGTATGACCCGGCATATTTTTCATATCGGAATTAGAAATATGACTTTTTTCATGACCCGGCATCCAAAGATCTTCAACCAAAGAGAATTAAAAGACCATAAAATAAGAATTTTATAAATTAATGATAGAGACAATAACAATTTATGGCCAATATTAATTCAGAATTTTTATTTTCTTTTTATTTCAGTTACACAAATTGAAATGGAGTTTCATGGGATTAGATTCAGGACTGTGTATTCGGGTATTTGTTTAGTTTCACTTTGGTTCTATTCGGATATAAAATTTTTGAGACTAGAGATTTAGATCTCACTCAAATATTCATAGATAACTTATAAATATGACTAATGTACAACTAAATACCTAGAATTAAAATGAAAATCGGTTTGGTTTATTTAGATGGATAATCAGTAGGAATTTAACATATTTTGTGTTTTAAATTATTTTTTGTATAATTAATTTTGACTATTTAAATATATTTATCTAGGACAATTTTGAATTTTTCAATATTTTTATATTATAACTAAAATGATTAAAATATATAAATAAGTAATATATTAAAATAATTAGTATATCAAATATATATAGTTTTGATTAATGTATTTTTAAATATTCGAAATATTTTGATCTGGGTCAGATTTGGTTTTCCTTTTTACCAGTTCAAATATTTTTCTCACCTTTAAATCGCCATTTTGTTTAGTCCACTGGAACTGTGAGAATGGCACGAGCGGGCAATCTAATAGAGGGATGGATTAAATCAAACAAAAAAAATAAAGCGTTGGTTAATAATATTGGCGTTTGCTAAACCGATGTAAAACCAAAGTTTTGAACCGGCTGGTTCATATTATATGTAAATTTGGTTTGGTCTAGTTACTGTCAAAGTTAACCATTACTAAAGACAATAACATGTTTCTGATTATCAACAAAAGACTCATTGTTTTTCACACTCCAGTCCATGGATTATATACGCAGCTCTGTATCTTCTTCTTCAGCCAAATTGTCCAGTCTTTCACCCACCATGTACCGTTCATTGAAGACCAATTGGTGAACGTTGATAACGACTTCACGTGTTAGCTTGACCATGAACCAAACCGCTATCAAGGCTAATAACGCCGGCCATATAAGCCGCTCAACTGCTGAGTTGACGCTTTCTTGAAACCCAAGCAATGGAAACACTGACTTCACGAGCAGGTAAGGGATGGAGAGTGTGGTTATAAGTGTGATTATAAGTGAACCGATCACTTCTCGAAGCAGCCACATTGAAGGAAGTCTATCAATTCCAACAGTTCTGATTCTTTCAAACTTTCTTCTCCATGCCTCAGTTGCAAACCAGTTGATAGGCGTGAGCATTGTCTGTGAGAAGCAGAAGGCCACAGAAATACGTCAGTTGCTTGTTCCGCAAGAAAACTGAGAGTCATTGTTGAAATTTTCTTACCAGCAAGGCCCATATGTGAAGCACCACTACTCCTATCAGCCAATCTTGGATCAAGAAATAGACCGGTGACTCGTCTAACGGTACTCGTGTTGGGATAATGACCATAAGGTCGATAAGTACACCGAGCAGTCCCGGTATGACAGTGACCTGTTCACCAGATTTTTTGCAAGTCACAAGTCATGATTTTCAAGAGCGTTTTGTGAAAAAATGGAAGTTTGTTTCTTACCCAGATGGAGAAAAGCAATACATTTCGTATCCATTCAGAGACATCTCTGAGAAGCACATCGATTCTTCCCTTGTGAATTTCATCATATACAAAGCAAGTGCAGGTATAGATCCCTGTCCAGGTATTATATCCAATCCAAAAAGCACAAAGATCTACACACAAACACGAGATTAAAAGGTTAGAGGCATGTGGAAGAAAGATCTATGAATAAGAAAATTAACAACATACCGTCACGTTTGAGTCCATAATATCTTAGAATGAAAGACATAGACTCAAGGAAACCTCTCCCCAGAAAAATAGGTAAACCCATGAAGGCTGTACTAACGATGAACATACTCAAAGCAGCTAGCACCAACATCAATGCAACCCTCAGCAGAAACCTAGTAGTGCAACTTATCAGAACAATTTTTTTTTTTTTTTACTTAAAAGCTTGTTTGTATCAGTTGATTACCTGTTATCTCTTTGGTCTTTAACATCTTCTTCAGCATTCTGAGATCCGTGCAAAGTGACCATAGAGCCTTCAGCTAGGGAATAAAATAAAAGCGTACTTCTTGGTTGCATCATTGGTCCTCTGGGCCCAACCAGCAAGAAATCACTCAGCTCAAGCCAAGAACTAACAGTGACAATCCAGTTCTGAACTATGAGTTCCACAGCTGGTTTGGTAAGTCCTAGTAACCATTTGGGGGATGCCATTAGTAGTCTGACATAAACAAAGCGTGCACCAAAAGAAACCTTTTCGTCCATGACCCTGCGTTTTGTTCAAGTTACATGAAATTAGATCTTATACAAGGTAAGGATCAAAAGGGAAGCAAATGAAGAAAAGCTTACCATAACTGAAGAGGGAAAAATGATGGGCTGATAAGTGTAATTGCCCTAATTGGTAAGTGAAACATAATCACCAACAATACCCCATGAGAAGCAAGCGCAAAGAAAGTGTGACCAAAGTTCATTTTGGTGATCTTGTAGTCTGGATCTGTGACATCTAGGAGATACCAAAAGGCTCTTTTATGAATGATCTGCCAAAAGAAGGAAGAAAAATGAGGGGAGGAAAAAAAACAGATAAAAAAAAACAAAAATTAAACAAATTTAAACATGTTACCTCTTGGATACGTTTCATGAAAGACTCAGCAACCAACAAGCAAAGGATACCAGAAAGCCAACGTAGGGTCGTCATGGAGGGCAAGTCTGAAAGAGTCTCAAATATCTGGAAAAATCCGGTTCCAAACAGAGGGGAGGTGCAGATTTCGAGCCAACAGCCAATTATCCAAGGCAAAACACCAATTTTGATACACAAGACGAAAGAATCCTTAATGAGAATCCACAAGGGAGGTGGCAAGATCACTGCAACGAAGTGAAATCCCAAAGAAACCCACTGGACTATGGCTTGAAATGAGGTTTGACTTTGAAGGGTTTTGCAGGTTTTTACAGAGAAAGCCCACAAAAGAGATGGCAGTTTCAGTGCTGTGAAGTGAACTCCCAGAGAAACCCACCGGACTATGGCTGGAAATGGGATTAGAGGGAGAGTGAAGTAAGCAAAGCAAGCTGACAGCAGCGTCATGTATCCGAGAATAACAGGCGAGTTTACAGACAGAAAGCTGCCTCCAGAAGTTGCTAATACAACCCATCCAATCCAAACGGGAAGGAGAACAAAGAGGGTAGACACGTATACGCTGATGGCAAGAAGCTGTTAAAGAAAAGAAAACACAATTTGTTAGCATCCACAGATTAAGACAATAGATGTGATGAAACACACAACTTACAGCAAAGGCATCATCATCCAGAAAGAAGAGCAGCTGACGGATAACCCCAAACTCATGAATCTGCGCGTTTTGAGGAAGCACGATTGGTCTCTGAGGTTGGCCCAAGACGCCTACCATCTTATGATGATGCCAAACAGAAAGGATCGTCAGATACTTCCACAAAACCTGGACGACTCGGCCGAATCTCCTGACATCGACATCTCCTGTATCTATCATCACCGAAGTGGCCATATTCATGAAAGACGAGACAAGACTGTTGTATAACAGGCCAGGGAGCAAGTAAGGGAGCTTCCGAGACATCCAAGAATCTCTACTCCGGGAGTCAGCAGCGAATTGTTGAGCCCAAGGATGGAAAGAAACGAAGTAGGTGTTCAAGAGAATCACGGCAATCCAAGGACCAATCAACTTAATGTAACGTGATGCTCTCGATGAGACACCAATCAGAAACTCGTTACATGGAAGCCTCTCGGGAGCATTCTCGGAGTAAACTGGAACAAAAGAGTAGCTACGCCCACATACCTGTGAATGGGAAACAGAGAGAGTTTTAGACACATAGATAAAACTAAACCCTCCCCTAAAGGCTAAAAGCTTGAACCTTTTTCACATAAAACTAGCCAAAGCTAAAACCTTTATCATCTGAAGTCTCTTCCTAAACCCTAAACTCTCCCCTAAAGTCTAAAGCTTGAACCTTTTTCACATAAAACTAGCCAAAGCTAAAACCTTTGAAGATTCTTCCTAAACCCTAAACCCTAAACCACCCACACAAACCACATAGCGCTAAAACCCCAAGAAATCACCTCGCATTTCTTGTATCCGCGACGATCGAGCCAGATGAGAAGACAATCTTGGTGGACGTACTTGATTGAGCCTCGACACGAGCACGGAAACATCAACGGGTTCCCTGGTTTCTCCGGCGATCGACAAATCCGGCACGAGTCTTCTTCTTCTTCTTCTCCTGACGAAAAGCTCTTCTGGTCGTAGCCATCGACTTCCGGCGAATCGTCCATTTTAGGAAATGCGAAACTCTCACCTCAGTGCACTCCTCTCTGAAGCGGCAAACGCAATAGGACCTTTATAAGGAAAAGAAAATAATAATTATAAAATTGGTGTCCTTCCCTGATGCTTTTTTGTTTGACAGCTACAGTCAACAGAGTCTCAAGAGTGGTGACTTTCTACGTTGCTTCCTATCAGTTTTACTAAAGTTCAATTACCACAGTTCTTTTAACAAAGGTGAATGCTGTGGTCAAGTAAATTTGTTATGAAGAGTATATATATATATATACAAGAAGATAGTTACTAAACCTAAGAGGATTTAGTATAGATAAATACAGATATGATAGTCCTAATCCTATTACGATATGTCCTTATCTCTCAATAAAATTGTAGAATACAAATGTTTTTAATTTAAACTTTAGTTTAAGTTAACGTGGTGCTAACCTATCTTCTCGCAAATATTATGAAAAAAGGTTAGAATCGCCAATATTTGCGTTCCGCCGATCCTCTGTTTTTGTTTTCTCTTCATTTTCTTCATTTTCGCGATCCAGGCTTCGATCGCCGCCACCAAGGCGGTTATGCCCACCGTCAGCAGAGTGGCGGGAGCTGATTGCCAGGAGCTGTACGATACGGCCGTCTCGGATTTGGAGGACGCGGTGAACGCCGTCAAGGAAGGCCACCGTTAACGTTAACTTGAGCGCGGCGATGACGGATTACGAAACGTGCAACGACGGTTTCGAGGAGGCGGGGGAGGTTAATCCGTTGGATGACGTGGCGGATAGGCTTACGAAGATGGTTAGTAACTGTCTCGCTATCTCCACGTTGATCAAGTGATTTGATTAATACGCGCGCGTTACGTTTTCGAATCCTGAAAAAAAAAAAATATTAAAACGAAGACGAAGTGTGGGTTATTTTCTTAAACTTGGGCCTTGGAAGGGTTTGAACATGTGTTACTGTGTTGCTATCTCTCAACTAGGGGTGGGCACGGAGCGGATATCCGGAATTTTAAGGATATCCGTGATCCGATCCGTGTCTTACAAATATTCGATTTTTCGATCCGATCCGATCCGTAACTTTTCGGATATCCGGAACATCGGATATCCGCGAATATCCGAATTTTTTCCGGATATCCGATTCGATCCGTAAAAAATAATAAAAAATTAAAAAAATAAAGAAAAATAAAAGAAAAAGAAGAAAATCTGAAATAAAATAATAATATTTCATTATTTTTTTTATAAAAAATTACATACTTTCAAATTTTTTAATAACTAAATAATTAATTTAGTAAATAAAAACATTATAAAACTTATATAAAGATATAAAAGTATGTATATTATATAATTTTATAAACATGTATACATATATATGTATATAACGGATCGGATCGGATATCCGTTTCTAAAAATATTAGTATTTGTGATTTGCTTCGTCTTTGACGGATATTAGATTTTAGTATTTGCTTCGATTCGTTAAGTTACGGATATTCGGATTTTTCGGATCGAATCGGAACGAATAACGGATCGAATCAAAATTTACGGATATTTTGCCCACCCCTACTCTCAACGTTGTTTCAAATATATTTAAAAGAGAGGTGATGAAGCTTTAGGGTTTATGTTGTAACTTGTAACAAAGCTCGGAGATATTTTCATGCATTTTGCATCGTCAGGTGTGTGTGTTTGGATACCAATTATCGGGAAACAAAGTGACATAAAATGTAAAAAATGTGGTGCTGAATGAACTAACAAATGCACCAACTAGGTTGGAGAGTGGAGAGTCTCTAGAGGAAATTAGTGAACCTGGTATTGTTTTTGTTTATAGTGTTGTAGTATATAGCATGGGATCATCTTTGACGAAAATTTACCACACATTGATCTACTCTACATTCTTTTTCTTTTAACGTTGTTATAGTGAACAACGAAAAGACGTATATCAATGGCCAATCTGAGATTTTGGGACTTGATACATTTTAAAAAAAAACTTTAGTTAAAAACTTTTTTTATAGAGGTATGTCTATGTAAAAAATTTCTAAAATTTTAGAGTGTTAATACCAACTAGATTTTGACCCGCCCTTAGAAGGGCGGGTATATTTTTTTTTTACATTTTTTTATAAATTTAATTTTTATATTTATGTTTTTATTTACGTTTTTTCATTATATAATATCAATATACTAAAACAGGAATATGACCTATTGATATATGTGTGGTCAAATTATTTTACGATAATTATTAAAACCTCTTATTAATTATTTAAAAGAAATATTATACAAAGAAAAATATAAATATGATTAAAAACATAAATATAAAAATTAAATTTCTAAAATATGTAAAACAAAAAAATATACCAGCTCTTTTAAAGGCGAATCCGAATCTAGTCAATACTATTAAAATAAAAACATAACATATTGATATATGTATGGTAAAACTATTTTAATACAATGATTAAAACCTCCTATTAATTATTTAAGAGAAATGTTATACAATGAAAAACACAAATATGACTAAAACATATAAATATAAAAATTAAATTTCTAAAAGAATATAAAACTAAAAAATATAAAAAGGCGGGTCCAAATGTAGAAATCTATTTAAAACCCGTTAAACTAAAATCTGTAGAATATCGGATCATGATAATAATTTTAATTTTAATTTTAGTTGTTTAGTTTTAGTTTTAATTTTATTTTTTAAAGAAACATAATTTTATGTTTGTGTGTTTGTATAATCATATTCTGTATGATATGAATTTAATAGAATAGATAAGTTTTGTAAATATGTACATGTATCATATGGTAAGGCTTCGTCTTTTTTGTCAATATTGAGTCCAAATTATTTGTTTTTTTTTATTTGAACATAAAAACAGGAATATAGGGAAGTTACGAACGGTTAACAATATTCGAAGCCCAAATTATCGTTTCATATGCGGAGGGAAGTTACGAACGGTTAACAATGCTCTAAAGGACCTTTTATTAATTGGTCATACAGGATAATTAATAGAATAGATTTTGATCCGCCCTTAAAAGGGCGGGTAAATTTTTTGTTTTTACATCTTTTAAAATTTTATATTTGTGTTTTTAATTATTTTTGTTTTTAATTTGTATAATATCTTTTTAAAATGATTTATAAGAGGCTTTAATAATTATAATCTTTGTATAATATCTTTTTAGCCAGTTACGTGATTAATGACCATAATTAAAAAATTAAGAAATATAATTATGCAGTAATGAGCGTTCACAAAAAATACGATATCAAATCATATTGAATCATGCGCCCTTTTGGACCGTTACGTGATTAATAGCCAGTTACGTGATTTGGCAGATATATTAATACAAAAAAATATATTAAAAATGTATTTAGTGGCAGTTATAAAAATTAAAAAATGAACATAACCCTATATCAATTGGACATGTTGTAGAATTAATAGAATAGATATTTTATTGGAATGTGTCTGGATCTGGCCCTGCGTATAACAGAGATAAGATCATTTCGTAACAAATATTCATATTTGGTTGGTGAAATCGGATAATTTTTGTACATAATCATAATGTTTTTTTTTTTGTTTTTAAATCGAAACAATTAAACTAAAAAGTTATCCCGGCTGCAAACACTATGGACGGCGACCCTGTTACACCTCTCAAACAGCCGCTCACTATACATTTGTTCGTCTCCTTTTGTTGCCACAAAGCTTTCTTTAACTTTCTCACGTCTCCTTCTCAGTCTTAAAACTCTCAAGCGTTTTTTATTTGCACCCATGAGAGTGCCTTCCGTCCACAGCAACAACTTAATACAGATGTCCAGAGGTGTTGAAATCTCATGATCCATTTACAGCCATCTCAGGTGATGATTTGGGAGTTACTACCATGGATTCTTCCCCATTTAGCTTTCTATAGTCTGATGATGCTCCGTGTCCGGAACTGGAAACTCCATCATCCTTATGATTTTCGTCATCTGAATGATTCTCTTCACTACTTCTCGAGTCCTCTGGTTCCTTAGCTACAATCCACCGGGCTGGAGATCCAGCGGTGCCTTGACTTTTCTTACCGGCTAGCACTGCATGGCTCAGCGTCGAACACAGCACAGCAAATACTTTTGAATTTTTACCCAGCCGCGGTTTCTTGGACGCCTCTTGTTCCCTTTCTACTAAAGGGGATTTGCGTTTCAGACAAAGGAGCTCGCCTTCGTCCTCTTCAGAGGCTTCTGGCTGCTTCCGAGGAGGCGGCTTATAGTCTTCATCATCTTCATCGTCCTCATAGTCAACCAAGCCTCCAGACCTCGGGCTGTATAATTGATAGAAGCGCAAACAAACACATCAGACAAAAAATCTTTCATATAATTTCCATTGTGGAACTAAACTACTATACCTGGAACAAGTAGAGCTTGCAGCCACTCCATTTGAAAGATGAGGCTTTGGTTGTTCTTTCTGTGTATTGGAAGCAGGTTTTTCCTTTTTTGTATTAGAAGCAGATGCAGAATCTTCTTCATCGCTGTCAGTACTAAAATGTGTGAGACACGCTGAAGCAGAAAAAAAAATACACATTGTTTTAACGCACAGAGATAAACCTGTCTTCCTTGAAATAATCTTCCTCCTCTTTATCCAATGCACGCTCCTCAACTCTTCTTCTCGGATCAACCTCATCAGCAGTGCTTCTCGGTACGGCACTTTCTAAGCACTAAAGACACATTGTTTAAATAATGATACATCCAAATTTTAAGTGAAAAAATCAAGATCCAGAAGCAACACCTGTTCATACTTGATCTTAAAAGCCTGGATGGAGGTCAAGCACTGAAACGGAGCCAACTGGTCCCAGAACGTATCAACTATGTATTTGAGCAACAGAGTCGCATTTCCCTACACATAAAAAATGATCACTAAATATGCTACCATCTATAACTAGATACAAAAAAGGGGGAAAAGATGAAAAAAGAACCTTGCGTATGTGCTCAAGTAGATCCAACACTGCAGAGTTCAACAAATTGTACCGGTTCCCATTGGCAATGAAGACATCCATAACCGGTTTCAGCGTGTTGTTCTTAACAACGTAATTTTGGACAAAGTCATCCTGCAGTAGAAATATATATTCAGAAAGTAAGTCATCTGATGAGATTTTATGTAGTCATGATGGAATATCAAAGGTGGTGTCAGTGGAAAAGAAAAGGTCAGTTGCCACAAGCATATGATAAGTTTATCTAACTATTTCGCAGAAAGTATGATTGGCTATACTAACATGATTAAACTCTTCCGTTACTGGGAGCATTCAGGAACTATTTTCGGATGACCAATTGCATATCGTTTCAGGCTCAAACAAATCTACTCACATGCACGGATAGGAGAGTGCGGACAAATCTTATAGCAGCAACCACTAGGTGTTTTTCCTTTCTTCGTGTGAGATGCAAGATCTTTTCAGTGACGTTGTTTTGGAAAAAACTGCATCTGTAGAGAAGATGAAATTGCACAACAAATATTATCGAATGGGTTCGAGCATGAGAATCAAACAGAAAATTGAAAAAACAAGCATCAACATGATTACTTTGTTCTGGACGAATCTTGCATGATGCAAAAGCACAACAGTTCACATATGTTCAGTAGGACTTCAGGCTTTGTGCGAATCCTTCTCGCTTGATCTTCAGATGTGTTGCCTGACTTCTCAGAACATGAGGAAGTAATAACATCCACTATCTCAGGTAGATGTTTCTCGTAGAAAATATCCAAGATAGATGATCTCTGCCAAAATGGGAGAGGTTAATTAATAACAGAAATCAGGATGTCGATCTACCAGATTAGAAGATAAACATGGGTAGGGTAACACCAAGATTCAGGGCTTTAAAAATTCTAGCAGATAGCTTTGAAAACACTGAATACAGCGTAAATAGTAAAAACAAAAATTTAAGAAAGAACTTCATTGTATATTCAGCTGATTCAAGGACATGCAAGATACTGACGAACTCGAAGCTTTTCTAAGCAAGCTTAACTATAAATGGATTCCAAAGCAGTATAAAAACAAGGCCACCGTTTCTAATTATCAGAGTTTGAAAGGAAAGAAGGATACACCTGAGCTCCACCAGACAATGCATTTGTATCCAGTAATGTTCGAATAATTTCTAGAAATTGGCAATGCATCTTATCACCAAAGTCTTCCATCATTCCCTTCACCTGTTACATAAACAAGAGAGACAACTATAACATAAATCTATAACATACAAAAAAAAGAAAGCAAAAAAAAAAAAACTTTCAGCTGACGAAACAAGGCAAAGGCTTACAGAAAATTACCAGGAGACCGAGAAGGGGGGTTCCTTCTGTGCGAACAACATAAGAACGTAAAAGGCTGGGGTCTTGATTCAAGAAAAGAATCAGGATATCTGTCCTGCGTCCACAACAATATTACCTTGAGTATGCAGCTTGTAAATACTGAAAGTTCAGTATGCAGCTTGTAAATGACCACTGAAAGTTCTTACATGCACTAGAAAAAAAGAAACAAAGTAACCAGAATGAGAAATCAGGCTTAATTAATCGTATACCCAGTTAGTACGAGTTTTTTGTCTGGAATCTGCAATACTTCCTCTATGACATGAAAAATTCCTTCATTAATAAGGTCCCTGAAAAATCATTGACACGGCAACTGAGAAACAGATCCCTTTTTTTTTGTTCAACAGAAACAGATCCCTAAAAGATTCTTAAAGAAGAACTTAATACAGAGAAGGAATTTGGTTTCTGGGTGAGTACATACCTAAAAAACCGCAGCTGCTGCACCACTTGGAGGCTCTTGCTTAAACTACAAAATTCGTGCAAGAAATATACCTATTTTAAGGAGAATGAAGCATATCAGTAGGACTAACTCAACTAAAAAGCAATTTTTTTAACGGTGATGTATTCCCGAATCCAAAGCAATTAGGGCATAAAAGAAAAGAACAAATGCCTCTTGAAGGCAGGAAATACCAAATTTTTCTTGGATTCCATAGATGTAGAAGGTGACCTAAACCTTGCAAATAATTCTTGAATAAAAGTGCTATCATCCTTCAGCAATGAAACAACCTGGAGAAGATGCACTCAGTTAAACAAAAATCTGGAATGCATTATTTCAATGCCATATATTTGATAGCATTTCCATGGATAACTTACGATGGCATTGTTGGCATGGATAACTGAATTCAAGTTTGCAACAATAGCATCATCTAATACCCTGGCCAAGACAACATCCTGCAAAAAAGTGACAATAGGTAAGAAACCTAATACCGTAGAGAAGAAGCATAAAAGCTGGACAAAAATGATGGGATCCAACCTTCAAGTAGCCAATTCTGTACGTTCGGTGAATTTTTGACAGGACTAATGGATCTTTGATTGGTATAGCCTGCAAAAATATAGAGCTATGCTAAAGACTCCATATTGCTCTAAATGTCAACGAAAGCAAAGTATCTATAGTGCGCAAACTCTTTTCTTACAAAAACAGAAACTATAGCCTTGTTCGTTTCGTCATCGCTGTTTTCAGCGGCAGCGTTCAAAAAAGTAGGGCAACGGAGACAAAAAATAAACAAAATCGAAAGTTAATTGCCGCAGATTGATTGCTGGAGACATAAAAAAGGAGACGCTAGTGCCGCTGAAATTTTCCGCGTCGGTTTCGTTGTTGTTAATTGCCGCAGCGACTGGGAAACAAACCGATGATCCTTCACCAGCGTCCGTTTCGTTTGTGTGTTGCCGTGATAAAAGGCGTAATTATCTGACGCTGGACGCTGGACGCAGCGGTGATGAAACGAACAGAGTATATCTAATATTTTTGGTAGGCATATTCTGTTCTTGTAAAAAGAAAGCGTTTCTAATATTCCTCTAACTCCAGTCTACGTTTGTGGTCCTGAACTACATGAAATCAGTAACTGAGGGAACATTGTATTACCTCCTTGAAAACGACATGCTCCTTCAGAAAATTCCGGTGATGCTGAGAGTGAGGAACACCGGGATCATCTATCAGGAAATCAACATGCAGCGTCAAACATTGCTAAATATGAGGCAACGGCCAAGAAAAGAGAAAGCAGCACATTGGCTATAATACTTGTTGTCGCATACTATCCAACCTAATAATCAAGTCTATTCGATTCAGGAAGAAACTATCCACCTAATGATCAAGAGACATAAGCTATCGGTGTCCATGTATGACTAAAGATATGAACCACAATAAGATTCCTCAAAAGTGTAAATATCTATAAATCCTATCCTACATATCCAACAGCTAGAGAACTAAGGGATCCTTTAGTTTTAGCTAGTGACATCAAAGTAAAACTTACACTCAAGGCATCCGATTATTTCCATGATCAGCTCATCTCCAAATATTTTCTCCAAGATCTGAGAATTATTGAGCAAAACTGCATATAAAGACATAAGATGCTGGACATCAAGAGAAAAGGTTATAAAATGTGGATGGAAGACACGACAATGATATGATGTGAATACTAACTGATTCCCTTGACAATATTGAATATCATGTGAAGGCCATCAACATTTTCCAATTCCTCGCATATTTTAAACACACCCATCAGATTCCGGAAGAAATCATTCTGCACCACGGGAAAAGGTAGCTTTAGGAGATAAACTATTACAATTAGTACAAATTGAAGAGCTGGCAGTGAAATGACAAACTTTGAGTAACTTAAAGACGAAAATAAAACAATTTAGGGCTCAGCTATATCAACGGACATGTTATTGGCTTATTGCTAGCGGTTGTAACTTGTAAACATAAAAAATATAATACCACAGACAGAATAAAAGAAAAACTTAAGCGTGCAATAAGATTTCCCCGAGGGAGTGCAAGCTCAGAATTCAGACTAAACTGAACAGGCAAGGACAAGATAACTTAGTAACTTACATCCTTTAATACAAGTTCAGTTAGACGCATCTGATCTGTCATGCCACACTCTGTAACAATCTGCAAGCTAGGTGGAAAGATATTTAGGAAAACCCAGGAATCACCAAACACGAGACATCAATAAAACATAGGGCCAGAAGAATCTTATAACCTTCAGTATTAGGGGAAGTGTAGTAAGCTCTACAGCAGGAAGCTCCCTCAACTCACTATTCAGGCTGTGAAATGTTTCACCTGCTCAATCACAGAAGATTACATAATCAAAAGTAAAATCTATACAACTTGCAAGATGAAGACTGTACCCTTGGAAAACGATCAAACAATCCAATCATCATGAAAGTACATCAAAAACTGTCTGCTATCAGTTAATCTGAAATACAAATGCCAAAGAGGCTCTGATATGACTTACAATATCTGATAACTTGGGTACCTAGTAAAACCCTCAAGTTACTTTAACAGACTTCAAATCAAATCAACATAGAGTCGAGTAGAATAAGCATATACTACATATAAGAAGATATCAAGATTAGTAAGAAGAGAAGTTCCGATCAAATATTCTGATGTTAAAAGGTGGCTCAAGAAAACTAGCTACGAACCATGCATTGCTACTTCAAAAGTTTGAAACACTATTTAAATTCATTTCCATGACACAGAACCTAATGAATTGAATAAGCATATGCTTAAAAAAAAAAACAAGTCACGATTAACAACGATCAATTAATATAAATACTCCAGAAGAAAATTCTTACTGTTCAGAGAGCTGAAATGCAAATTTCGTTGCGTAGCGCAGATTTGATCCCTGAGTATTACAAACACCATAATTGCAGTCAAGAGTACTGACACATATAAGAATGAAGGGGATAATAGGAGGAATTTATTCACTAACCATACATAAGAGCACCCAGCAGTCTCTTGAAAACTCAAAGCCATTTCTGTTGAACGCTCTGGGTCTCTCCATGAGATTATTGTGTCTGTACATTGAGAAAAAAAAAACACCACTTATCCACACATACACACCAAAGATATCTATCAAAGCTAATAAAAACCGAGACGGACAAAAGCCTACCTTCTTGCTTCCTGTAAATATCCTCAGGGTTAATGGGATGCACAAGTAACATTTCCTTATCTTCTTCATCGATTACACAGAGACTGAGCTCTTCGGAACGCTGCATCATATAGCATTTCCATTTACCAACAAGTTGTGAAAGTTTAAGTTATATAGAACCACAAAACAGACCTCCACATGGTCGATGCTTACATGCCCAGTCCCTCGATCATCCCATTTACCATCTTCATTCAAATGATAAACCTTCACTCTCTATAACAATTGATACAAAAAAAAAAGTAAGAAAAGCTGTTCCTTCCTCCCTCTCAATTCAACAAAAATCACATCAGACAACACAACACACAACCTCCCAATCAATTGACTTTCAAGTAACCAAAGCGAGAACGAGAACGAGACACACACACACACACACCTGAATAGAATTGGAATTAGATTGCGACTTTTCAGGGGCGCCCATGACTGACTTCTCCACCTCCAAATACCAAATCGAGCTGAGAAAAGTGAAGATACCGAAGCAAAAATTAGGGCTTTGGAGCAGCAGAACTAGACGCTAGCGATAAAAGGCGGGAGATTCAGCTCTCTAAGGGAACGAAATCGAATTGGAATTTACCATACGGAGAATCAAAATAAAATAGACATCTCTCTCCTCTCTCTCTCTCTCTCTAGCTTTTTTCTTCTTCTTCTTCTTCTTCTGCTAAAGCTTTCTCTAATCTTCGAAACGCTATAAAGGAGAGAAGAAGAAAGAAAAAGAAATTAAAAAGCAGTGGAAAATACTACAATGCTTCATAAGTTATAGTCAATATTCCATTAATACCCTCAAGAACCTTGGTTATTCACACAAAATCCACTACGCGCTCGACTCAGCTCGCTCTCATGACAGCCTGTGACGTAGAAGAAATAACAAGCGGAAATGTTTTGTCTGTACTAAAACGCGTTAAGTCCAATCAAAAATCGGCAGGTGGGATATTTGGTAGTTCAGTCTGTGAGATTAATGGCTCTCTCAGGTGTGTTGACTATGTGGTCAAGTAAATACACACGTGGCTTTAGGTTGTTGGGTAGATGAGTAGATCTAGGGCTGGGCAAAAAATCCGAACCCGAAAAACCAAACCGAACCCGATCCGAAAAAGTAGCACTGAACCCGAACCGAAATTGATTAAATATCTGAACGGGTTCAAAATTTCGGTATTTAAAGAACCGAAACCGAACCCAATCCGAACCGAAATATTTTGGGTACCCGAGTGTATCCGAAATAAATTTATATACTTAAATATGTACATTATTTTTATATATAATGTATATTAAAAATATTAAAAATATATAAGATACCTTTAAGTTTTCCAAAATACTCGGAAAATATATGCAAATAGTCAAAAGTAAATGTTTAAAATAGCTAAAGTATACTGAAAACACCAAAATAGTTAAATATCTATTGATTCTTTATCCAAATATTCAAAGAAAACTAATTTATATGTTAACTTAAGGTATTTTGACATAATATATGTTATGAAAATTTATATGTAATATATTATCTTTCTTATAGATTTTGAAAATTTAAAGTATATAATGAATTTTGAAAATTTAAAAACATTTTAAATGAGTTATCCGAACCCGAACCGAACCCGCAAATATCCGAACCGAAATTTAGAAATATCCGAATGGGGCTGAAATCTTTGACCCTGAAAACCCGAAACCCGAATGGACTGAACCGAAACCCGAATGGGTATCCGAACGCCCAACCCTATATCCATCCAACGTTCAACAAAAAGGGGGAGACAAGGTATCGAAACCGCGACACGAAGGGGTGCTTTTGTCATAATCATTACAAATCATAACTTTGTTTTCTATTACAACAGTTACAAATTTTAATCATTACATAATCCCTAATTAACTAATGAGGTTTTCAACAAATTCTGACGTTTTGAGAAAATGGTTAACCCAAACAAATTATTCAGATCATTTTCACTAATTAAGCAAACCGAGACATTAGACGATGTCTAACTTCTACAGCATTCAGAATATTTTCAATTCACTGAAACGTAAATTAAGGTTTAAACTTTGGTATTCACACAGTTCCATTCACAAAACAAACAATAGAGGATTTCAAACTGTTCCAATGATCGATTAACTACGGCCACGTTAAGCCCCTAGGAGATATACATCAACAACTAAAAGAACAAGATGGAGTTTCAGAGTTAAAGACCCATTACTATCATGCAAGCAAAACGTAGAAACTAAACAGGCATTAGTTGAATAAGAACTAGATCGAATCAATATGAGCTACTAAACAAGCTGAACCAAATCAAGAAATGCAATTTTCTTTAAGGAGAATACGATAGTAAATCAAACCCTGGATAAAACGAGTACGTAAACATAGTCAAAACGAACTGAAACAGTCTCAACTTCATTATAAAAAAAAACAAAATGTGTTCTCATACAAAATCAAAAAAGCTTATTCTTCAGCGCTAGCATTCTCGCCGCTCTTAACGTTGTGCTTCCTCGCGTACCTCTGGTTCCTCAAGAACTTAGGGTCCATCTGTAACGACATTTGATCAAACCAAAAATCAAATTCTGAAACTTAAAAGTTGAAATCAGGACAGTTAGTTAGGTTTAGACTGTAATATAGACTTACTCCTCTGGTGGGAGTGTGACGGTGTCTCCTAGGCTTCTTGATTCCGTTCTTGTGTGCCTTGGCAGACTGGTTATGCGCTGTGTGATTCTTCGACTTGGCCATCTCTGTGAAAAAAAAACACTATTCAATCCAACCACGAAGGGAAACAAGAAGATATAAAGAGAGAGGTATCGTCGGAGAGAGAAGTGGCTAGCTAACCTGCGTCGGATAGATCTACTCGGCTAGAGTTGCTTGCGGCGATGCAAATATAACAAAACCCTAGTTCCTTGTTGAATTTATACTGAAGTTTAAATGACTAAAATGACCTTAATAGATCGTATGGGCCTTAATAAACATTCGGCCCCTACAAAATGAACCCAAAGAAACTGGAAAAAAACTCAAGTTTACTATTAACTGTAACTTGTAATGCAAACTGAATTGAATTAACTGATACACGAAAGATATACTACAGATCATTAAAGCGTTACGATTAGTACAGATGAAATATAAAATTGTTAACATCAAACGCAATGGACAACTAAAGAAACTGACGATAGACAACTAAAGAAACCACTTAGCAACCTTCTGCTTCTTTACTTCTCTTCTTAACTAATGTCTCTTTCTTTATAAACCTTTAGCAGTAGTCCCTTAACTCTTCTGTTATCAGACGGGTTCCTCTATTTTAATGCAGTGACAATATTCTCTTGTAGCTTTTGTTTGGCCTTAATGTAGACAGTTTACTATAAAAATCCCTTATAATATATCCCAAGGGGAGGTCGGGGCACAATGGAGAGGAAGCTGTTGTTGTATCCCAGCGATGAATCTGTATCTGAAAGATCTTCAGAGTCTTTATCATTCTCCTTAAAGGGAACTGGATTCAATTTCTTCTTTCTCTTTCTTTTTTTCTTTTTCTCAAAAGGATTTTCTTTCTTCACTTCTCTAGTTTTTTCTTCCACTTGATAGCTTGAACCAACCATATCTCCAAGAACGTCCAAGAATCTCACACCGCATCTCATTATCCTCAACTTCTGAGAATCAGATTCCACGCTTTCCCATTCCCAAGACCCCTTCATTCTCTGCTCATTTACAATTTTAAAAACCAACCAAAGCTCCCCAGCTACTCCATGATCCTTGTCTTTTTCCAAAGAGAAAGAACCTTCAAATGTAAACAAATGATCTGTTCCAAGTTTCTCCTTAGAAAAAAGACACAAACCATGACCTACTGGATCAGTCTTGCGTTTGTCAAAAATGCACCAAGATACAACAAACGTCCTTGGTGTGCCAGAGAAAGAGCTCAGCATAACACAAGCCTTGAACCGCAAGTAATCAGGAATGTCCCTTTCTTTGATGAAAGGGATTGTTAGAGAACTTCCAGTACCTTGATGTTGGAAGTATGAAGGCAGTTCTCCACCGGGTAAGACAGCAAGACTTGAAGCTGAAGTCTGTATAAGTTCTCTCGCTTCTTCATTCAGTTTCAAGCAGTTGTCAAAATGTAGATTGACTTGTGGATTGTAAAAGAAACCATCTACTGTCTCCAGCAACTCACAGTTACATGCATCTAGGCATATGAGGGAACCTGGAAGTTGGTGGAGTGAGACAAGATTCTTGCACCCATTAAGATCAAGACGCAGAGACCGGTCTTCTTCATCACCTTCACACAAGTCCAACACTTCAATGCTATCAGTAACGTTTGAGAACACCTTCAGGCTTTTGCAACCTCGCATGCTCAAATCAACAAGATAGAGCCAAGAAGTTATTGATAAAGGAACTTTTTCTATACCAGTGTTTTCCAGATTGAGACGCTCAAGTCTTGTAGAAATCTCTGGAAACGTTTTCAGTCTTGTGCAGTGACTGAGATCAAGAGAAGACAGAGATCTCATGTTGATGTTTGTCGGAATGATCTTTAGCTTCTTGCATCCCACCATACGTAGACTTGTAAGACGTGAGAGATTCTTGATCCACGTAGGAACTTCTTGTATTCCTGTCTCGCTTAAGTCCAGCTCTTGAATGCTATTAGGAACTCTAGGGAACACCTTGAGGCTATAACACTTCGCCAATGCTATTGTATGAAGATGTGACAGAAGCTTGATCCATGAAGGCATTTTATTTATCACCGCATCACTTAGAGATAATGTTAGACCTGTTGTGTCCACATCACGAAGGACTCTCAACCCTGAGCACTCAAAGACCTGGATTTGAGATGGAGACTTCCACAAGCTGATTTTGGCAGAAAGATCCTTTGGCGTTGGGCACCACTCCAGTCTCAACTCCACTAAACTCTCGAGGTTCTTAACAGAGGAGGGAAGCTCCTCTAGATTTCTGCAACCAGTGAGTATCAATGCCTCAAGATTAGTGGCACTTGACAGATCAGGGACCTTTCTCAAGTTATAGGAGAAAGACAGATCCATCCGCTTCAGGCACCTGAGTGGCTGCACATAATATGTTTAAGCACAGATTAGCACACAAAATATTAGAGACAAAATATCTCAAAGTTAGAAGTAATATATAACAGGTATGGACTAATCTACTTATAGCTAACTGTTTTATAGTTGGAAAACCATGTAACTTAACACGATATCAAAGCCCGATCAATTCAGTCTAACCTGATCCACATCAATCCGCTCTAAAGTTGGCATATCAGATACTTATCAAAACATTCGGAGATTGATGCATGCATCAGTCCACTTAAAACAATTGGTTTTGTTTTAAGTTGGAAGTCAGCTAACTTTGACAAAAATACGATTATTATGGAAACTAATAGTACTTACTGATGGAGTTCCTTCCCATAGCTCCTCAAGGTGGCTGTTCTTCATCTTAAGGTTGACAAGAAACTCGGCACGAAACTCGCAAGGCAAAAACCTCATGGGAAAGTTGTGCCAATGTAATAACCTAAGCTTACGAGGCAGATTGTTCAGACCCCTTGGTAAGATCAGTTTGTTGTGATTGTAGACTCTTAAGAACTTAAGACGAGATATTCCTTCAAAGGCTTTCTCGTCAATGCTTAGCTCGTGCTTGACTGCAGTTATGTCAAGATCTATGCCTAGAACAGTTCCAGAGACCTGTTGAAAAAGGATACATATGGTTTAGTATCAAATGATTCACTGAAAAAAATGCCAAGAAAGACTGTTAAAAACTTACTGTTATGTCTGAGAGCACGTCACAAATATCATTAGCATCCATCAAGAATCTACGTCTCTTAGGCTCATTTATGTCTTCTTTGCGGATGATTTCTTTACCCATTTGTTGTACCAAATTATGCATCATCAAGTAACCCACTCTGTTGATAGATACGAGAGATCTCTCAGTTAAGACCTGAAGCCCATGCTTGACGTCCAAGTCACTTTCCTCAAGACACTCTAACATGTCTTTAGCTTTCTCATGTTTGAAAAAACATGCTATATGAAGAAACAGAGTTTTATCTTTATCGCATAAAGCATCATAACTGAGCCTTAATACTTTCTCAATGTTTCCGTCCAAGCTTGTTCTTAGTCTAGGAAGTGCATCTATCCACTCATCTTTAGACATTCCTCGCATATATGAACCAAACACACGTAGCCCTAAAGGAAGCTTACCTGCAAGTCTTACAACTTCCATGGTGAGCTCCTCAAAACCAACATAGGGACGCTTCTGACTAAAAGCAGATAGACAGAGGATTTCAAGAGCTTCAGACCAACTTGGATAATCAACATGGTAAACATGGTTGATCCCATGTGCCTTTAGAACTTTGATATCCTTTGTTGTAATGATAATCCTGCTTCCACAGCCAAACCACTGACTTTTACAAGCCATGGCTTGTAGCTGCACTGCTTCTTCAACATCATCAAGCACTACAAGTACTTTCTTGTCTTTAAGCCTTGCTTCAGCCACACCCAAGTGATCTATCTTCAGATCCTTCTGATCCAACGTTTTAGACAAAAGTTGTTCTTGTAAATGCAACTTGAACGCAGTATCATCACTGTACCTTCTCTTTGTACTCTCCACAAAAGCAGTGTGTGTAAAGTCATTAGAGATTATGCTGAACAAAGTTCTGGCGATGGTGGTTTTTCCAATTCCCGCAGGACCCCATATTCCAACCATCCTCACTTCATCTGAGGCTAAGGACAAAACTGAACTCATCTCCGTGATGTGAGACTCAATCCCAACTAATCCATCGAAACCACTTGAGGGTGTAGCAGTATTTAACATGTTTGAAACATCGCTTGCAACTTTCTCGATCATGTCTGCTTCATTGTTCCTAACAAACAAGTGACCAATCACATCTGATTCATTAACTACCTCTAGCTAGAGAAATTACTTATAGTAATATGCAGTACTAGTGTTAATTGATTCTAAACTATATAGCACACAGTAGAAACTCCATAAATTAATAAACATAAATTCAAAATTTTCATTAGTTCCGAACAAAATATGACACAAATTCATACAATAATATTTTTAAGTATATATTCCATTAGTCATAAACTAAATTATATATATATATACATTTTATGTTGTGACAAAAAAAAATATATATATATACATTTTATGTAAGTTGTATTGTTTGTTGTATATTCACAAAGGAAATTTTTCTATTCAGTAAATTATCTCTAAAAGTACATTTAAACTATATGGAACATATATATTTTATATACACAAAATAATACAATAAAAATAATATGAAAGTCTGATTTCTAAAATTAAATAAATATTTATACGGTAAGATCAAATGTTTGTCTTATTTTATAAAAAGTTATTTTAAAAATAAAGAATTTTGAAAAAAAAAGTTTGTAGATTTATAATTCTATATTAGTAAATATTATAGTTGTAACATTATTAATTTAGAAAAGGTATTAAGATGACTAACCAGCTCCTAGAGTCGTAGCCAGCGATCTTGGCGACTTCTTCTAAAGCTTCTGTCCATCTGGCAACGTCCTCCCCTGCTTTCCCCACACAAGTTTTTTCAAAGACATTTCCAAATTCTCCAGCCTGCTTCTTTACATCAGATGGATCAACTTCATAGAAAACGATCATCACTATTTGATCCAACTCTTTCCTGCACTTGATGATCTCCACTAACTCGTTCAGGCACCAAGTTGAAGAAGCGTAGTTCTTGGAGATAAGAACAACTGATATCTTCGATCTTCTTATAGCTTCTATGAGCTCAGGACCAATGGACTTGCTCCTGTCGATATCGTTATCAATGAATAGGGTGATTCCCTTTCTTTCAAATTCCTTATGAATGTGGCTGAGAAAGCCTCTACGGACATCTTCACCGCGGAAGCTAGGGAAGACTTGGTGTCTCCAGTTGCGAGACAGAGAAGATGGAAGAGATGAAGGAGACAAAGAATAAGCTATCAAATCTTTAGTTTGAAGGAATATGTACCTTCTATAAGCCATTAGAAACATTGTACCCAAAAGCGTCAAGAAGAAGCCTATTGCCACAGAAACTAACACATATAAACTAGAAGAATCCATTAGTATGGCAGAGAGAGAGGATCAAGATTTGAAGGAAGGGTTTTAATTAATGTGAAATGATTTAACTAAGAAGTTATGTTTATACTGTGTGACACAGAACGTTGACTCCATTGACTTGACTTTATTAACATCAGCAAAGCAAGGAAGCTTCGTGCAGTGTTCCTATCCCCAAAATTTAGCTTATCTTTCCATGGAAACTTTGTGACCTAAGACCGTTGTTGTTAGCTTCCCCATTCTTAGTAAGTTCAAGGTAAGTACGTTGGCACCATCTAAGTTTTGTTTTTTTGCCAATGGGACATGTTCCAGGAAGTTTCAATATGTTTCCGTAGACTAAAAAACAATATATATGTTTCCAGGTCAGAGTAAGTCAAGAGTCCGGTTTCATTACTGGGTTAATCAGCCATGATCTGGTCTCAAAGGGCTAACCGGGTGATCCATTTTAAAGGTACAGAGTCAACTGTTTTGGTTCCATTGTCCAGCTATTTGGTGTCTTTATTTTTCGAACGAATGGTTTTATTATTGGATTTTAAATCTCAAATCTTGCATTATACAAGTTGCTGATGATATCAAAAGCATAAGTGTTATATTGGATTGTTTCTACGGTTTTACCTAAGCAGTAAATTGTAAACTAACAAGGATTATAGTCTGAATGAAGTAACAGTATATATAGAGTATCTAAAACCCCTCAAGAGTAAAACAAAATGGCTCTTGTTCAGTCCAGATGATAAGTACTAGTTTGCACGTGGCATGCAGGTAACTCTAACTCTCACCTTCTATTTTTCGTCACTCTGCTCTCACCGTATCAAATGTAACTCGTTTCAATAACCTGATCTTGATATGCAGGTTCGGGGCTTACCTACATTGTTCTTCATCAGTCATGACCCAAGCAAAGACGAAATAAGGATGGAAGGGCTAATTCCATTACAGATGCGTGTTATCATTGACAAGGAGATGTGAAGTCTTGTAGTGAGGATGAATATTTCTCAAAAATTAAAGGAAACTTTTTACGAACAGGTTTGGTACTTACCGGATTTGTCAGATACTCAAAAAGATGGAAATGGTGAGAGATTTTGTTGTAACATGGGTTGACACGTCTGAGAAGTTAGTTAAGGTTGTTGAAGCGATGGAAACGGCTGCAGAGACGGTGCAGATAAGAGTTAAAGTCACTGCGATGACTTCGAAACTAGTAGAGGCGATTGGTTATGGAAGTGTGATATTACCAACAGTGAAACGGCTTCAGATGGTAAAACTGTGGCTTCCTTTGTAAGAGAAACAAAGCGTCTTGTTGACTCGGTTGTAACCAATAAGAATGATGATGGAGAAGAAGATAAGGATGAAGGGGTGAGATGTAAGATCGATGGAGAGATATAGCAAAGCTTTAGAATCATCCTTTATGTCCATAATTCTAGCGTTGCCATCTTTAGATCAAGCTGAGATATTGACTGAGTGGTTAAGCAAGAACGGGGTGTATCCGGATTTTGACAAAGGCTTTTGAGGTTTGGTGTTACAGATCAAAAGTTTCCAAGAGAAGATTGGGTTTGCTAGGGGGGAGTGGATGATGGGAAGGGCATGTCTTAAAACTCTTTTGTTGAGGTCTGAAAGGAATATTCTGTTTCTCTGTTTCATTGTTTAGGTCTCTTTTAACTCTTTCTTGTGTGTGTTTCTCTGCAAAATCTGTAAATAGTGTTGACAGATATGTTAAGTCCTTATCACTGCTGTTTTCTCTGCAACGAGTGTACAAAAACTAGGTTGCCGTTTTGATCTCCGAGACAACAATCACAAAGTATCAACAGCTTCCCACAGAGTAGCTTCTTGTAATGCAACGTATGCATTTTCTCAGATTGATTGATAACCGGGATAAACCGGAGTTTACCATATAATCAGATTTTAGCTCCTTCTGTGCACTGTGTAGAAATAGTTTTATATTGTAAAAAGTGCATCTCGACTGATCCTCTCTACTTAAAAAGAAGTCAAGACCTAGCTGTGTATACGCCTTTACCTTTTTCTTCTTCAGATCTAAAACCTCCCTTTGATATCATCTTCTTCTTGCTGTTAACGATGATGATGGCTTCTTCTTCTTCAACGTCATCATCTCTGGCTCTCGTTTGGTTGTATCACGTCTTCCTGAGCTTCCGTGGAGAAGACGTGCGAGAAGGCTTTCTTAGCCACGTTCTGAAAGAGTTCAAAAGCAAGGGTATCATCGTTTTCATTGACAATGAGATCAAGCGAGGCGAATCTGTCGGTCCAGAGCTTGTTAAAGCGATCAGACACTCAAGGGTTGCCATTGTCTTGATCTCCCGTAACTACGCTTCTTCGAGCTGGTGTCTGGATGAGTTAGTGGAAATCATGAAGTGCAGGGAAGAGGTTGGTCAAACAGTGATGACTATCTTCTACCAAGTAGATCCGTCTGATGTTAGGAAGCAAACCGGAGATTTCGGAAAGGCCTTTGATGAAACCTGTGTGGGAAAAACAGAAGAGGTGAAGCAGTCATGGAGGCAAGCTTTGAAAGATGTCGCTGGTATAGCTGGCTACCACTCTAGCAACTGGTTCGTTCACTTTTTTTTTTACTTCCACTTGGATATTATGTTGTACTGCTACGTAATGATGACTGTTTTTAATGAATATCCTCTGTTTTTTTTGTTAGTGGCAATGAAGCTGACTTGATCAACAAAGTTGCCTCAGATGTCATGGCTGTGTTGGGTTTTACACCATCAAAAGATTTTGATGACTTTGTTGGCATAGAAGCTCGTATGATGGAGATAAAATCGAAGTTCATACTACAATCAGAACAAGTAAAGGTGATCGGGATTTTTGGTCCTGCCGGGATTGGGAAGACGACCACTGCCAGAGTTTTATACAACCAACTCTCTCCTAATTTCCCTTTCAGCACGTTTTTGGAGAATATCAGAGGGAGTTATGAGAAGCCTTGTGGTAATGACTATCAGTTGAAGTTGCGTTTGCAGAAAAACTTGTTGTCTCAAATATTCAACAAAGGGGACATTGAGGTTCATCACTTAAGAGGGGCTCAAGAAATGCTTAGTGACAAAAAGGTGTTGGTTGTTTTCGATGAAGTTGATAACTGGTGGCAACTAGAGGAAATGGCAAATCAGCCTGGATGGGTTGGTCCCGGAAGTATTATTATCATTACCACCGAAGATAGAAAACTTCTCAAGGCACTCAAACTCGGGATCGATCATATCTACGAGATCAAATATCCAACTAGAGATGAGTCTCTGCAGATCTTCTGCCAATATGCTTTCGGTCAAAATTCTCCAGATCATGGTTTTGAAAATCTTGCTAGGGAAGTTACTTGGCTTGCTGGTGATCTTCCTCTAGGCCTGAGAGTTATGGGATCATATCTACGAGGAATGTCCAGGAACGAGTGGATACAGGCACTACCATCGCTCAGGTCAACCCTTGACAGAGAAATTGAATCAACTCTAAGATTTAGCTACGAGGCCTTGAGAGATAATGAAAGAACTCTGTTTCTGCATTTAGCATTTTTGTTTGGTGTTCTCACGGTTCATCAATTCAAAACGTATTTTGAAAACAGTAGTTTGGAAGTCAACCATGGGCTTGAAGTCTTAGCTCAAAAATCTCTTATATCTATAGAAGGCGGAGTAATACAAATGCATAGATTACTGCGACAAATGAGTAGAGAAATTGTCAAGAAAAAGTCTCGGGAGAATCCTGGAGAGCGACAATTCTTGACAGACACCAATGAGATTTCTTATGTACTTGAGGAAGATATCGTAAGTTTTATTCATCTATCTTATTAAAGCATCTATCTTATTAAAGCTGAAGTACAATTTCGTATGTTTGGATACTTGAATAAGAGTATTAAAAAAATTTGGTGTGTTTGGAAACATGGATTGTAGTCTTTTTTTTAAAAAATTAATTTTGTTTGGAAACAAAGATAATAGCATTAAACAGAAAAATCTATCTATCTTATTAAAGCTGAAGTACAATTTCGGTGTGTTTGGATACTTGGATAAGAGTATTAAAAAAATTTGGTGTGTTTGGAAACATGGATTGTAGGTTTTTTTTTTAAAAAATAATTTTGTTTGGAAACAAAGATAATAGCATTAAACAGAAAAAATAATGGGCTTAAGTTATTAAGTCCATTATAAAAGAATGTTGTCAATATATATAAGAAAATATAATACAAAGCCCAATTTGAAATACCAACTCAAATTATAGTTTTTATATTTCATATTAAGTTTTTAAAATATAATATATGTAATTATTTATATGATGATACGTATTAAATACTATTAATTATATGATTACTTATATGATGGTACATATAAAATATGATTAATTATATGATGAAATTATACGATATATAATAATGACTAAGGATGGGTTTTCAGACATCCATACGGGTTTGGTTATGATCGGTTTGCGTTGCGGGTTTTCGAAGGTCAAAGATTTCAGTCCTATTAGGATGTTTCTAAATTTTTGTTTGAGTTTGATTCGGATCTTTGCGGGTTTGGTTTGCGTTTGGATAACATATTTAAATTATTTTTAAAGTTTTAAATCACTATATATTTTAAATTTCTCAAAATCTATAAATAAAGTAATATATTACCTATAAATTTAAATAACATATGTCAGAATACCTAAGCTTAACATATCAATTGGTTCGATTTAAAATTTTGGATATGAAATCAATAACTATTTTAAGTATTTTTGGTGATTTGAGTATATTTTAACTATTTCAGATATTTGTTTTTGACTATCTTTATATATTTTCAAGTATTTTAAACCAATTTAAAAGTATCATTTTGATGTTTTATATACGTTAAATATAAAAATAATTAATATATAAGTATATAAATCTATTTTTAGATAAATTCAGGTACATGAATACTTCGGTTCGGATCTGATTCGGTTCTCTAACTAACAAAATTTTGAATAATTCGAATATTTAATCAATTTATGTTCAGGTTTGATACTATATTTACGGATTGGTATCAGTTCTTTTCCTCAGATTCATTTTGCCAAACCCTAATAATTATATGAAAAACAAATATCATCATATTTTTCAAAATATACATCCGCGGAGGTGCAGAGATCAAAGTCTATAATCATTTATTTTAACAACAAGCCAAATAAATATGTTGATTGAAGAGCGAATAAAACAAAACTAGAGAAATACTTAGTTTACCAGAGACACTCTATCTGTCAAATTTATTATAAAGAAAATTTTATTAAAATAAATAAATTCAATAATTACAAACAAATAATATATTTCATAAAAGTGAAAAATAATATCCGCGCTTCGAAAGCGCGGATCAAAATCTAGTTATATGTTACATCTGCAGTCATCTTTTTAAAGCTGAGATTTTTTTTTATTTATTTCTGAATAATATATTCTAGGGTACTAGAAGTGTTCTAGGCTTAAAGTTGAGAAGGAGCGAGGAAATCCAAATAAGTAAAAGCGCTTTCAAAAGCGAGGAAATCCAAATAAGTAAAAGCGCTTTCAAAGGAATGAATAATCTCCAGTTTCTATTAATCTACTCTACAGCCTTATTCACACCCGAGGGCCTCGACTGTCTTCCCGACAGACTCATATTGCTACATTGGGGAGGGTGTCCATTGAGAGTTTGGCCTTCCAAGTTCTCTGGCAAGTTTCTTGTTGAGCTATTCCTGTCAAATAGCAAATTCGAGATGCTTTGGAAGGGAATCAAAGTAAAAAAAGTACTTAGCTTTTTTTTTGTATTGTATTGGTAATTAGTCATTTCCCTAAAGCTAATATATTCTTCTTCGTTTTTTGTATAGCCTCTCCCACGCCTCAAGATGTTGAACTTGAATAACTCATTGAATCTGAAAAGGATTCCAGATCTATCAAAAGCAACGAGTCTCGAGGGATTGTATCTCCATAACTGCAAAGGTTTGTTAAAGCTCACAAGCTCTATTGTCAATGCCACTAAGCTTTCTCACTTGGATATATCCGGGTGTACAAAAATCAAAGACTTCCCAAATGTTCCTGACAGCATCATAGAGTTGAATTTGAGCGATACAGGGATAAAGGAGGTTCCTCCACGGATTGAGAACCTATCTCGCCTGCGTAGACTACTTATGTATCGATGCAAGAAGCTGAAAACCATATCGCCAAACATTTCTAAGTTGGAGAATCTTGAGTTTCTTGTTCTGCGTAAGCATGGTTACTGTTATTCTGTTAGTTTTTATGCAAGTGAAAATGATGCACTATTACATGACGATGAATACTTATTTGAAGCAATAATCGAGTGGGGGCCTGACTTTAAGCGCAGTTGGAGATTACGGTCAGACTTAGACATTTGCTACATTTTGCCAATATGTCTACCCAAGAAGGTTCTTACATCTCCTATATCATTACGTCTCCGCTGCACTAGTGTTATCAAGACTATTCCAAATTGCATCAGACGTCTCTCGGGACTAATTAAGCTTGACGTCACAGAATGCAGAGAGCTGGTAGCACTTCCACCGCTTCCACATTCCCTTGTATCTTTAAATGCACAAGGTTGTAAATCTTTGAAGACAATAGACTGCTCCTCTTTTCAAAATCCAAACATTTGTCTAAACTTTGCTGACTGCTTCGGCCTGGAACAAGAAGCGAGAAAGCTCATCCATACATCATCTTGCAAATATGCGGTGTTACCGGGTGAAGAAGTGCCTGCACACTTCACTCACAGAGCCGGTTCAGGTTCCTTAACGATCAGCTCGACTCCAAGACCTCTTCCTTCATCCTTCAGATTCAAAGCTTGTATCTTGCTGTCAAGGGTATATGAGGTCAGCAGTAATGATGACGATGAAGAGGGTGAGATTTCATTGAACGGCATGTCTTATTCCGTAAGGGGTAAACAGAATGGCCTCACAGTCGGAGGTGGACCAATCCAGCTCCATATGCCAAATCTAAATAGGCCACCTACACATCCGGCAGATCTATGTGGAAATGTAGAGCATTTGTATATATTTGAAGATTCTTTCTCTCTAAACCAGGATTGTCTTGAAGCTGAAAAAAACAATTTCAGCGAGATTACTTTTGTGTTCAGAGTCCATGTTCAATACTGGAAGGTCAAAGGCTGTGGTGTACGACTTTTAGAGGTCCCTCATTGTATTCTTGACGGAAAAGAAACTGAAGACCAAGAATGTTTGGGCATAAACATAGAGGCACCTCCATCAGGCTCACATGTGATGCCACATTCTTCTAATGGGAAGAAGGTGAAGAGGAAGAGCTGGTTACACCGATGATTGGACCAGAAGTAAAGCTGGTACTTGCATGTACTGTACTAGCTAGTACTATACCTTATCTTGATCACATTTATGTCTAACTGCTTCCTTTTGTTAATCATATCAACTTTGTACAGGTTATCTAGTTTGAGTGCAAAAGATTGTGCATCAATTTTCCCATTAGTGCTGTAAGTTCTGTCAGGTATAGTAAAAGCGCGGGCTCAATCAGATTATGTATCGATGGTAAAAGGTGTTTCCCAGTCTCTTCGTAATCTACTAATTTTCCTGCTCACCCATTTTAACAGGAATTTGAAAAGATCTTTTTACTCTGATAGGCTACGTATCCTTGTCAAAAGAAAAAAAAAAATCAATCTTCATGTGTTTCATGTTAGAATCGTTAGTTGATGTGTATGTTGGATACATGAAACATAATGTCCACCGATGCCACTTTTGTAGTTAAGTTTAGTTAATCTGGACGTGAGCATTGTAAATGTTTTCTTTTCTTATGGAAACATTGTATAGAAAATGTATTGACGTGAAACAAATTGACTTGTATAGTTTGTATGTACTTTATTTACAGAGTAACTAAAACTCGATCCAAAGGCTTCAAGCCACACAAGAAGGTTTTATACTAGTGAAAAAAAAAGTTTTGTATAGTAAATAATTTTCTTAGATATAGATTCTTAACAACTAGTAGTTACGATGTTAATTGAAAGCAAATAGTAAATACAAAAAAAAAAATACAGATTGTCGACGGAAAGTAAAACATAGTAGCATGGTTAAAAAGTAAAAGAGAAGGTTTCACAGGATAATTCTCTTTCTCAGTCACCCAAAACAAAGCAAGAGGGAGAAGATAACAAAGAGAAGAGAACCCAACAAACGATCCGATCCAGAATCTCCCGGAGGAGGAATGTGATAGTAAAACGGAAAATAAGGAACGATGGGATTTGGTGGAGGCGGCGTCGGGTAGTTGCCATAAGAAGCAGGCGGATAATAGTAACTTTGTCCACCGTCTCCATATCCTCCGTACGGAGGAGGGTATTTACCACCACCGGAGCTTGGAGGAGGAGGAGGAGGAGGAGGAGAATAGTAATAAGAGCCGCTGCCGCTTCCGCCGGAGGAGCTTGGAGGAGGAGAAGACGTCGGGACAGGGTTACATGGATTGTCGCAAGAGGAACACATAGTGCAAGAAACAGTTTGGTCCTTTGACGTCACGCAGAGAGACAGTGATAGTAGCAGAAGTGTAAGAAGAAGAGCTGACAAGTTTGAGAATCTGATTGCTTCCATTGTCAGAAGTTTTGCTGTCTACAAATGATAGACTGAGAGGATTAAAGATCAAGTGATAAGAGAGAGAGAGAGAGGAAGAAGCATATTCAGAGGCTCAGAGTAGAAGTGTACTTCTTTTTATCAAGGAAATTCATATTTTTAATTTTTAATTTTTAATTTTTTTTAATATATTTTATTTGTTGGAAAGAAATATATGTATTTTATATGTCATTTTCTTTTAACCTCTACAATTTGTAGGCATACGACTATATTCGAATATTTAGTCTTAGACAGTACATATTTAGTTTTTATTAGACTCTATTTTACATCTATTGCGACGGATTGGAGTTTAAATCGCGAGGGTTCTAGGAAATGGTTTTTTTTTTTGTAAAAAAAGTTCTAGGAAATGGTTACATTTAGAACAACTTCATTGTTAAGATATCTCAAACAAAAAGTATTTTTTTATTACTAAAATATAATTACTTGATTACATTTTAATCTAAAAAGAATACAAACCACTTAATAATAAAACACATGTCTAGAATAGTTTTGAATTATTTAAAAGTTTTTAGATGAAATCTCACATTTCTTTTTATATTTCATTTCATTGGTGAAATATCCATTGAAGTTTTACCAATGGACATGCTCTTATAACTTATAAGCATTAGGTCAACGCCACCATAAGATTAACAGTGTGAAGAGGAAACAAATTTAATCACATAGCTTTAGTACTTCTCTTAATTCTTGACTCTATTGTTCTTTTTAAAGTTTGATTGCATGCATTTATTCATAATTTATCAACGATGACAATGTGAAAGAGTAATAATATTGTATCACCACGAGCACCTAGGATCAATAGTATTCCTATTCCATCATTTGAAGTAAACTCTACCACTTTGAATCAAGACTTAGCTGGTCGAGTTAAGGAATTAAGCGAAAGGTAGTTGCGATAGCCAACCAATAGGGGCAATGAAAGTCGTACCCTATATTGATGTAAAAGGTCTTTTAGTTTACACTAGGGTTGGCCCGCCCTACGGGCCGGTTTGTGTGAGAAATAATTACGTAAATTTATTATCAGTTCTACTAAATATTTCAAAATATTAAATTTACTTTAATTTAAGTTGAACTTAAATTAAAGTTTTGTTATTTTTAGTGTATATTTTGTTATTTTTAGTGTGGTATTTTATCTTATTATTAAAAGGAATGAAATACAATTTAGTTCATATATATTTTTTCCTCTAATTCAATGAAACTATTTTCAGTAAGCAAATAGTATATATACAACTACCGCAGTTACTAAAAATACAATTATATATGTTGCTAATAATTTTTTTTAATTGAATACTTTTAAGGTAGATAAATGACTACTTCTGATTCTACTTTTTGGTTTTAGAAGTTTTTTATGTGTATTTCACTAATAATGAATTTTTTCTTTTCAATATATATTTTAATAAATATTTGATATGTTTTTATTTAAAATAGAAGAAATTTCTAGGTAAACATGTGTTGATATTGCATAAATTTAGTAAAGCATAGCATTTTTTATTTATAATTTGTGTGTTCATATTTATGGAAATTTTCTTTTAAAGTATTTTCAAATTTAAAAAATTCCAAAAAGATAGTATTATGTTCTTAAATCTGAGTGGTCTGAGTATTGGTCGAATTGTAGCATTCAGATATAAGAAAGTTCTTATCTATACTTCTTGACTAAATTCTTATATATACTTGCTCGACACTTTCTTGTTTGTGAAAGTGATATGGAGTCAATGATGATGGAGTGAGTTAGTGACCTTTTCCACTGGTTCTGAAGATTCCCATGGCTCATACGCAGCTTCTAGTATTTGGTTTCTCTCAGCTCCAGATTCTTCATAGAATGTTGATTTAAGCTTCACAAAACTTCTTTTGATTCTCAATGAAATCCAACTACCAATCATCAACGGCCAGCTTCCTATGATGGTTTCTTTCTAAAAAAAATCTCATTCCTGTCACTGAATTACTATAACGTAAGGTGCTTTCTGCATTGAATGGACTCGAAACCATGGTCAGATTCACTGGAGTTCTGGAGTTTCTCGTAAGACCATTCTCAAATCTTCTAAAGCTTTTACTTGTTTGTGTTAAATGAAGCTATCGTTGATTTGTGCTTCCGTAAATATTATGAGGTGAGTATTAAAGACGTTGCTGACTAAAATTCATATATGATAGTAGTAATTGTCAATTAAAATAGAGTTCTTGAAGTATATGATCGCCACTCTCATGACATTACACGCAGGGATGTAGTTATCGAAACTTTTGAATTCTGATTATATCATGCATGCCTCACTCTAGTGTAGTTATGAGAAGATACGGCATGGGTTTGTAAGGTTTTAGATTTCAAAATGGTAAAAACATATTATTTGTTAAAGTTGGGAATAAAATTATTGATATTATTAGAAGTATAAATTTAATCTCACTATATTTTTTAATATAGAGTTAAAATCTCACTGTATGAATTTGACTTTGTTTAAATCAAGAAGAAAAAAGGCAAAAAACGATTTACCTAATGAACAACTATACTTTATGCACAATCCAAAAACGATTTTGTAGTGAGCAACCATACTTTATACGCAATGAGCAACTATATTTATACACGCACTATGTCTAAAGAGACCATCATATCAGTTTCACGATAGGACTTGCAGATTGCACCAGAAGTTTCAATATTTGCTACTTCTGCATCCTTTTCCACAATATAAAATGCTTCTTCTTTAACCGGAACATATATGCAACATGTTTTGGTATAAACAGCACTCCAAACCATTAACCTGCTTACACCATTGCGAGTTGATCTTAAAACCTACCCACACACAATATGAGACAATATTCAGGAATGAAGGACTAATACCCTTTCTGGTTAGAAAGCATGTAAAGAAGGTTAGTCTGTTTAGTTGCTATGCAGGTGAATTCATTACCTCAAACTGCTCATGGAGACGTTTGTGAACTTTTATTTGTAAGCTTTGAACGTGGGTGATCCAAATGCTCCTGGTAAAGAAAAAGTACCAAAATTAAACATATGAGTAAGTAACCGAATAACCATTTAGTCATTGACAGCTCCAAAGGCCTTTGCCTTGTAATTTTCAAAGCAAAAAACATGAAGATAAAAACTTACCACTGCAACAACAAATCCGATACCATTATCTTTGCGCTCTGCTTTCAACATGTGATGTGTTGCGCTGAGCCTCCTCAAAAAACCTGTAGCATATAACCACCAAGACCGTTGATGCATGATTCTCACTGCAAGACGGACGTTTACGAAGGTGACCTGTTGTTATTGTAGTTTTCAAGCAATTGTTTCATTCAACTACATTATTCATTTCCCAGTAATAATGTTTCTTAGCTGTAGATACATCAGAAGACTGTCGTGGAGTACCTGGTTCTGTAAACTACTTGGGAACGAATTCTCATGTGATTAAGAGGATTGAATTGATGTTCTTTAGGAAGCAAACTTACATATTTATAGAAGTGGAGTCACACCATGGAATGAATGAATGGATTCACTGAATGAGAGATATTGCGACGAAAAAAAAAAAAGATATTGCGACGATTGAGAAAATGGTGTTAATGTGATTGCGTTAATGACGATGCATGAATCCAGAAGACTATCGTAACGGTGCGGAATTCATTACCGAGTAGAAGAAGTTTGATCGACTAAACAACGACGGCGGTTTCCAACCACTCTCGAGATTAATTGTCCCGATGAAAAAGTCTGCTCTTCATCGACGACGGAGGAACACTTGCCTGACTTCAGATCGGAGAGAAAAACCCTAGGAGTAGCCATAAGAACTTTTGTCTGTATGATGTAAGAGAAACGAAGAGAAGATGCATTGAAGAGGATGAATACTCACAACTATATATACTCATCACACACCGCCTATGAGATCCAAAAAACGCATTGAATATCTCGTAGTGGACGTCTGAATAAATGTGATTAATCACCTAAAAACCATAACTCATTCTGTTTCAGAAGTCGCTAAGAAGACAGAGGGTCACCGTCGCCGTGGGACAGCGTTCCGAATAACACAGACACTCGCAAACAAAAAAAAAAGGGTTTCAGAGTTCGACTTTTGGGCCGAACGGCCAATACTGAATAAAGCCCAATATTATTAAGAGTTTATATGCGCGCTACGTAAATAAATCAGACGGTACAGAGACGATTGAAACATGCGATTTGCAGAGTGACACGTGTCACATCGACAGGAAGAGACTTTGTGCGCTGGCGGCTGACGTGGCTTCACCAGGAGAGATTAAACAGTTCTTTATATATAAAGATATAAAGTTACTTTCATGCAAAAGGAACGGTGTCATCATCATGTAACAAAAAACCAATAGGATTAAAATTGCATTTAAGAAAAAGGTCTTCCACATTTTGCTAAAGTGACAGAGACAAAACTGAATTTTGCTTTCGAACGTTTCCCATTTATTGAGGTAATATTGTGAATGTAGTGGAATGGAGTGAAGTGATTTGAACTTTGGAAAAGAAAGACAGAGAGAATCGAACAAAGCAACAAAGGCAAAGGGAGACAAAGATCTGTATCTGTTGGCTGTCAGAATGTTTATCGGATTCTTCCTTGTTTGTTGATGGAAAAGTCACCACTTTATTCCCTTCCTTCACATGCAGCTTCTTTTTTTCTTACAAATTGGAGATGACTCATGTCGCCATCGAATTTTAATCGTAACTAGATTTTGACCCGCAAGGGCGGGTATATTTTTTGTTTTAAATTTAATTTTTGATATTTGTTTTTTCTTTCTGATTATATTTGTATGTTTTTGTAATCATATTTATGTATAAATTTTAATCAAAATTTATTTTTATTAAATAATAGCAGTTTAAAATTTGATCTGGTACACGTACGGTTAAGGATTGCGGGTCAAACTCACCCCGCTGACCCACCCGCCAACCCGCAGATTTTTAATTTTGTTTTGGTTAAAAAATATGACCCGTCCTCGTATATTTTTAAATTGCTATTTAAATATAACCTGCCCTCTATATTTTTTGTTCAATATATGTATAAATCTTAATTAAAATATATTTTATTAAATAATAACAATTTAAAATTGATCCGGTATATTACCGGTCGAACCCGCCAACCCGCGGATTTTAATTTTATTTTGGTCAAAAATACGATCCAACAACCCGCAAACAAATAATTTATACCGACACCCGCCCTATTTAATTTAGCGGATATCCATGGGTTATAAATTTTTTAAATAATTATTTAATTTAATTATTATAAAAATATAAAAATATAAGACTATATTTATAATAAAAATTATACATTTTAAAAAATTTAAATTGTTTTTTTTAAATTACCATGTTTTTAAAAAGTGTTTACTTTTATTTTTATTTTTATTTTTATTTTTAAATATTTTTCGGATCGGCGGGTACCCGCAATCCAAAATCTACCAACCCGCACCTACTCCGAATAAAATATTCATAACCTGCATCCGCAAATCGATTTTTTCAAATAGTTGAACCAAATTTATGATCTATTTTTTGTTTTATATTTTTTAAGAAATATATTTTTTATAAAATCCAGGTTGTAACCAATTATATCTCTGAATATCTAATTTTTCTCTCACATCTCTAAACCTATAAATATAGCTGTAAAAATATACTTATTTCACTAATTATTAAATGATTAGATGTTCTGAATGGAACTGAAATTTGATAGTTGGGTGAAATTTTTTTTTGTTCATAGTGCTAATTATTATATTGTAGCACGAATAATGAATAAGAAAATGAATAATGAATAATATGATTATAGTGCGGGTATATATTTTTTTATTATTTCAGAAATTTAACTTTTCATATTTATTTTAATATTAATTCAATTTATTTTAACTTTTGCTAAATATATTGAATATGTCAAATTACATAACTATATACTTGTGTCAAAGACATTTCACTAAATTAGTTATAAATTTTATTCCTAAAATTTACAAAATATTATTTTTTCTTAGTAGTTAAATAATTATAAAAGTTACAATTGCTCACACTATATTACTAATTTTACGTTGTTTTTTATAAAAATAAATAACAAATTATATAAACTATTTTGTTTGGAAAAATATAGATTGATGTTATATTATTAAAGATCAATTAGGCAATAATTCTTAATAAAAAAATACTTTTGAAAACAACAATTAACCCAACAAACTTCTAAGTTAACACATTTATATATCATGTTATGGGAAAATGTTTCCCTACGTAACATTAGAGGTTAATTGTTGTTTTCAAAAGTACCTTTTTATTAAGATTTATGCATGTGACCCTGGTTTAATTCCATCCCACAACCTATATTACATTTTTCAGAATTATTTAACTAAGTAGAAATTCACGATTTTGCCCCCATCACTTTAATCAGTCTCTCTGCAACCCTAGCCGCCGTATAACACCATTTTCACTGTTTTTTTTTTGTTTTACAGGTTTTATGGCAATAGCAGATTTGAAACTACGGGGGACTAAGTTATTGTTTTTTTTTTGTTTTTTCAATCTCGCAATTGACTCGGAGTCTCGGACATAACTCGCTCAACCGCTTGACCATGCCGATCTGCTCCATCTCGCCACGGTGCACAACAATTGGCGAATAACAGGCATAACGTAGGCAATCCGGTCATTTTTCAACAATTTCTGTAAGAAGATATGTTGGAAATTGAACGTGTTCAGAGATGAACAACGATCAAATACAGTTATTAAAAAGTTAGTTTACTTTTAAATAAGGGCAAATAATATGAGTGATTTGTATCAGTAATATTAATATTGATTCAGTTATATTTTAATTTGGACATAACCCCATATCAATTGGACATGTTGAAGAATTAATAGTATTGATAAAGGAACATCACGTACATGAATCCGCAGATGATCTGTTACAATAATGCAATTTTCCTAAGCCTATTATCTTCCTTCCCTTCGACCTTCCATCAAACAGTTAGGCATAAAGCTGATTATGAAATTGATAAAACATCTGACTCTAAACTATACCAACTTAGATTAATAAGTAAATTTGTTTATTCTATATACATCACTTCAAATTGTATTTTACTATCAAATTAATTTGTCACACACTCTTTTCAAAATAATTATTTTGTATAGTCATTTTAATACTATAATTCAATTCTATTTTTCTTTATGAAAGTCACCAAACATCCGTTAATTTTGTTATTTATCACACTGACATAATTCATCAAAGCAGAATCCTTGTAACCTTTATGGGGTAAAATAAAAATTAATTACTAATCATTGTAGCAGTTAAACTTTGAGAAATTGCCAAAAATACCATTTTCATAGTACCACTTTTCATGTTTACACTAACCACTTTTACCACTACTTTTAATGAAGAGTTTAGATCTGAAGGTTTAGGATTTAGGGTTTAGATTTGATATTTTAGGGTTTAAGGTGTATAGTTTAGGGTTTAGAGTTGAGGATTTAGGGTTTAGAGTTGAGGATTTTGGGATTTATAGTTTAGACTTTAGGGTTTAGGGTTTAGGATATTGAATTTAGGGTATATAGTTTAGGGTTTAGGGTTTAGAGTTGAAATTTTGGGTTTAGGGTTTAGAATTGGAGGTTTAGGATTTAGAATTTGAGATTAGAATTTTGAAAAGCATATAAAAACAAAGATATAAGAGTCTTTAACATTTTAATAAATAAGGTATTTTTGAAAATATATCTTTAGTGGTGGTAAAGATGAATAATGGTACCTTGAAAGTGGTATTTTTGAAAATTCCCCTTAAACTTTTTAAACCTTGATAAAAGTTATAAATGTGATAGTTAAAAAAATGTAGTCAAAAAAAAAAATTATAAATGTGGCAGTCTCTTTAGTGGTTGACCGTCGCCACACGGGAAAAAGTGCCTATTTCAATATGAACTTTACGCGTCGTGCCTATTCCTTCACGAACTTTGTAGTAGTGCGTATTCCACACTGAACTAAACAAATTTTTTTAAATACTATATGAACTTTATGCGTCGTGTCTATTCCTTCACGAACTTTATAGTAGTGCGTATTTCACATTGAACAAAACCAAAATCAAAAAATACTACATAGACTCTCAAAATCGTGCTTATTTCAATATTGAGTGTTAAATGTGTTAGTCATCCGTTAATGTATCAAAACAACGTCATTTTGTATCAATTTGTGAAATTAAAAATTAAAAATTAAAAATAAATACACTCTAAAAATTGTGCTTATATATATTGACTGTCAAAAGTAATAGTCATCATTGATTTTATCAAAAGACTATTTTGGATAAATTCTATGAAATTGTCCATCGTTTTTTAATTTTTTAATTTTACAAAAAAATTATCCAAAATGACGTTGTTTTAATAAATTAATGTATGACTTGACTAACACCTTTCACTTACTGACAAAGAAAGACTAACATCTTTGACGGTGTATATATATAATCACGATTTTGAGCGTCAAAGGTGTTCGTCTTTTTTTTGTCAGCAAATCAAAGGTGTAGTCATATATATATGTACATTAACCGTCAAAAGTGTTAGTATTTTTCTGTTTAAGAAATCAAAAGTGTTAGTCATACGTTAATTTATCAAAATAACGTCATTTTTGATAGATTTTATAAAAAAATAAAAAATTACAAATTGATGGATAATTTCATAGAATTTATCCAAAATAAAATCTTTTGATAAATTAAAACATGACTAACACCTTTGACAGTCAATATATAAGTACAATTTTGAGAGATTTTTGGTAAATTAAAGGATGACTATTACATTTGACAGTCAATATATATAAGCACAATTTTAAGAGTCTATATTTTATTTTGATTTTTAATTTCACAAAATTTATTCAAAATGACGTTTTGATAAATTAACGGATGACTAACACATTTAACGTTCAATATTGAAATAAGCAATATTTTGAGAGTCTATACAGTATTTTTTTTATTTTTGTTTAGTTCAATGTGAAATACACACTACTATAAAGTTCGTGAAAGAATAGACACGACGCATAAAGTTCATATAGTATTTAAAAAATTTTGTTTAGTTCAGTGTGGAATACGCACTGCTACAAAGTTCGTGAAGGAATAAGCACGACGCGTAAAGTTCATGTTGAAATAGGCGCTTTTTCCTCGCCACACGTGTGAAGCAGCGAAACACCTTTCTTATGTTCGGTCCAATCCATTCGAAACCAAAAACAGGATTAACAGTATTATCTTGACTTTTTTTTTTTGTAAACTCGTGTCCTTGCGAACTTGAAGTTCGGTGATAAGTCTCGCTTCCACTCTCTCTCTCTCTCTCTCTCTCTCTCTCTCCCCCATCTCCTTCCATTGTTCTTCCCCTTCTCTCTCTCTCTCTCTCTCTCTCTCTCTCTCGCTCTTCCGTTCTTCTAGGGTTTCGTTGATCACGTTCAAAGTTTTCTCCTTTTTCATCTCAATTCTTCTCCGTTACAATCAGAGGAAATGGATTCCAATTCATGGATTAATTGTCCTTCCGTTTTCCCATCTTCTTCTTCATCTTCGCGACGGTGTCAATCGCGATCAGGTTCAGGTTCGCGCTTCTTCTTTATTCTCAGGCTTCATCATGAGATTGGTCCGTTAAAATTCTGGGGGACAGATTTGTATATAGGTGGAGGGTACGAGGATCTTGAAGGAGAAGACGATTTGAAGTCGGAGTTTATATGCCCTTTTTGCGCAGAAGTTTTTGACATTGTTGGGCTCTGTTGTCACAATGATGAAGAGCATCCTGTTGAGGTCAAGAACGGGGTAATTAAGGATCATCGCACCCCTTTTTTGAAAAACATTACGATCTTTTGAGACAGGACTTGTCTGAATCTTCTTTGGTTCGTTCTGGTCTTAGGTTTAGCTTTGTTCAGATTGTTACAAAACATGGTTTCCTCTTTTAGAAAGTTCGAAGCTTTGCTTGAAATTGAAATTATTGGTTCCATGTTCTGCTTCTTGTGATGAACTGCTCTGCCTACCCTTCTTTAAATGTTGTGTCTTTTGAGATAGGATTTGTCTGATTCTTTGGTTTGGTCGTGTCTTAGCTTTAGCTTTTGGTCAGATTGTTACAAAAATATGGTTTCCTTTTTTAGAAAGTTCGAATCTTAATGCTTGAAATTGAAAATGTTATTAAGCTTTATGTTCTGTTCTTAGTGATGATGAAATGCTCTGTATACCTCTTGTTTCTTCTTATCAGAGCCCATTTAGCATCCTTATGAACCCAATCTTGCAACATTAGCTGGTAATAAGTTATCAGTGATCTTTCATGATCCTTATCTGTTTTCTCTTAGACGTGGCGTTGAAACAATATGATCTTTTGTCATCTCTCAGGTATGTCCTGTATGCACAAAGAGGGTGGGATTGGATATCGTTGGCCATATCACTACGCAACATGCAAACTTTTTCAAGATATCCTTTCTCAACTTTTCATGTCTTGATCTTTTCTTATTACAAGTATCTAATGCTTTGTTCTGTCTATAGCTTAGTTCTGTGGTTGAATATGTGTTATTCCTTGATGTGAGATTCTACGTGCAGAGAAGGAGAAGGCTGAGAAAAGGAGGATACAGCTCAGCTTATCTCGCCTTGAAGAAAGAACTCCGAGAAGCAAACTTACAGTCACTTCTTGGTGGATCTTCTTCAAGTTTCACTTCTTCAACCAATATAGATTCTGATCCGCTGCTGTCATCCTTTATGTTTAACTCACCTCCAAGCAAATCTGCTGCACCTGTTGTAGAAGGAACCTCAGCTACAAAACTCTCCCATAAGGAAACTCTCAAAAGGTATAATAATACGGTTCCAAGAAAAACAAACAATAGAGAGCTTCTTCCTCACTTGGTCTCTTGGCTTTTGTTTTGTTGTAGAGACATTCAAGAAGCTCCACTTTCAAGCGAAGATCAAGAGAAGGCGAAGAAAAGCGGGTTTGTGCGAGGTTTACTCTTGTCAACCATGCTTGGAGATGATTACTAGAGCGGTCGAAATTGTTAAAGAGTGGTCTCAACTCTCAATGTAAGATGGAGAAAAGCTTGCAAGATAAGGTGAAGCAGAGTTTAATCCATATCTTACTAGTCATTGTACCTTGGAACCTTGGTTGTGTGCATAAACGGAAACAAAGTACACTACTTTCTTTTCGTTGACACGTTCATAAATTCTAATTAAAAAAATCGTTTTGAGAAAAAGACGAGAAAACATTGAAATTGAAAAAAAAACAAAATTTCTTTGATTACACATTGTATGAAAAGAAAAAATGAAACTGTACAGACTTCGTCATCTCACAATATGCAAAACAACTTCAAAAAAAAAAAACCGAACTGATGAAAGGAACATGCATGGTCTGAGGTCAGACCAATGTGATGTGGTTTATTTGGGGGTGAAAAAGAATCTGACCTTTTTTCTAACTTCACCAATATGAATTGAGTCCTAGAAAGAATCCCCCTTGCAGAGTTTTAGAATGTAGCTCTACCATAACCATTATCAGCTCTCATAAGCTCAGGACACGGTTCAGGTGTCACGAGCTTAGAAGATCCGCAAACATAGGAGCAACTCCAAAAAACACCAGAAGAAGAACCAGAGCTCATCGACAAAGAAACATTGTATAAGACCACTGCACTAAACGGAGCCTCTTTAATACCAAACAACTCCCCCGCAACACCGATATTCACTCCAGAGACGTTGCTTAATCTAATGCTATTCACTGAGGGAAGAGCATTCGCGTCAAACTTATCATCCGGATGAGAACCGAAGCTGCCGTTAGCCACAATAGCAGTACCGATCCTCGACATATCGATATTCGAAACATCGATCTCTCTGATGTAACCGCCTCTTCCTTTTGTGGTTCTAAAGGCAATGCCGGTTAATGAGTTATGCATAAAGGCGTTATCGACCATAATGTGAGATATTCCACCTGACATTTCACTGCCAAAGGAGATAGATGAACCGGAAGCTGCTTGAAGGTTAACGTTTCTTATATGAACGTTTTTAGTGGGACGAGCGTAGGAGATTCCATATTCATCCCAACCGCTTTTGAGTGAGATCGCGTCGTACCCCATGTTGATTGTAGAGTCTTGGATGCATACATTATCAGAAGAATCTGCATAAAATTAACAACAAGGAGTCCATTATTAATTCACATACATAAATTTTAAACGCCAACACTAATACATATGAAACTTAACATAGCAGAGTGTTTATTATGGATCCTAAAACTTTTTAAGGTCCAAGATAGAACGATAAAAAATGTCATCATCTCGAGTGGACGTGTTGAGACTTCAGATCGAATTTCTTTTGTTGAGATCCCACATAAATTGTAAAGGCCAACACTAACATAGTATAGAGAGTTTATTAATCCTAAAATAAAGATAATATAAAGTTGTTAACAGCAAAAAAAAACTACCATCATCTCGAAGGGATATGTTGAGATTTATATCGAAAATTTAAGGATTGATACTAATATGTAAGAGACTTGGTTCAATCTCTTCTTCTTTTGTTTGATAGACTAAAAGCAGAGACAACGAACCTGGTACAATGCCGATTGTATAAGGAGATCCAGGAGAAGAATGAGCCAATATCTTATGAATATATACATGGCTGCATAAACGACAATGGTTAGAGTCAAGAGCGTTACAAAGTGGTTTAGGCTTGAACTAACTCTTACCTAGAGTATATTGCATGGACTGTATAACACGGTGCGTTCAGAAACGTGACATTCGAGATAGTTACATCTTGGGACGAAATAAACTCGACAAGGTGAGGACGGTTGTACTTTAAGGAATGAGAATTAAACCGATCCCACCAAACCAAGCCTTGGCCATCGATAGTACCATTATCACCTAAAAAGGAGTAACCATAAAGTGAGTAAACTAACATTAATGAGATCAAAAGGACGTATACACAAAGCATTGTTGTTAATTAACCTGTTATAATAACATCATGTAGCATATGACCGCTTATCAAACTCTTGTATCGCTTCCCAGGCAAATCAATCCCTCGTCCATATGATGGTAACGGTTCAACAACTTCCCAATGCGATGGATCCTTTTTGTGGTTACAAACACACACCAAAAATAAAGTAAAATTTTAAAAAATCATCAAAATGAGAAGGATTATAATGCGGAGGAGTTACCTGAGAGGCAACTATAACGGCGCCGTTTTCGAGAAAGAGAGTGAGATGGCTGGTGAGGCTGAAACTTCCGGTGAGCCATTTACCGGGAGGGACGTAGAGCTGGGCCCCACCTTTGTCTGCGAACGACATTAGATAGAAAACTGCGTTTTGAAACGCGAGAGTGTTGAGCGTTTTGCCGTCTCCAACAGCTCCAAACTCTGCGATTGAGACGCTGTGCGGTCTCGTACTCAATGATCGCCGGCCAAGTTCGTCGCATATTCTCCCGGCGCCGTGAGTCTTCGCGTAAACCGTAATCAGGCTGGTTAACGCCAACACCAAGATTAATGCACCCTGCGACAAAAGCAAGAAACCAAAGAAACTGTATTGAAACAGAGGAAAACAGAGAGTTTCGAGTTTTGGTTGAAATGAGCTCTAATATCGAGGAGAAAGGGACACATATGTAACTAAGAGAGAACGCACTTACTGACATCTTTATTTGTAATGAAGCTGTCGGATGACGAAAAGCTATAAAGGCAAGAACCTTACGTGCCAAGTGTAACCAAACACAGAGAAAGAGAGAAGGAGAAGAAGAAGCTTTTTAATACACACAGAGAAGTTTTTTAATACAGAGAAATTTAATTTATTATAAATGGAAAAAATATAAGGTAAGGAAGAAGATTGACGCCGAAATGACAGCCTTATATGAGCATAATAGATTGAATTTTAAAAGGAAAATATGAGAATAATATTGGAAGAAAATTGACAGTGGGGGAATAAAAATATTATGTTAGGAAAGACAGAGTAAGAGAAAAACAAAATGTAATCATTGAACGTATAATAATAATAAATGTTAAAACACTATTTTTAGCAAATAATATCGGTTTGGAATCAAGTTGATTAAGGGATCTGGTAGCGTATTATCGCCGACAAATCTTCCCACCAATGGCTGTTTTTAAGCTGTGTCTATTCAACAGAATTGTATTTTTGTTTTAGACAATGCATGTGTCCCTTATTTTTTGTTTTGTTTTCTTGTGTTCCTCTCAATTATTATTATTTGTTTTCTTGAATTCTAGCATTTTAAGATATTTATGATTCACAAGATTTTTCTAAATAATTTTTATATACAGTCAGCATCACTGTTTTATCTCTTTTAAGTTTCAAGAATTACCACCGTGCATACATTACAGTTAATACTACTCAAAAGATATGTACGTGAATCAATCTGTTTTAGATATGTTTACAAATGTTGACAAAAAAGAAGATTTGTTTACAAATAAATATGCTTGCCCATTTACCAAGATGACACACTACTAAGCGAATCTATACTTTTAATCTATACTAGATTCTGATTCGGGTATATCTTTTGTTCTATTTATTTTTGAAAATTTTAATTTTTTTTTTTTGGCATCAGTTTTTTTTTATTTGAGTTTTTTTTAATTATATTTGTGTTCAGCCTTAGTTTAATATGATAAAATAATTCTTTAAATAAATAAAATAAATAGTTAGATATAATAATGTTCCTATTTTAATAGAGTATATTCGTAAATCTGTAATCTTAAAACCTAATTATTTTGAAACAAAAAGAAGTATTATATAATTTTTACCCAACAATTTAACATAAACTTATTTTTATAAACTCATTTGTAGGATATTATAATTATAAATAATTTTATATAGACAATTATACAATTCATAATGTTATCAACCTTACAAAATTCATGTCTAATTACACTACTTTGAATCGCTTTATAAAATTTATCCACACTATATTTTATTTGGACCATATTGAAGGTTTTATGTAAATGTCTTCCATTAATCTGCAAAAATATTTAATAAAAAATTAAAGCTTGGAACTCGAATATTTTAGTATAAAAATATTAACAAACTTTCAATAAAAGTACTAAATTAAACAAACTGCTATAATTTAACGTAAACTAGTTAATAAATAAAAACCGATCATGTTGTACAAAATCTTATAAAATGAAACATTCTGACTCGAAAAAATAACTTTCAAGAAATGGTTTTTGACATTGAAAGAAAGCACTAAATGTGGGAATGAGAAGGAGACGGTGGAAGCATGTGGAGTGACAGGGCGGAGGCAAATGGAACGGGCCCTACCCCCAATCATACGTTAATTAGCCAGCCTGGCACTTTGTGTTTTCGGTTATGTTTGCAAACCTGAATTTATGTTTGTTTAAATCAAAGTCATTGTTTAAATTTTTTAATATCATTCTAATTTTCATTGTAAAATTTAGTATAAACAAGATATAACCACCTAGATTCGTGAACTATGCTTGGTTTACGTAGATGTCAGCATTGGTATCCAATTCCTAAAGATTATAAAATTTGCTAATAGCAGTGTAGACTTAGCTAGCTAATGTAAGAAACGGCTCACATGCACTCATGTAACATTCTTCTTTTGGGTCAATTTTAAACATAAGAAAATCATTTCTGCATTCATCAACCAAAAAAAAAAATTCTACAATCATTTAGCCCAACAAGACAAACAAAAAAAAAACTAAGAAAACATCACATTTAGGTCTATAATGAACCTCAACATTACAAGCCTTAATTTTAGGCTAAATAGGCTTCATTTAAGCCCATCACGTTACCTCTATTTTCGTGAGGTATATTGAACTAGATTCATAAAGGCCGAGTGCATGCTGAATAGTTTGGAATCCGAAGATGCCACAGAATCCTCTCGGTTTTAGATCATGCTGAGATGGACAAAGTAGTTTGGACTATGAAATGTTCGAAAGAAATGTAATTTTATTCGATCTGACAAACTGTTCATTTTTACTTGACACTAGATCATGACCCGCGCGCCTGCGCGGATTTATCTTTTGATTGACATATTTTATATACATGTGGTATATTATTTAAGATTTATAATATAAAAAAGTTAGAATGATCCGGAACCAAAAAAAATCGACCCGAACAAAAAAATCAAATACCTACTTAAATCCAAATGTTTAGAACTCGAAGAACTCATATTTGAAATGAACAGATTTATACCCGACCCAGTGAACTAAATTTCAAACATAATATCTTTTGTTATATTTTTAATTCATTTTTTTGGGTTGGTGAAAATTACTATTTATTCGGAAGATTTTTGGCTAACTTAATGGTATATACTCGTAGGTTTCTTTTTTTCTGAAGAGGAAAAAAAAGATTTAGATCTTGATTAAATTTATATTATATAACAAATTGCTGTTATAAATAATTTTTATAAAAACTAATTTGTAACAGTAATATCATTTTTGTTATAAATTAGTATATCATGGTTTATAGGTTCAAAGTATAGATTTAGTCGTCTTCATAGTATTGTTAATATTGATAGATGCAAGTTAATGAATACAGATAATATATTGTATTATTAGTAATCTGTCGTATAGTATTATATGTTAGTAGATGTATTATTAATAATCTATCTTATAGTATAATATGCCAGTGGATGTATCTAGCTTATAGTAATATGCAATATAAGGAAACATGCTAGTGGATATAATAATAAGGTAAGAAGTGAAAAACTATGGTAATGGTCAATATTAATTATTTATAAAAAGGTCTGTTTAATAATAAGTAGATTAATATTCCCTCCGTTCCTGAAAGTAAGATTTTCTAGAGTTTTCACGTTTATTAAGACTACAATAAATATTTGCCAACTTTAGTTTACTATTTATGTTTTATACAATTTCCAATAACTATCAACCAATAAAATTTAATCAATTCAAATATTCATAATTAATGATCCTCAAAAGTATATAAAAGTACCTCAAAAGTATACAAAAGTACCTTAAAAATATAGAAAATCTTTCTTTGTGGAACAAAAATAAAATCCAGAAAATCCTATTTTTAGGAACGGAGGGAGTATAGCATTAATTATATAAGGTCCAACTTTAAAATCCACCTAGAAAAAATTGTAATGTTTCTGTTTTAATAATATAGATGACTACAAACATAAACAATTGGTCAACTTTTACTTCAGAGCTAATTCTCTCCACCTCTTCTCTAACTATTTACAGAATTAGAGCTTAATAGGAGTTGCAATGTTCATGCCGATTGCAAAACATGTAAACTAGAGATAGTATGATAAATGATACAATATGATAGTATTAAGAACATGGATAGTTGAAAAAAAAAATCGAACTTAAGGCTAAAGTAAACCGGATTTTCCAATAAAAACATTCTACACTTCATTTTATGTCCAGAAATGTATACCCATAGATTTTATTAATTGGGATGTATGACTTATGGGATTGAACGTCCTTTCTCACTTACCATCATCAGCTCATATAAGTTTGTAATCAAAATGTGGCAACAGTCTCATAGCTGTAAAAGATTGAACCTAATGAGACTACACTAAATCAAGATCATCTAGTATCAGGAGACCTAATACACAGTGAAGAGTGAACACATGTGGATCTGCTTCTCATGAACACCTTACAATCCGACAAGTTATTGTCCAACACCCGATTTCTTACATGTGGATAACCACAGAACTTGTAATCCGACGGATTAAAAACCGGTAACTCCATATTAAACCGGTTTGGGTTAGGTATACCAAAAACCGGGGTTTCCTCTGTTAGGCTCCCCATGAATCTTGCACTGTTGGTCTTTAGACATCTCTTTATCACCTTGTTCTCTTCTCTGAATGTGTCCCTTATGTCCCTAAGGGTTTGACAAAACCGGTTCTGTTTAGTCTCGGTGCGGTTCTCTTTCGTTTTGTGTGAGAGTCGGCTGCATTTCAGACATACGTTCTTTCTCCTCTCTGTGTTGAAGCATCTTCTCTCTGTTTCGTCTGTAAGACATAAATAAGCCTACATTCATCGAAGGCAACAACATAAGTAAGTTCTAGAGAAAAAAAAGTAAGTTCTAAAGTTGAATCTTCAAACCGGAAATAACAAGAGATCTCAAAGAAACTTAATGGAACATACCAAACCGGGTTATAGAAAAATGAATGAGTTCATCGATACATAATGCGCGGATGCTATTACTAACGCATGATTCATGTCCATACACATTTTATAGCTTATCATAATAATAGTCCAGTGACAAAAAAAAAAATCATAATAATAGTCTAGATAGATTGTTGTCTCTCCTAAGAGATAAATAGATATATTCATGTTTAAATCGCTGGAAATGTTTTTATAAATAAGATAAAAATAGCTGACCTCGTGGATGAGCTTAAAAGCAATATCTGCTTTTGGATGATTGTTTTTATCAGGATGAACCTTCATAGCTGACACATAAATAACGATTTATCTTATGGATATGCCATACAAATATTTTTTTTTTTTAATATCTAATCTTGACGACTAATCATATTGAAATCTAAAACGAAGCTGAAATAAAACCGGACCTAGTTTGTGATATCGTTTACGTATGAGCTTGACCTCTGCATCTTCATGGATCTGTGTAATCATATAATCAATCCAAAGTTCTCTTTGTCTTTTTTTTTCTTTTTTTGTTGCTCATTTGAATATAGAACACAATTAAAAACTTCTTCCAATATATAGAACATATATAAAAGGTGGCAACAAAGCAGAAATGAAAAAGAACATACACCGAGAATGAGATACCAGTCGATGAAACATGAACCGGAGTTGCCATTGATGTGAATGCAAGAGATTGGTGATCTCGACAGGGAACAAATCTCTGAGACCAATGCCGCTTTTGGATCCGGTCCGGGTCGGATCTTACACATTGCAACTACAGTTTCAAGAGTTTTTTCCAGGGATATAGAGTTGAATGATAATAGTTTTCTGTGGGAAAGAAATACAAGGAGTAAGAAGAGAGAGAAAGAGGAGACGTTAAGAAAATGCAGGCAGGCTTTGCGGGAGTGACATTTTAAATTGGAAGAGAGAGAGAAGATAAATAAATTTATACATTTATGATACAAAAAATCAGTAATTATCGAAAATTAATAAAGTTTATCAAAGATTACTGAAAAATTCAAATAGAAGAACGGGTAAAGGTAACCGTAGGTCCAACCACATTGTAACTGGCTCGTGCCATGCAAACTTTTAGACGCTCATTCATGTTTTCTTTTGTAAAAAATGCTCATTCATGTTGCATGCTGAGTTTTAATTTATAGGATACACATATGATCATAATCGAATTTATAATGTAAAAAGTACTTTATTCATCAACGTTAATAGCTGTTAAATGTAGAAAATTCAATAGTGGGACATGAGACTTGTGACATATAAAACAGAGATGAACAGCCATATACAAAAGGGTGTCTTTTATTTGAAATCAAATGAAATTGGTGAAAGAAACAAGGTAGTTAGGGGTAAAAACAACAAGAAAATGAAGCTACTATCCAACTTCTATTTTCTTTTCACTAAATACATGAAATATCAAAGTTGCTATGATTTATACTCCTGAACTCTGTTTCATAAATAGTGTCACTTAAATATTTTTCACACATATTAAAAATGGTTGAAATGCATCTATGTTTTAATTTATTTCATTTGTTTAACCACTAATATTTTAGATAAATAAATTTACTTACAAGATCAATGCATTTTGTAATTAATATAGAATTATAAGTAATTATAAATTATATTGAAATTAAAGAATGACATTTTTTGTGAAACAACAAAAAATGCTAAAGTGATATTTATTTAGAAATAGAGGGAATATTGTTTTTCATAGATTTGAATAATTTGATTGGTTTAAATCAAAAACCTTGGAAGTGTAATATGTATACGTATATACGTATACGTCTGGTCTTACAAAAATAACTAATATTATATATCATAGTAATTATTTATGGCTTTGCTTTGAAATTTGGATTTAGATTGGATTTCGTGATTTCTCTTCTGGTGTTTGATGTTTTGGTTATAAGGTGAGATAGCGCCAATAGTATATGGCAATGACTTAGGACATAAGCTAAGTATGTACCTAATGTTACATGCACGTTGATCTATACGCCCAACATTGAAAGAAAACCTATAGCTGTAAAACGGGCGAGTCCACGTCCATTAGCCCGTATTCATTTGTCCATTTATTGTTTGTGGATAAAGAGTGATCATGTCCATTAGAACATCTAAACTATTAAAACTGAAGTACAAATAAAATTTAACCCTTAAATTTCCTAAATAATTACAATGGCATGCCACTGATCTAACCATTAATTTATTTGACCAAAAAAATCTCTTAAGACCATTCCTTTGGGTAGACAATTCAATTAATTAAATTTGATCACCACATAAGTAAAGAACGACTAAATGAGAATGTTGTAAATCAATAGAATATTCTTAAAATAGTTCCTCCAATTAATAGCAAATAATTAATAGAGTGAGCAGTTATGGAATATTACCAATATTTTCATTTTGGTAACAAAGACCAAGCCAAAAATCACGGAGATCAGTAATTTATAATTGTATTTCTAAATATGAATTTTTTTTTATATTCAAATTTTGTTTCTTTGAATATACTAATTTAATCTTCTATAAGGTAAACAATATATATATATATATATATATACTTCTAGCATTCCGGTTTCCCTCTAAATATTACCTAATATCACGCTTCTGTATTATTAAAATTGAAGTATACAATTGAATTGTTTGGAAACAAAAATAATAGAATAAATGAGATATGTTTGGAAACATGGATAGTAGAGATGTATACTTTCTTTTATTTACACATTTAGTCATTATATTTTCAATAAATTAATAACAAATAAATTAATAACAAATTAGATTGTTTAGAAACATGAATAAAATATTTAATACTTCTTTTTATTTAAACATTTAGCCATTGTTTTTACAATAAATTAAACAACTTTCTTTCTATATTTTTTTTATTTACAATTCTGTCACTATATTTACAATTATTTATGGTAAAAATAAAAACACAAACTGAAATATAAATAGTATATTATACAGAATAATTTTTAAAAACAATATTATTACCTTATTTAGTTTATTCAAATATAAAAAATCAAGAGTTCAATTTTCAAAAAAGAATATATCATAAAATTAATAATAATTCATAGAAAACTAATACAAAAAATTAAAATTTGAAACATGGATAAAAGTAAGAAGAAAAAAGTAATGACTTATGTTATTAATAAACTTTGGAAATCCATTATAATCAGTTTTAAAATATACAAAATAGACTAATCTAATTACCTAAAAATTGTTTTAGCTAAAATAATCATAAAATAAAATTTAAATTTTATACCAATATTTCAAATCAAAATGATAATTTAAAGTTGATTTATATCAAAAAATTGATTCAAAATATGCATATATTCAAAAAAAATATTTTTACTAAAATATTTTCCAATAACCATTATTAAAAATGTTTTCAATATATATAAGAAAAATACAACAAAAAATTAATTTCATATACCAACTTAAATTATAGTTTTTATATTTCACATTAAACTTTAAGAATATAATATATGTGATTATTTATAACATGATACATATAAAATACTATTAATTATATGATGGACCAATACAATTAATTATATGATGACATATATATGATACATAATAGTGACTAGGGCTGGACGTTTAGGTATCCACGTTTAGGATCTGTTTGGATTTCGGATTTCCGGGGTCAAATTTTTCAGTCCCATTCATATATTTCTAAATTTTAGTTCGAATTATGACTAGGGCTGGGCGTTCAGGTATCCATTCGGGTTCGTTTCAGATCTGTTTGGATTTTGGATTTCCGGGGTTAAAAATTCAGCTCCATTCAGATATTTCTAAATTTCAGTTCGAATTATATTCAGATCTTTGCGGGTTCAGTTCGGATTCGAATAACTCATTTAAATTATTTTTTAAATTCATTATATATTTTGAATTTCTTAAAATCTATAAATAAAATAATATATTGTATATAAATCTGAATAACATATGTCAAAATACCTAAATTTAGCATATAAATTGGTTTGGCTTAAATTTTAGATCAAAAATCAAAAATTATTTTAAATATTTTTGGTGTTTTGAGTGTACTTCCACTATGTTATATATTTATATTTGACTATTTTTATATATTTTCAAGTATTTAAACCAACCTAAATGTATCATATATATTTTGGATATTTTTATATACATTAAAACTAAAATTAATTAATATGTATACGTATAAAAATCTTTTTCGGATACATTTTGATATCCAAAATACTTCGATTCGAATTGGTTATGGCTTCGGTTGTCTAAATATCAAAATTTTGAATAATTTGAATATTTAATCAATTTTGGTTCGGATTTTGTATTACTCTTTAGGATCGTGATCGGTCTAATTCTTCATATTTGAACTTTTATTCAGCTTTGATATTGTATTTTTGAAATATATTCCCGCACGGGCGTGCGGGTCAAAATCTAGTGTCCATTAAAAACCATATCCACTAAAACCCATATTTTTATGGGCTGCCATAGAGTCCATAATAGACCGTATAAGAAAACTTTAGATTTTAATTTATAAGCCTATAATTTATAAGCCTATAATTATATATACAAGTTCATAAAATTAAAATTAATCCATAAATACAACAATTTTGGTTTTGGCAAAAAAAACTTGATTTTGCGGTTTTAACGGAAAAAATTCGATTTTACGATTTTGGCGGGAAAACCTGATTTTCTGGTTATGGCGGGAAATCCCGATTTTGCGGTTTTGGTAGGAAAACTCGATTTTGCAGTTTTGACGGGAAAATCGATTTTGCGGTTTTGGCCGGAAAACCCGATTTTATGGTTTGGCGGGAAAACCTGATTTTACAGTTTTGGCGGGAAAACCCGATTTTACGGTTTTAGCGGGAAACCCCGATTTTATGGTTTTGGCGGGATAACCCGATTTTACGGTTTTGGCGGGATAACCCGATTTTACGGTTTTGGCGGGATAACCCAATTTTACGGCTTTGGCGGAAAAACCCGATTTTCCGGTTTTGGCGGGAAAACCCGATTTTCCGGTTTTGGCGGGAAAATCCGATTTCTCAGTTTTGGCAAGAAAACTTGATTTTACGGTTTTGGCGATTTTACGGTTTTAGCGGAAAACTCGATTTCCGATTTTGGCGGGAAAACTAGATTTCCCGGTTTTGGCGGAAAAATCCGATTTCTCTGTTTTGGCGGGAAAACTCGATTTCTCGGTTTCGGCGGGAAAACCCGATTTTACGGTTTTAGCGGAAAACTCAATTTCTCGATTTTGGCAGGAAAACTCGATTTTTTCCGGTTTTGGCGGAAAAATTCGATTTCTCGGTTTTGGAGGAAAAATCCAATTTCTCAATTTTCGTGGAAAACCCCGATTTTACAGTTTGTGCGATTTTACGATTTTGACAGAGAAAATTCAATTTCCCGATTTTGGCGAGAAAACCCGATTTCTCGGTTTTGATAGAAAAACTCAATTTTTTTTAAACCCTAGATTTTTTTTTCCATTGGACAACCTATGTCCATGAAACCCAAAACCCATAAAGACCATTTTTTAAATGGTCATCCATATTTTGTCCATTAATAACCCATGAAAAAAAAAGGGTGTGTCCATATTAAGTCTATTTAAATATGGACGTGGACGACCAATGGACGACCCGCCCATTTGACACCTATAAGAAAACCTATAAGCACAGTTTAGAAATTAATAGTTAAAGAAAAGGTTTTACTTGAAACAAAAAATGGGGTTTGCGCGTGGTTGACTTATTGTAGTGAAGCCAAACAAATTTCAGTAATCTAGAATTTGGAATCTAACTGATCACTGATCGAAACCAGTATTAAGTCAAACATAGCGGTTGTAATTGGCCACCCTAAAGTAAAAATCACATGGGAATGCTAACTTCTTGGTTATCAATAAGTTTTCTGCCAATTAGTCCTAATTTCTAATATAAATTATGTATCTAGGGGTTTTTTTATATGTATATTCAAAGTTAACCATTACTTCTCATAGTAGAAAAGCAAGATGTCCGTTTCGACTAACACTGACATGTGTTATTCGAATACAATTAAACATTAAAAACTCAAATCCGAACGTTTTACTAGCTTTTCCTTTGTGTTAAAGAGCATTATAATTGTATAATAACGGTTACAAGGCATTTAACTTGTTTGACGTCACCCAATTCGAAAACTGCCAAAAGTGTTCACAAGACCACCTTTGTCAGTCATACGTGGCCTCGGGGAGCCCTTGTTCGGATGTTTTTTCCCAAAGCCTACTTTGATTTATTCAATTCAAAAGGACCAATAACGCCTTGTGTTGGGCTTTATCCTTTTACGTTCTACAAATAGAATATGGGCTAAACTTGAGTGATAGAGCCAACATTTCGTGGATTCCAAACTAGAATACGGGGCCCATCCTGAGTGTCGCGCACGTTTTTTTTCTTCTTTTCAACACGGAAACCAGTTACGTGTCCAATTCATTCGCCTCCGAGTCAGGTTCTCGATATTTATTACCGAACTTAACCGGCAAGGCTTACAAAATCTCTAATCAAAACCATTTTCGTCTGGAAAAAATAAAAATCGAACAAGGTCGTCGTCGTCGGATTTCTAAGATCATGGAGTTATGTCTGATCGTCGACACAGTCGCGGTTTTCACGGCGAAGCAAGGCACAGCGTTTGGGAAATCTCTTCTCAATCGGTGCGAATACATTTCATTCGCTGATTCCCCCGTTGATCAAACATCCGCGGTTAATATCTTTCCCGTTGATTCAATCGCTCCTTCACCGGTTAGATCGAGCTCTAATAAAACAATCCGCCGGATCCGTAAAAAGCGGCGCGCGAAGCGCGTTTCGTTTTGCGGCGATTCTGAAGACGGTGGAGATTTTGGTCGGTTTCTCTTAGAAGGCGGTGGCAACGACGGTCCGTTCAGATTCGGTGGTGGAGGCGGTGGGAACGATGGAGGCGGAAAGGGATGGAACTACGGCAGCGGCGGTGGAAATTGGGAGGAGCCATTGTCTTGGTCGGATCCGGCGATGGAGTTCGTGTACGAAGTGATTTGCTGGATCGTGTTGTCGAATTGCGTGCACTTTGCGTTCAAGAGGGTAGTTAGGATCGTAACTGACGGTGAAAGAGAGAAGTTGAACCTGACATTAACTCCAGTGTGCTGACAAAACCGTTGTTAGGTTGCAGTCGTGTCGGAAAATTGTTAATCTCAGCTTCAATTCTATCAAATGATCTCTCGTGTGTAAATATATATTATATATTTATAGGCATTGTACATGTATGTATAATGAATCAATGATTATAATGTGATAATTGATCATTCTCTTGACATCATGAGAGTTTAAGGTGGACATGGAATAACTAACAAACTCCATTACAGATGCATGTAAAATATAAAGGGTGTTTATATATTATTTAAGCACTGCGCTTAGACTAATTCTCCGGAGCTTGATGACCCACGGAGGATGGTTGGTTCCAGTTCTGTTGCGTTGGCTCTCTCCTCTCAACCTGCATAGTCTCACGGCGCCTATCGTACCGAGGCCTAGACCGGTTTCTGGTCTGGCGCTGTTCAGTGAACCTGTACTGTGGTCTGGGTATCACCTTCCCTTCAATGTACAAGTCACCTGAACAAAATTTGTTTAGATGATAAGTGTAAATCTCTAAGATCCTCTAGCATTATCCCAATAATCCAAATGAAAATTAAATTCAAAAAAACAATACAAACCTCCATAGTCTTTGTTGGGTACATCAAGATAGGAATCTGGTAGGACCCAGAGAACACCAGGCAATCCTGAAGAATCACACAACTCTGGATTAGGTATCTTATATACAAAAGCAAGGTCAATAAGTTCCAAACCTAGACACTGAATATGTTCTTTGTCCTATTCCTACAGACAACAATAATAATTCAAACAGAACAAGAACAAGACATAAGTTTCCTCCTTTAGGCAATTCAAACGATAAAGTATGAACCTTTGACTTTGCAAGAGAGCTCTTCAGAGATCAAAGCACCAAAGCCAGTGTAAGTCGAAGTGGAAACAGAGTAGATCTTCTTCTTTGCCTCCTCCTCGCTACAAACACACACACAAATCCATGACAAATGCACCAAGCGAAATGAGAGAAAGGACCAAAAAAAAAATGAAATGGGGGAACTTGCCTTCCGACAACGGAAGTTAAGGTTTTGACATAAGCATTGATCATCTCATCTTCTGTAGGTTTGGGATCATCGAACTCCATGACGATGAGCCAGTGCTCGTAATCGCACCCATCGAGAAGAATCGTCTCCTTCGGCGGGCGGTTGCTCCAGTTCGGCGAAGGATCGTTCAGCGGAGAGTATCCTGACCCGGATGTCTTGGGTCGGGTCGTTACGTAACACGGGCCCAGTCCCGTTCTGGTCGAGGAAACCTTGTCGATTAGATGCACAGCGAATCGAGAACGAGAAGAGAGCGTAGAAAACGACGACGACGACGACGACGAAGAAGAGAGTGTTCTGGTTATGACTGTCGCTAATTTGCGCCGCGTGGTGAAAAGAGCCATCGCCAGTGAGGGTTTTGGTCTTGTGCTCTTCTATCTCTCCCTCTTTACTTCACTCTTTTTTTTTTTTCGCAGACGCTTCGAGAATCTATATGGGCTTTAAGTGGGCCTTAGTGTTTATGTATTCTTCGGAATTTTATTTCTATTTGTATAACTGAGAAAGAGATTTATATCATACAATTTTGTACATAATCTACTAAATTTAATGGTTTGATTTGCAATATTCGGTTAATGAAAGATTAAATTGCAACTAAACTATATTCCAAAGGTTTGTGACTTTCCATATATAGTATTGTCTTCTTTTTGTTTACATTACAGTAAAGCTGTTGTTGGGTCTTTTTACTGCAAAGCAGTAGTACTACTAACCATGAATAAGTTTATAGATGATCATTTCATCGGTTTCATACTTGTTAATGATAATTCATTGTGAGATTTCTTGCATGCCTCTCGCAGCTGCTTATTCACTATCTCTTATTATTAATCAATTTCTCATTCAGCAATAAAACTATCAATATCACATTTAACATGTAATTTCACTTTATCCCACACACATCCATGCCTCAAAACCATACTTCTATTCATAGGTTTATCATAAAAGCTGGGCAACCGAACGTTTTGAAAGGAGAGAATACACAAACTTGTGGAAACAACAGAAAATGTGACATAGCCTCTCATATTCTTTGCTTAAACCCTAAAAATAGCAATGCAACTCATGTCTATATGAACCCTCTCATCAAGGTCTTTCTAGGCATTTGTTCAAACCTTTGTAAAATTTAAACATCAAAACCTAAAAAAAACCATAGCTAGAAGGGGCCTTATAGCCACAGTTGCAGGCCCCGTCTGCTCCATTTCTAACATGTACAAAACGCATTAGGAAAGTTAGAAGAAAAAGTTATCTCTTTCGGTCTTTTGAGTTTTGCGTATAAAGGAAACCACAAAGAAATGTCTTTGGATGAGGACAAGAAACGGAAATGCCTCGTCGCTGGTAGTGTCTCGGCTGTGCTATTGATCATGGTTGTCTCGGTAGCTGTCATAACATCTAAAAACTCACCCAATGAAAATCAGATCAGGCAAACCACCAAAGCCGTTAAAGCAATTTGTGCACCTACTGACTACAAAGAGATATGCCTCAAAAAAATAATGGACGCTTCTCCCAACTCCACAGAGCCTCTCGAACTAATAAAGCTTGCCATCAACGTCACAATCGAATCCATCAACCAGGGCCTCAAGAAAGCCTCTATAGATGTTAAACCCAAGACTGATGAAGACCCAGAAGCAAAAGATGCTTTTGAGCTCTGTGAGAAGCTAATGTTTGACGCTATTGATGATCTTAAAAAATGTGTTAACCGTGGGTTCTCAGCTACTCAAATTGTAGGCTTTGTTGAGGATCTTCGGGTTTGGCTAAGTGGCTCCATTGCTTTCCAGCAAACCTGTATAGATTCCTTCAAGGAGATTAAGTCTAATACTCTTATGGTTGACATGCGCAAGATCTTCAAACCATCAAAAAAGCTTACCAGCAATAGCCTCGCCATGGTTACTGAACTTTCCACCATTCTCCCAAATTCCAACACCACAGGTATCTACCAAATACAATCTCTAGTCAGGGCCGACACAGCTTTGAAATTTTTTTTAGAAACAATTTATTTCAAGACACATGCCTCTAAATTATTTATTTAAAAATATTAAAAATCTTATTAAATATCTTTGTTCTCCAATGTATACATATGAATCAATCAATATGTGATGCAAGTCTTAATGATAAACAGGACTAACAAAAGCTCTTTCGAAATACGCCAGAAAGCTTTTGTCTACAGAAGATGGTATCCCAACATGGGTTAGACCAGAGGTACGGAAGCTCATGGAAGAAGAAGCACCAACAATAATAGAATTACAACCACAACCACCACCACCACCACCACCATCGAGAACTGATGCGGTGGTGGCTCAAGACGGAAGTGGACAGTACAAGACCATCGCCGAGGCTCTAAACTTTGTTCCCAAAGACAACAGTCCATTCATCATCTACATCAAAACGGGTATATACAAGGAGCAAGTAAAGATCACTAAGAAAATGCCTTACGTCACTTTGATAGGTGATGGACAAAACTTGACCGTAATCACCAGCAGCCTCAACTTCGGCATCGGAAGAGTCAAGACTTTCCTAACAGCCACAGTCAGTGAGTCTCAATCTTTTCACATAGCCCTGCGCATTTTAACCTTATATTAAAACGAGCGAAACCAAACATATGTACATAAATATCCGAATTATTTCTAATCTCTAGAATCCAAAATACAAAATCCAAAATGCGTAATAGAATATCTAAAATATAGTTTAGATACCTAAAATATGATTTTTTAAAAAGAGATGCTTAACGTTAGAGAACCTTTCTAAACTCCGTGTGTCTTGTGGCAGCAATCGAGGGGGAGCACTTTACAGCAAAGGCCATCGGGATTGAGAACACGGCAGGACCAGACGGACGACAGGCGGTGGCGTTGAGAGTTTCAGCGGACTACGCCGTGTTCTACGAGTGCAAATTTGATGGTTACCAAGACACTCTATTCGTCCACTCCCAACGCCAGTTCTACCGCGACTGCACCGTCACGGGGACCATAGATTTCGTCTTCGGCGACGCCAAGTGCATCCTCCAGAACTCCGTGATCGTCTTCAGGAAACCCAAGAAAGGCCAGACGTGCGTCGTGGCCGCTCAGGGACGCAGCGACAGACACGAGTCCACGGGACTGGTGTTCCAGAACTGCCACTTCACGGGAGACGAGGAGTACATGGCGATGAGACCCGCGAAGAAGTCGTTCCTAGGGAGGCCGTGGAAACGGTTCTCGAGGACGATCATGCTGATGTCGGCGCTGGATGACGTGATCGATCCGGACGGGTGGCTTCGGTGGAAGGGCGACTTTGCGTTGAAGACGCTGTACTTCGCTGAGTATATGAGTGCTGGGTTTGGAGCGAATGATAGCCTTAGAGTTAAATGGCCTGGCGTCAAGAATATAACGGATCAAGAGGCTCAGTTGTACACTGGGGGTAGGTTCTTAGGTGGTGATTCGTGGATCCCTCAGACCCAAGTTCCGTACATTGCCAACTTGTAGGAGATTATTACAGTTTGTACGTAGTTTCATTTTTAAATGTGTTTTTCTTCTGAATGTGTGTTATAGATAGTGATGTAACCGTTGGTCAAAAAAAAAAAGATAGTGATGTAACTAAGTTGAACTGGTTAGTGAATAGAAATAATTAAATAGTATATGATGATACTTAGGTAGGTCAGTTCTGTTTTGTCTAGATTAAACTTTTTATGATTCATATTTGTTATACCATTATTGGAATACATGGTGTCTATATATCTTGCAAACTTTAATTGCGTTTTTTTTATAAATTACAAATTTTTAAACAAAAATAGTGAAGCAGTAATATTTTACTGTGTTAATAAAACGTTATTTATCTTAAAATTTTAATAACAATACAATTAGTTTAGTGGCTAAAAATATTATGAAATTTAAAATGTTTATCATATTTATATAGTTTATATATAATTTGATATATATGTCTGATCACAGTGGATGTATTTTTTTTAACAACAGATCACAGTGGATGCATATCTTTAAAATTTTTGACATCTATAATTTGTTTCATTTTAATGAATATTCACTATTTATATTTTATTTTGATCAATAAAATTTTGGATAGAGACCAGTATGCAGTTCAGACATTAAACGTTATCTTATTCGAACATTTTAGGATGATTCATACAATTCAGGTTCTCTCTTTTACAGGATTAACTAAAAAGAGACTTTTACAGAGAAACATGAATCTTCTTTGTTCTGTTCTTTATCTCATCTGAAGCATTAGCAACTCCGGTTTCTCAATATACTCTTTCCACTGGCAACAAAACCGAGCCACCGTTGCTCCATCCAGAACTCTATGATCCGCAGCGATGTTAACCTAATACCAAAAAAAACATAGTTCTTGATCAAGCTTTGGTAGTACTAACAAGAATCTCTGAACTTAAGAAATGATCCAAGTTCTTACCATCATTGTCGACGCAGGATAAACGGACCCGTCTTCTTTAAACTTTGGAACTTTCTCGATTCTTCCAAGAGCGATGATGGCAACTTCAGGTAAGTTCAGAAGAGGGGAACCAAACTTCCCACCGATTGCTCCAATGTTACTCAGAGTTATGGTCCCACCGGTTACATCCTCAGGGCTAAGCTTGTTGTTTGTCGCCAAATGTTGTAACCGTAACAGCTCTTTGGTTATCTCTAGTAAAGAGAGTGACTGAACGTTCTTTATGTTCGGAACTACAAGACCATGTTCAGTAGCCATTGCAACTCCAATGTTGTGTGAACCTGAGATAAACCAAAGAATCAATATATAAATCTACAAGCTAAAAGATAATAAACCAAAGGATGAGATACCTTTAAGGATGATCTCTAACGATTCCTCGTTGAAGCAACCATTCACGAAGGGGTATTTGGTTAGAGCCATTGAGAGTGACTTGATTAAAGTGGGAAGGAACGTGTGTTTGACGGTGGAATCTGTGTTGTTCTCTTTGAAGAAGTGTTTGAGCTTCACAAGGGCGTCGCAGTTTATCTCTTCAACGAAATGAAAATGTGGTACTTTTGTAGCCATAGTCATTGTCTTGACCATAGCTCTGTTGAATCCCCTGAGAGGAACTATTTGATCTTCAAAGTTACTCGCTATAGTAGTGGAAACCGAGTCTCCTGCTGTTACATTTTCTTTCTGGCCACTGAATTGAAGAACATCTTCTTTCAAAACCCTCCCGTCTTTACCACTTCCAATCACGAGGTTGATGTCTATGCCAAGGTCTTTTGCAAGGTTACGAACAGCAGGCGTTGACAGAGCTCCAACAAGACTGTCTAGTTTTGGCTTTGAACCGCTCGGTTCTACATTTCCTGGAGTGTCAGATGATACTTGAAGAGGAGCATCGTTGGCGTCTTCTACGGCCAGCTTAACCAGAGTCTCTCCAACCTTGCATCAAATAGGTTTCAGGACATATATATATATAACACAAAAGACTTAAAATTTCTGAATGATATGCTTAAGCATATAGACTTGTAGACTCCTCATCTAACCTTGATAATGTCACCAGGAGAATGTGAAATGAGAGCTACTTTCCCTTTAAAACGACTAGTTATCTCAATGGTAGCTTTATCGCTCTGAACTTCACAGAGCGGCTGAAACTCTTCCACAGGATCTCCCTAAACCAAACAGCAAAAATGGGGGCTTATTTAAAAACTAAAAAACCAAAAAGGATTTGAATCTTTTAGCATAATAAAATAAAATAAAACAGACCTCTTTGACAAACCACTTGAGAAGCTCACATTCAGCAATACCTTCCCCAGTTTGTGCAAGTGGCACATCAAGGAACCCTCCTCTCGCATTTGAATCTATGGACATGGCTTCGTTCGAATACCAGCTTCTACTTCCTCCACACCATTTCATCAACTGCCACAGATTACGAAAAAAAAATATATAACAAACTTGGTAACGGTTCCCACTTTGCAAGTCTTAGACCACCTGCAATGGGGTATGATAACGAGTCCTTAGCGTTCAATCATATGTCAAAATGAATTGAATAATATTAAAAGAGTTACTGTAGGTAAGGATTGGTCCGTAAATAAGGCATTTAAGGACTCAATCCTTATAGACGTGGCATGTTGTCATTGGCTCTCTATCTCTCTCTCGTCTTCTCCGCTATCTCTCTCTTGTCTTCTCCGCTCTGTTAATTTTCTCAGGAAAGTGTAGATTGAAGTTCTGGTATCTGAATCATGAAGTTCGGTGAGTCTTCTTCTCCATCATCCTGATTTGCAATCTGATAGATATCAATCCGTCGTAACAATGTTTCTTTCCTAGAGCTGGCGTCACCGTTGAAGAAGTCCGTTCCGCTTCCCCTGTTTCTGATCCTCCTCCTCTCTATCCTCCCGTGTTAACCACCCCCGTCTCGTTACCCACTCGTAAGTCTCGTCTCCGTTCTATATATCCTGATTCTTAAAGTGATCGACTACACACGCTACTTCCTCTAGCCGTTGACTTTGATCCTTTAAAATGTGAAAGTTTCATCCTTTTTGATGATCCTTTGCTCTGTTTATCGTTCTATATATTCCAAGACTCTGACTTTCTTGTTTGGCGTTTCACAGCGGAAGCTATTGGCTACCCGAGTGCACAGCAGGTCATGAGCTTCAAAGGTAAGCCCACTGACAAAAGGTTCGTACTTTCAATATCATTGCTCTTGTTAGGATGCAAAGATTTCTACTTTCGATCATATATATGTTGAAATTATCTGCACTTCTTTCAGGCAGGTGCTTGATGAGATTGAGATAAGAGAGCTGCGCATTGATCACATCGACCACCGTTGCTGTTGGGGAAGCCGTCCTGCTCGCACATGGAAGATCCGTGCTGTCGTCTGCTCGTAACAACGTTTCTTTCCCCGGATAATATGGTTGCTACGAAGCTCTTTGCGGAGAAGTCATGGCTGGATCAAGGAGTTGAATGAGAGCAATGATGATTGCATCACAAAATGTTTGGTAGACTTGAATGGTGTTTTGGTTGTCGTGTTGAGGCTTTTGTTGATGATTTAGATTGTTGTAGTATGGTAGTTGAAAGCATGAATACGTCAGTGGTCCATATGTAAGTAGACTTACTCTTGTGCTCTGTATATTACGTTGGAGTTGTTTAGATATCCTTGTTCATGTATCTTTTTAATCCTTGAGCTTCATCATTTCCTCTATTAACATTTACAGTACTTGTGTTGAACAGGAAGGTAATTTGAAGTACACTCTATATGGTGTGTTAGTTCATTATGGTGGAGTATTGATTCTGGTCACTACTACTGCTTTGTTCGCACTTCAAGTGGCATATGGTATTCCCTTGATGATAACAAGGTAAGCAGCAGTGTTCTACGGATTTTGCGTTGCTTAATTTTGTTTGATAACTGTTCTTAGTTTATTTTTATACATAGTCCCTTCTTTGTTTAACTTGGCTAGTAGTAAATTTCTCTTTGGCTTTGTTACTGTAGGTTATCCAAGTTAGTGAGAAGACTGTGTTCAACCAGAAAGCGTATAAGTTGATTCGAGAGTAATGCATTGTTTTTTCTCAGATCAATGTAATGTATTTGAGATGTGAATTTTAACCCAAAAAAAAAAATTCTCCTAAGGACTCCTAAAATGAATCCACCATTGGACTGCTTATTTTGCTAAGAATTCTTACCTATTCAAAAAAAAAAAAAAACTAAATTAGCCCCTAAGGACTCCACAATGGAATCCACCATTGTGGATGCTCTTAGCAAACGAGTTAATGATTAATTTTTCCTCGAAGATCTTTGTCGGAAACTGATCTCAGAGTGGATCCAAAACAATTACACGTTTCAAATCTTCTTACACGAAAAAAACAAAAAAAAAAACATTAAACAAAGTTTGAAGAAGCTTACGGAGAGGGAAGGAGCAAGGAATGGGCGCGACGTCGGAGAGGAGAACGACTGAGAACGATACTCCGGAACCCGAATAGGCGGAGCGCAAACAGAAGAAGACGAGCTGAATGGGCGGAGAAACTGATGGTTCCGCCAGATCCGCCGCGCGATCATCGTGGATCACGGTTTGTCTTCTGGTCAAAAGAGTATAGAGAGGAGAATCAGATGAAGAAACAAGCAAGATGAATAAGATTCCCCTTTTTTAGGTTCTAATTTTAAGTAGTGTGTTAGTTATAGTGTTTCAGACTTTAAGTCCTAATCTGATTAAAGAAGGTAAGTGGTGCTGATTAGATTTTTTTCTTTTTCCCAACGTGCTGATTAGATATAAACTAATGGATTAGTGCCGATAACAGACAAACAAAAAAAAGAGAAGAAGATAATGTCTGATTAGTTTATATATGCCACGTCAGAAATACTTGAGAGCTTTTTAAAGGAGGATCAACGGTACACATGTGTCCTGAGTCATGACACCCATCACCAAGTGACTGTTCGCTTGTCGGGCTTTATCTGATTAGTTCGTCTAATGCCACGTCAGTAAAAAATCAGCGCACGGAACTTTTAAAGGAGGATCAAAGGTACACGCATGTCTTCTTGAGTCTCTCACCTAATTTGAACTCAATTACCAGATGATCATCTACTCTATTTTTTTTTTTGATCAAAGATCATCTACTCTATTAAAAGGCCGATCTGGTGGTTGTAGATGACAGGTGAAGTGGTGCAATCAGTATAGTTTAGTTGTTGGCTATGACTTACAATTACAACGAGTGTAGGCCCACCAATCTGAATCCAACAGCATCAGTGATTCAAAGCATCTTGTAAACCTCTAGTTTATTGGGCTCTTAGGTCCGGGCTTAGTTATGACATTTGTCTTTCTTTTTTTTTGAACACAGTTATGACATTTGTCTCATTTCCAGAAATAGACAGTAGGAACATGAAAGTTGTAAAAAAGATTAACGAAAGATACATGTAAATAACTAAATATCCAGAAGAAAATAAAAAGGTAGGGTGGGCATTTTAGTTCAATTATTGGTTTGGTTTGTTTTTTTGGATCTATGAAAACCTTGGTTAATCCAAATTAGTTTGATTTGATTTGTATTTGGTTCAGTTTTATTTTGGTTTAGTGTATGTTTTGTTCGGTATGGTTTGATTCAGTTTAGTTTGGTTTTGTTTGTATTTGTTCGGTTCAATCGAGTTTATTTTTTTTAGTTTTTTCTAATTTTTTTACAAAAATATAATTTATAAAAAACATAAACAAATCATCATTAAACACTGAATCATTACTTTCTTCATATTTAATTATTTTCCGTTTTAATGTTAATGTATAAGATTCATATTCTTTTATTTTATTTTTAGTTATATTTATTTTATTTTCTTTAGAAATAAATAGTATAAATTTTTGTTTAGTTGTTTAGGTTAAATGGTTGAATTAATTAAATTATAATATTATTAATATATTTAATTAATTAAATTCAAAATATTTTGATTTTTGGTTTGGTTCGGTTTAAAACTAAACTAAATCGAACTATTTGGATTGATAAAATCTCGAACCAAATGGTTTTATCATAGAATTTGATTTGGTTTGGATAGATTTGAGTTCGGTAAATCGATTTTGTTTGTTTTGATTTGATTGGTTTTTTTGCCTATCCCTGTAAAAAGAACTATGGTAGGGTAGTATAAGAAGAAGAAACAAATCAATTTATCGAAAACATTATCAAATCACCACCGTTACGTTGAGGAGTGTGCCAATTATCTCACACGTTATCGTCTTTCTATTTATATCATTTTACTTTTCACGTCTCTCCTTAAATTCTGAGCTCCGAGTCGCAATCTCACCAAAAGAAGAGATCGATCGTGTAGAGAAGAAACAAACAAAACAAATGGCTTCGGGAACGAAAGGGAAGACGACGATGGAAGTTGGAGCCGATGGCGTTGCCGTCATAACACTCATCAATCCTCCCGTCAACTCGCTATCATTCGACGGTACACAGCTTTTTACCTTCTCGGATTTGTTCTCAATCTCACCGTTTGATTCTGAATCATGTGAAAATTGGGGTTACGATTGGTTTGATCTCAGACTCTCTTAGTTTTAGCGGAATAGCTTATGATCTCGTATTGGATACTCTGTTTTTGTGTACAGTGCTATACAGCCTCAAGAGTAATTACGAGGAGGCCTTGAGCAGGAACGATGTTAAAGCTATTGTTGTTACTGGTACGTCTGGATAATCATCATCCTCTCTCACAAGTCGGCGAGAAACAGAACGTTTATGCAAAGCTTTTGTGTTTTTTTTTTTGTAACTGTAGGTGCTAAGGGGAAGTTCTCTGGTGGATTTGATATATCTGGATTTGGTGAAATTCAGAAAGGGACTAGTATGTTTTCACACTGTCTTGGTTTCTTTGTTGAGTGTATTGATGTTTTTAGTAATGTATGTTTGATTTATCTCAGTGAAAGAGCCAAAGGTTGGATACATATCGATTGATATCCTAACCGATTTGCTTGAAGGTTACTTTTCTAACTTACCGGCTTAATTGGTTTATGTTATGGTTCTGTTGATGTGTTTCTGAGGGATTTGATTTCTTTCTTTTGATTTCAGCTGCAAGGAAACCGTCTGTCGCTGCTATTGATGGGCTTGCCTTGGGAGGAGGGTTAGAGCTTTCCATGGTAGAGTTTCTATGCTTTAAACTGACGAGCATTTTTTATTGGATGGATGTTGATACAGTTGTATTGTTTTTTTCTTTTCAGGCTTGCCATGCTAGGATATCAGCTCCTGGTGCACAACTAGGTCTGCCCGAGCTGCAACTAGGTGTTATTCCTGGGTTTGGAGGTACATAATCAGCTTTGTTGAATGTCAAATCTATAATGCTTGCCAGTCAAAGGCATACGAGTTTTGATTATATATGAGCTAGAATCTTGGTTCCTATGGACAATCGTATGTTTTAAAACTCGTGGCATAACAAGTCAAAGCATTTTTTATGCAAAGTGGACTATGGGACGGGGATATGTGATTGATGTTTGTGTTGAATGAATCAAGTCACTTTTCGTTTTTTTTTTACTTTCCTAATTGTGCTTCTTTGTATTGATACAGGAACACAGCGTCTTCCACGTCTTGTTGGTCTCACAAAAGCCCTTGAGATGATCTTGGTACGTCAGTACCTTATTCTTATGGTACGGTTAGTCTGCCTTGGTTGAAATCTAACGGCATTTCATTTGTTGAAACATGTAGACATCTAAGCCGGTTAAAGCTGAAGAAGGTCATTCATTGGGTCTTATTGATGCTGTCGTGCCACCTGCGGAGTTGCTAAACGCTGCTCGTCGCTGGGCCCTTGACATTGCCGAGAGGAGAAAACCATGGGTTTCTAGTGTTCTAAAGACTGACAAGTTACCTCCTCTTGGAGAGGCAAGGGAGATACTGAAATTTGCCAAGGATCAGACTCGCAAGCAAGCCCCCAACATGAAACACCCCTTAATGTGCCTTGAGGCTGTTGAAGTTGGTATTGTTTCTGGTCCGAGGGCTGGTTTAGAAAAGGTTATATTATTATCTTGCTGTTACTGCGTTATATGTTCTTTATCGTTTCCCCTGAGAGTAGTGACCCTTAACAAAATTACATTACATTGTCACTCATAGGAGGCTCAAGTCGGCTCAGAAGTGATAAACCTGGATACCACCAAAGGCTTGATACATGTCTTCTTTTCTCAGCGAGGAACTACAAAGGTATTCTAGTCTTTATTTAGTCATGTCATTTAGACTTGTGTACCACCACTATTCTTTTTTCTTACAAAATCTTAACTATTAGCATGAAAGCTTACCCTCTATTATTGAGCCCTTCCAATCTATATTATGGATAGGTTCCTGGAGTTACTGATCGTGGGTTGGTTCCAAGGAAGATTAATAAGGTAGCCATAATTGGAGGCGGGTTAATGGGATCTGGAATAGCCACTGCATTGATCCTCAGTAACTATCCAGTGATTCTCAAGGAGGTTAATGAGAAGTTCTTGGAGGCTGGAATTGGCAGGGTCAAAGGTAGGGATGGGTTTGAATTTCTATGAATTGCTTACTATCGAATTGTAAAAGCTTGAACTGACTAATTTCAGTGGTTTAATCAGCTAATCTTCAGAGTCGTGTAAAGAAAGGAAAGATGTCTAAGGAGAAGTTTGAGAAAACCATGTCTCTCCTTAAGGGTTCTCTTGATTATGAAAGCTTTAGGGACGTGGACATGGTCATCGAGGTAATAATTAGCATAATGAGGCTGAGTTTTTTTTTCATCTATAGCTGCTAAGTAAGTTTACTTTGGTTGATGTCATTTTGGTGGCTTGAACAGGCTGTCATTGAGAATATATCTCTGAAGCAGCAAATTTTTGCTGATCTCGAGAAGTACTGTCCTCAACATTGTATTCTTGCTAGCAACACATCTACCATTGATCTGAACAAAATTGGGGAGCGGACCAAGTCCCAGGATCGGATTATCGGAGCACATTTTTTCAGGTGATTACTTATCCTTTGCGGGTTGGATTACGTATCCTTTGCTCGCTCTACATGTATCATGTTTATTCATTTTCCTGATGCAGTCCAGCACATGTCATGCCACTACTTGAAATAGTTCGGACCAATCATACCTCTGCCCAAGTAATTGTTGACCTGTTAGATGTTGGGAAGAAGATTAGGAAAACACCAGTTGTGGTTGGAAACTGCACAGGGTTTGCAGTTAACAGGATGTTCTTCCCATACACACAGGCAGCTATGTTCCTTGTTGAGCATGGAGCAGATCCATATCTCATCGACAAAGCAGTCAGCAAGTTTGGAATGCCAATGGGTCCCTTCAGGTATATCGCATTGTAAAGATCTATGTCAATCGCGTACATGTTTTTTTAACTGTACCTTTGTTACTGGACGAATAGATTGTGCGACCTGGTTGGATTCGGTGTTGCGATCGCAACCGCAACACAATTCATCGAGAACTTCACAGAGCGGACATACAAATCAATGATTATCCCACTCATGCAAGAGGACAAGAGAGCTGGTATATATCAGAGAGGACAGCTAGACAGTGTTGTATTGATTTAACATTCTTCTAAATCTTGTGAACTTGCTGTTGATTTCAGGTGAAGCCACTCGTAAAGGATTCTATCTTTATGATGATAAGCGCAAGGCTAAACCTGACCCTGAATTAAAGAAATATATCGAGAAGGCAAGGAGCGTATCAGGAGCAGAGCTTGATCCGAAGGTATCTCACTGTCCAAAAATCAAGCAAAGATTTTTCATTTTGCATTTGAAAGGAACTCACTGTTTTTACTGTGGCGGTGCAGTTGGAGAAACTGTCGGAGAAGGAAATTATTGAAATGACGTTTTTCCCGGTAGTGAACGAGGCGTGTAGAGTTTTTGCGGAAGGTATTGCTGTCAAGGCAGCAGACCTTGACATTGCTGGCATATTTGGAATGGGTTTCCCACCTTACAGGTCAGTTTCTGTCATCAAACAAAATCTTTGTAAAATTCTCTTTTGTTCATTGTTGATTTAATCATATCTTTTGTGAACAGAGGTGGAATCATGTTCTGGGCTGATTCCATTGGATCGAAATACATTTACTCAAAGCTAGAGGAGTGGTCCAAGACTTATGGTGAATTCTTCAAGCCTTGTGCTTTCTTGGCTGAAAGGGGATCTAAAGGAGCTCCTCTGGTGAGTATTTCTTTCTCCTCTGGCTTGTACCTTTCAGTTTTGTTACTTGAGCTTGGCTTATATTTCATGACTATTAGTTAGTCAAATCAACATACTACATGACTGTTCTCTAATAATGTCTAGTTTAGCTCAGTTGTAACTCAGATTATTGATTATTCCTCCATCTGTGTTGCAGAGCGCTCCCTTGGAACAAGGCAGGTCGCGGTTATAAGGTCAACGTTTCAACGAGGAACTTTTCTTTGTTGCTGCATCCACTGTTTTTTCTTTATGTCCACATTTACTTGCCAGGAAGTTGGGATCTTTGGCCTCAGGAACTTTTTTAAAATAAAGTCTCATCTCAGGCAGATGAATAAAGTAGAAAGTAAGTTCGAATAGCAATAAGATTTGTTTTTTTTTTTTGTGATGTTACTCATATATAATGCTTTGTCATACAAAGCCTGTCGGATACATTTGTTATAAAGCTTTATGGAGTAATAAGTTCTGTGATTTGTTGATGATTTTCATGGCTCTTCAATACTCTTTTTTTTTTTAAAATTCTGTTATAGGAAGGTTAAATTTTTTCTAAAAAAATTGCTTGGATCTGATGATCAGTGAGTGTGGTTACAGTTTGTAACTCGGTTTCTTATACCTCAGATTTTGGATAGTATTACATATGATAATCTGATGATAATTTGAATCGTACTACCACCCTATGGATGATACTCTAACATATAGCTAGGTGGGTACGATTTAACATTTCATTGTTTTATACAATTTTATAAGTGTAATAAAATGGAGATGTCATGAATAAATAAACGATTTTGTTTTGCTTGGTTGGCTCCTATCAAACAGAGGAAGAAGCCGGTGAATTTCCTAATTAACAAAACTACAAGATGAGTGATATTTAATACAGTAACATGGGGTCTGGACTTATAAAAAGAACTAACATGGGAAACAACTAGGGTATATGCATAGTAAATGTATTTTTGCCTTCTTGTCAACCATCAGTTTTATTGATGGCTTGAAATTAATTAAGTAACCAGTTGATCTTAAGTCTCAATGATGAGGCATGTCGACGTCCATCCAACATGATAACAGAGCTCTCACGTGCACCAAGGAACTCCACGCTTTTCTATTTCTCTACAAACTCTGCTTCATTACAGAGGAGCTGAGAGAGAGAGAGAGAGAGAGAGAGGACTCAACGGTTTTGGTTTTGCTTGTTTCTGCTTTCTTGTGTTAATCTTTTTGTAATAATGAACCTCAAAGATCAAGATATGGGCGAAGGTATGCAATGCATAACACATCCTTATACAAAGAACCCTGGTGGGATATGTGCATTGTGTCTCCAAGACAAACTCGGTAAGCTCGTCACTTCCTCTTTCCCTCTCTCTAAACCTAACCACGTCCCTTCTTCTTCCTCCTCTTCGTCTTCTTCGGCTAATCTTGTCTACAAGAGAAGCAAATCAATGGCTGCTTCTTACGGAGAGAGTTTCAGCCAGCGGAAACGAAGTGGGTTCTGGTCTTTTCTTCATCTCTACTCTTCCAAACAACACCAAGTTGCCTCCACCACCAAAAAGGCCAACAACGTTAGCCATTCTTCGAGACCAAGAAACAAGATCGATAACGGGAAGCACCAGACAACAGAGACATCAAACCAGGTCGTTGGTGGAGGCATTGATGTGATAGTTAAGGAAGAGGATGAGAGGAGCTCTAGTGACAAAGTGGTTGCAGCAACGCCAACAAACAGTGTTGGTAGTGGTGGTGGATCTTCTTTTGGGAGGAAAGTGTTGAGATCAAGATCTGTTGGGTGTGGAAACAGAAGCTTCTCTAGCGATAGGATCTCTAATGGGTTTGGAGATTGTGCCTTGAGAAGGATTGAGTCACAGAGAGAATATTCCACAAAGGTCAGTTGTAATAGTGGTGATGAAGCAGGTGATGCGATGAGTGAAACGGTGAAATGTGGTGGTATCTTTGGCGGGTTTATGATTATGACACCATCAGCATCAACTTCAACATCAGCATCATCAACAGTTGTTCATCATCATCATAAGATGGGGAATAGAAGCGCATGGGGATGGGCAAGTCCAATGAGAGCCAAGACTACTCATAGAGGACGTACTAGTACATAGCCTTCAACTGACAAGAAAACATCTCCAAACTCGGATTCTTTTCCTTCATTGGTTACTATGAAAAGCTAAAACAGATGCATTATTAGTACTTTCAATATCTATATCATGTTTCATTCATGTGTTTATTAGTTAGGCTGTTCTTTTGTTCTTTGGACATCGGTTTGATATTTTGTCTACAATTAGTAATGTAATGTCACATTATTTATCTTTTCCATTTCTATGTTTGGCCTATTATCTAGATGTTGTTCATCATCATAAAAGCTTGGAACCTTTAGGAGAATGAGCTTAGGATCACTTGCTGCTTTGTCTTGTTCTTATGATAATCTTCTTATCAATGGATTGTTATCATTTATCAAAATAGTTGTCACTTAAACCAGAGGTGTTGTTACTATAGTAGTAGTGCTATTATAATACTAACAATCTCCACTTGAAAAAAGCAGTCAACAGAACTTAGGGTTTTAAGTATAAAATGAGTGGGAATCCGAAGGCACATGCCTTTCCACATGCATTATGATTCCAACATTCAATAAGTCAATAGTTTTATCTTCTTTCTTTTATTGGAGCCCCAAAAATTTAAGTAAGACATGCAACTACAAGAAGTCAACAACATCTTCAAAACTATTATCATCATTATCCTCAAGATCAATTTGGTTTTAGATCACCAACCAGCTAATCTATACGTAACATCACAATAAATGCAAAGCCAACATATTGAGTTTGCTGTCCGACCAAAAACCACAAATTTGTAACAGGGAGGAAGACATTGAAATGTCTGTTCGATCAAGACATCACATAACTGTTAGGAATGTCAACAAAAAAAAGAAAACTGTTATGAGAGGCCCTCTTTATAATTTAATAGATTCACATTTGATAATAAGATGATATAATTAATGTGTTGAAAATTTTCAGACATAACAGCAGTGTTATGATAAGATTAATAAATTCAGATTGATATAATATGTGGAAGAGAAGGTCGAGACAAGGACATCAAGAGGGGTCCCTGAGATGAAAATAAAGACGAACAATTCTGCAAAGAGACAGAAGGGAGAAAAGGCTGCCTTCTGACTTAACCCTGTTCATATAATTATTACGTGATCATCTGAATACGATCAATTTTCCGTTGTGATATATTTACAGAGCATCTTTTTTACATCAAAATGTAGTAGGGACCCATGTCATTTCACAATATAACTTTTAGCTCAGAGTTGTTTTCTCTTTTGTTACTAAAGTAAAAATGTTATTGCACTGATCTGATGACAGTGTTGAGGCAATGTTTCTTTCCTATTGCTTTTCCGCCATTTTAATGTGTGTAGAAGGGGGTTCTTATCAAAAGTTTCTTAATATACATGTACATACACATATATGTATATTATGAAACTTTTGATAAGAACCCCCAATGGGTGCTCTAAGTTCTGAACATTGACTAACAGCTTCGGTTCTATAGGTTAGAATAGAGCAAGCATGCTTGATGCACATATCTATGAGTAAACCTGACTTCAGGGTCATCGATTTTATCTTCAGTATATCTTCTTCAATCCATACATATATGTAATACATGTACATGTACAAATATCACAATATATAAGCTTATTCATTTCACACTATTTTATAGCTGTGTACCTATTTACTCATAACTTTGAGCTGATTGTTGAAAATGTAACGTTTGTCTCATATCTTTGTCTTTTGTGCTATAACGGAACCCACCCCTGTTTTTTGTCGTCAAGAGTTAGTATTGGTTCTATAAGATTAACCATCTGAAAACTATTATGCCAGAGCTTGTCTGTATTGTTTACCTTGATTACTCCAGCTTCTGTACCGCAAAAAACAATGTCATTACCAGTAAGGAGGCTTGTTATCTTGCTTCCTGCTGATAACCTTCCCACTTTCTGTTGTGTCCTTCTCAACCAAACCTTGTTTTCCAAGAACCATATGCACTTACTTTAATATTACTATAAATTGTGATGATCCCACATGTATAATTAAGCTAAAAACAGTTTCATTTTATTTGGTTTTGGTCTAGGAAGCATTTCAACTTTACAGAACAAAGATTACCTGAATAGTGTTTGTGGAGGAACTTCGATTTAAGTAGATGAAGTCTTCAACAACAGCCATGGCTACTATATTGGACCCCTTTTCAGCTGATATTGACATTTGTGGCTCATAGCTCCTTCTCAAGTCCTGTAAGCCATATCGTTTAAGTCACTTTTCTTTAGTTTATCACATTGTAACAACTTCTAATATTGTAGATTTTACCTTTATATTGGACATCTCAACATGGGTGCTTGAGCTATATAACATGTCTTTGTACACAACCACTGAGCTGATGGGCTTGTTTTGGATTCTCCAGCTTCTCGTTGGTGCTCTTATCTCTTTCTCCCGTTTATTTGCGAGTATTAATTCCTGAACAGCTATGTTATAACTTTGTGTCTTATGAATACAGTATCATTTGAATGAAAGGCAAGAGATATATGGCCATATATACCTGTATGCTTGAATCTACGCATCCTATATACATCTTTCCTTGGGATGCTACCATACTCTTCACACCTTTACCTTTGAAGATACTTTGTGATGTTCTTGATGAATCAATCATCTGCAGAAAGTTATTATAGCTGCCTATAAGTATTTAAGTTGGAGCTGGTGATTATTATCTGATATTCTCATGTAATAATGAGAGATTTATCAACCTTCATTTTGTGCCCCTTGGTTATGACAAATATCATATTTCCTAATGCTTCTAGTCTCCTAATTGATTCTTTTGTTTTGATGACTTCAACACATTCCAGCTTTCCTTTAACTATCTGCCATATCTATATAAGAGAAGGCTATAAACACACACATTTCACATGAAAATAATAATAATCAGTGTTCAACAGTGAGCTGAATCAGTATATCATACCCTGATAGTTTTATCTGCAGATCCACTTAAGACACTCTCTCCTGTTTCAGAAACTGAAAAGCATGTCACAGCGCTTTTGTGCTCCTTGATGTTCCACAGAAGCGTTGATGATAATTTCTCATCCACATTCCACACCTGATAATCTTGCATGCTTTAGGTAACCTTTCTTTAAACAATTCACTTTCTGTATACACTTTTTATTAAAGTATGTGACACATACCTTGACTGAACCATCTGAGTATCCACTAAAGAGCAAGCCTTTGTGATAGATGAGGGCTGTTACAGCTCCACTTCCAGATTGATGCATCTCTATGGTTTGTGTATGAACACAAGATATCCTCTGGTCCTATAAAAATTGGTCTCAAAATATGAGTCCAGCTCTAAAACCTGACATCTAACACTTGAGTATATATGATCATTCTATTATATTTATAGCTTTAACTTGTGATTTTAATGATGGCTAGAGATTGTAATAACTTGAAGAAGACTTACTGATTTGCTGAATAGATAATATGTTGCTTTATGCAATTCATCAGCCATCCAAGTCATATTTGAAAGACGTCTTAAAGACTCCCTAACTCCTTCCGAGAAATTGATTAGTTTGTGAATCCCTGAATGCACAAAAAACTTCAGTATAAAAACTTATAAATTGTCACATACAAACTTTTCAAGTTCACCTTTGCCAGAGCTAAAATTGTAGATGCATATACAAGCAAGAAGTCTCTCTTCAAGCTCCAAACCAGGGTGTAGAAGTTGTGATATCTCTTCAAGCAAGACTTCACATGCTGAATATTTTAAACTATTTGGACCTTTTGAAATCTCTATACTGAGCCATGCAATGGCTATAAGACATGCCTTTGCTACACTCTTGTTTTTGCTCTTCAGACCTTCTTGTAAACCGCAAAATGTGGATTTTCCCGTCTCAATAATTCTTCTTGCTATCTTACAACACCATCCATCTATTCCTGTATCCTGCAAAAACTTATGAATTTAGTCTTTTTTGGCTTGGCTTGTTAGTTACTATTAAGATGTTTTAACTTTTTTTTTTTAAAGTACCTGTAAGCATTCATCTGACCAGTTGATGTTTCTTATCATATTCATGTGTGAAATAGAAGTTAGACCACCTCTTTTCATCAGCCAAGCAGCAGTGTATGGTTCTCCTTTCCATGAATAGGTTCCACCAATATTCGAAAGAATCAATGTTGATAAAAGCTGCATATTTTTGCATTCACTATATGTAACTGCTTCAAGGAGAGCTCTTATGGCCTCGTTTCTGAACTTTTTGCTCTCAGGAGGGGAATCCTGTTGAGAATTCCCATACTAAGTTATTACTTTAGGTATGTAATAAACAAGACATGGATTTGGAATGTTTAGAACTAACCAGCACATTCAGCTGAAGCAATATATCTGCTGCAAAGAGTCTGTGATCTCCCTGCAACTGTTTAATACACTGCAGCAACGTATCCTGAATGTCAAAACTTCCTTCTTTCTTTATCTGCTGCAGAATCTTAATAGCTGATGACCTGAAAAGTACAAGTATGTTATATATGAAAAGTGTGACTAGCATAGTCTGAAATAAAAGTTTGCTGGTTGAGAATATGTTATACCTTGGTATCTTCAGGACCTCATGAAGAAACTGAAGAGCAATGAAGATTTCTTCTCTGTCTTTGCTCTGTAGGAGATGCGCAAAAGGAGCCACTCGAGTATGCTGATAGATATACTTCCTGTTGATTCCATCAAACTTCATGCACTTGACTAAAACTCTGGCCAAGGAGATGAATTCCCCTGAGTTTCCACTTTTTGCAACATCAAGAAGTCCACCAAGGACAGAAGGAGAGCTGATCTCAGCCAAGTGCATGGTGTTTGTAGCATGATCAAAAGCAGTAACAAGCACTTCAATTATCATCAGTGATGCTGCAGGAGGTGTCAAGAGAGGAGGTGAAGGTCTAAATGTGTACGAAGAGGAAGAAGAAGTGGATGCAACGACATCCACAAGAGCTGGTAACAGCTCAAGACTTTTTATTTCTGTTGGAGATGGTTTTATCAGGTAGATGAGAATAGCTGCTTCTTGCACATTCTGTTTCAGGGCGTTTGCTAAATGGCTTAGATTCAAACCCTTCTTCTTGACCTCATCTATAGCTGTTCGATTAACTGATATGATCTTGGTAAGTGCGGTCATTGACGCTTTAATCACAGTTTTCTCCTCAGAACTTGAAATAGCTGTAAGCAACTGATCTAGAATGACATCCTTGAGCATGCTATATTTGACTCCTTGTTTCCCGTTGAGAATTTGATAGATCATTGTAACCTCTGAGAGATACTTCTCATCATCGTTCCCTAGAACTTCCTTTATAAAGCTCTGTAGGTTCTCCCATAAACTCATTCTCCGGGCTCTTCTTGAATGTGTCTGAACTCCATCTCCTAGTTGTATGGTTTGCAGATTTCTCCTCATTCCTTCAAAAGTTATGGAACCATAGGATGAATCTTCTTCTAACTCCAGTTGCCTCAAAGAAGAGACATCTTCTATGTGGGCACTCCTAGCTTTATATGCTTGCTGAGCCTGAATGTCAAAGATGGAACGGTTAAAATGACCGATTAAACTTTGAGATCTGTTGGCTAATGTCTCTTCATTATATGCTTTGGTTGGCTGAGAGTCATTCAAGAAGTCATTGAGGCTCATGACTCTTGTATCTTTTCCAACCTCTGGATTGTAATCTTCATGCAGGTTCCAATCCAAACATGAGGAACCTTTGAAGTTGTTTGCAGATTTTTCAATCTTCCTTGATGTTTTGGATTTGTTAAAGATGTCATTAAGCTCATTCTCTTGCATATCAACACTCTGGGGGTTCTGGTACTGCAATGACTTCAACATGGAGACCATGAAGTTAAAGAATATATAATGTTAAACTTTACGCCCAAGAAAATGTATGGTCATTAATGAACCTACCTCACAGGTAACTGAATGTTCATTAGCTGTATATATCGCTGGCCTGTTCATGTGTAGATGTTAGCAACACTGCATATACTTATTGACTTTTACAATTAGGTTTTCTCTGTTTCAGGAACCAAATACCAAAAGAGAATTACAGAACAGACTTATGTGTGTTTGATTATAAGCTTGGAACCCATACCTATATTTCATTGGCCTTTGAAGCAGCTTCTCTGTACATTCACTGGACCGTTGATGACTCTTTCCATATGATATAACCTGGTAATAAGTTGCTCTATATTTATACTTCCTTGCAATATCTCTGACCTCTTCATCTGACTTAGACACACCAGGAGTGAAGAAAATACACTGGCAGAGCTCAGGGGCAATGTCATTTCTTAGGACATCAGGTGAGACCAAAACTGACTGGAGAAAATGCAATGTGGTCTGCAGGGAATCACCTTGGAGACAGCTTACGATGGAGAGGTAATAGTAAGAGAAAGCAACCAAGGTTGAGTTGGGAACACCTGAAGTGGTGGTTCCTTGTTCTTCAAGCAACGCAGGCATTTGAAGCATCCTCTCTGAGTTTCTGAGGCGAGACATCTTCTCTTCTGAGGTTTCGGGTTGAATAGAAGCTTCGATGCTTTGGATTCCCCAATAGAGATTCGAGAGAGCAGAGTGTTCGGAGGAGAATTCAAAGAGTGTATTCTCCTCTTCAATGCTTAACATGCTAATGCATTGCTGCTTAAGTGAAAACCATACTTCAGGGTTTGATATAACGCTGAGAATGTAGTCGTTGATGGAAACTACAATCTCCTGAATGGATTCAAGATCAGAACTCTCATTACAGGAGATAAGATTTGGAGGAGAAGGTGGAAGGTAAGCCATTTGCTGATACACTGTTGTCTGTTGCACACAAGTTTAAGATGGTTTTATGGGATAAGATGAGAGAGAGAGACTAGAGAGAGAGAACAGAGGTGTAAGAACAATGTAATCTCGTGAAGGAACAAGCCAAACTCCAAAAAAGAATGAAAACGATTGGTCCTAGTTTGTATTCTTTTGCTGTCAAAAGGATACATAGTAAAAAAAGTCAAAAGTCTTGCGTGTGTCGGAGGAAACCTAAGAGAAAGAGCTTTATTATGAAAATAATGTTAGCTTCAAAAGTATTGTTATGGATGCTATGATTTGTATAAGTAGTGGAAGAGGACGGTTGGTGAGATTATTAAGTTTAGAGATCTTTATTTCAACCACATTATGAATATTAATATCCATCAAAAAGGGTTTAAAATTATTGTTTACAATATCTTTGACCTTTTGTTTAAGCTTACATAGGACCGTAAGGTTTGTGGAGAAAATGACAAAACAATGTGTTATACTTTTTTCTTACTTTATGTTCAAACTCGAGTATATCTATAAATTATACCTACACTATATTTGATGATCGTGTCAAAAACCCATTTTGTATCTTAGTTGGTTTTGGCCTTTGAGGTTATAAAACAAATGATAAAATGGTTGAAAAAAAAGTTGGGCCCCATGAAAAGGAAGTAAGCTTGAGGATTGTCTGTCACGGGGAACGAGGAGCTATGATGGAAATAGAAGAAGCTGAGGTACAAAAAATAAAATAAAGAATGTTCAAGAGTTCATCTCTCGTTGCCCTCTCATCATGCAATGCAAAACATTCGTTCTTGATTTTCTATGTCTTTTGTGTGGTTGTGTAAATGGTGATCAATGATGGTATATGGATTGGGTTTTACTATTAGACACAAATTTTTCCATATCGATAGTTGGAAAAGATCTTTAGTAATATATAAGGTGGATGGACTACTCCACTAATCACCAATTGGTTTTAAGTGTGAAACACATCTTGCTTAATATGGTATCAGAACCCGATCCACGCAATCCAACCCGATCCACATCGATCTAGCATAAAGTTAGCCCATTGATCTTTATCCAAACATTCCGAGATTAACGTTCAGAGAACCATCATCTCGAGGGGGCGTATTAGACACAAAGTGTTTCACATCTAGTTGAAAGAGATCTTTAGTAATATATAAGATAAATGAACCTCTCAAATAATCACCAATTGTGATTTTAAGTGTAGAGCTCATCTAGTTTAACATATTATAATGAAGAGGAGAAGACTACGCTAGATTAAACGAAGAAGATGAAAACAATTGTTTTGTTTATTTTATTTTGAAATACCATTTCCTTAGATGGTATTTGTTTCTAATGAATTTTATCTATAAAACCAATTATCTGATAATTCTAAATAATTCTTGATAAATATTATGAGTGAAATTCTTATTTTCCATAAGGAGAGATTTGAAAGAATTTGAGCAAATGACTAATTTAATAAGTATGGATTTGGTAGGACTTCTATAAATACTAGATAAGATAAGAAGAGATTTGAACAAAAACTAAAATTCTCTCAAATCATCAATACAATAAACCCCTCTAGATCTTTGATTATTGAGCTAAAGTATTTGAATAATGAATAACCTATTATTTTTTTATATGTAGTGAGGTCAAAACACTAGTGATTATACTGGCCATCACACACGATTGAACTACGGACCGAACCGAGCAAACTGACATAAAACCCATTAGCCATGGGCCAGGCTTACAAATTTTATGAAATTCTAAAGTTTACTTATGGTGCTTTTTGGGCGTCGGTAAATGTAGATGAATCCCCCTCTAAAACATTGAAGATCCTGACATCTTTTAATTTTCTGTTAAAGTGGTTCTGTTAATTATCGTAAACAACGTTTGAAAGGAAACGTCCCACGAGTTTCGAAGTAATTTAAAAGAAAAAAAAAACAAAAAAGAGGAAAATAATTTGAACTTTACAAAAAGACAAACGCGTCCCTCGCTCGCTTCCCATTACATATTCCAACTGTAATGAAAAGAAAAAAAAGAGAAAAATAGAAAAAAGACACACTCTCTCACACACTCATCATCGACAAAATGTATCAAGATCGTCAAGGCGTTATAGGCGGCGGTGGCGGATCCACGCCACACGGCATCATACTCGCCGTCGTTGTGGCATTGGTAGTGTTCGTTCCCTTCTTCCTCGGAGACGGCGGAGAAGCCATCACAGAAGGGATCGCAGAGCTTCTAAGTCCGGTGGGACTTCTCTTGCTCCCCATCCTGCTTCTCCTCACCATTCAGTTCCTCTCGTCCGAGCGCGGTTCCTTCGTGTCCGCCATTTTCTCCACCGGAGAGCCAGAGTCCATTCACAGGGTTAGCGGATCTCCTGTCGGCGTCGCGCTGTTCCTAGTTCTGATCTTGTTCTTGCTCTACAACCGCTTCTCCATCTTTGGTGGAGGGGATGATTCCGACGACTGAAACGACGTCGTATCTTCAGATCTGTAGTTTTTTTTTTTTAATTTTATTTCGAAAACAGTTAATGGATTATTAATATATTTATTCGATTTTGTGTCTTTTTATTTATTTTTTATTTTCTTTTGATTTATTTAACGGTTGAAGTCAACTATACAGCGGTTTGATTGATGTATGTTGTTGGTACGCACGCGAGTCATGTGACTGATGCCGCAATTTCCAAGTTTTTTTATTTAAATTTGATCTTAATGAAATAGTTATAATTCGTATGAAAATTTTAATTTCAAATTGTGGGGATATTACACTATAGTTTTGTATGAGGATTTTTGAGTAATATATTTTCTTGGGAGACGGACACATTGGAGTTTCGGAATCGTCCTCGTCGTGTCCCCACCACATGACCACGTGAGAAGACTATTATCAGAGATTCAGAGACATTATTCTGCTACCTCATTTGCAATCCTTATTTAATAATATGATTTCGTACACCATGTTACTACTTTTTACTGGCGAAATTCTCTATGACAAATTTCGTCGAATTAATAAATTTTCTTCTTAAAAGTAGTTTTAAATACATAACTAACTTTTTTTTTTAGATTTTTTTTCTTTTTTCAACTACCGACGCTCTCTACGATGACCGGGTAACCCGACCAGACTGGTACGACCCAGGCCATAAAGGTTTGGTTCATGGATCAAATATGTTAAAGCCCAAATCCGTTAAGACTTCTTACCCTCTGGAATTTGTATGGGCCTTTTTCTCTTTCGGCCCAAACCTATGTCTTCCTTCTCGTTAAACCCCTCTCCCTCTCTACACTTCCTTGCAAAAATAAAGCTTTGATTGTTGTCTTCTTACGGAACATACTTTCAGTCTATCGTACTGAACTCGAGATTACTCAGCTCTTCGGAACATAAAAGCAAGAAAATATGCAGATTCTATTAAGACCAGGTAAATCAAGTTTTCTGTAAAAGTTTCAATCTTTTGATGAAAATGGTTATGAATCTATTTGAATCTGGTGCAGGAACTATCTTTCGAAAGTATACAAAAAAACCATATCGTGTTTTCTCCCTTTGTAAGAAGAATCTATCATCTTCATCTGATAACGGCGAAAAGCCTAAACCTTTAGAGGGTAATAACAACAGACAAGTCGTCAACGAGATTTGCAAAGTTCTCTCGAGTGGTCCGTGGGGACCTTCCTCCGAAACTGCGCTCTCCTCTCTAAACTTGACTCCTCAACCAGAGTTGGTCATTAGTGTATTACGTCGTCTGAAAGATGTTAACCTCGCAATTGATTACTTCCGTTGGTTCGAGAGAAGAACCGAGCTTCCTCACTGTCCTGAATCCTACAACTCGTTGCTCTCTTTAATGTCTCGTTGCGGAAAGTTTGAATCTTTGGAGCCTATCCTCGGAGAAATGAGCGTTGCAGGGTTTGGCCCGTCTGTCAACACATGTATAGAGATGGTTGCTAGCTGCGTTAGGGCCAACAAGCTCAAGGAAGGTTTTGATGTGTTGCAGATGATGAGGAAGTTCAAGTTTCGACCTGCCTTCTCAGCTTACACCACTCTCATCGGCGCTCTCTCAGCCGTTAATCATTCCGATACGATGCTGACTCTCTTCCAGCAGATGCAGGAGTTAGGATACGAGCCGACGGTTCATCTCTTCACGACGTTGATCCGTGGTTTCGCTAGAGAAGGGAGAGTTGACTCCGCTTTGTCCTTGCTTGATGAGATGAAGAGCAGCTCTCTTGACGCCGACATTGTTCTTTACAACGTCTGTATAGATTGTTTCGGTAAAGTGGGGAAAGTTGATATGGCTTGGAAGTTTTTTCATGAGATGGAAGCGAGTGGTTTGAAGCCTGATGAAGTCACTTACACCAGCATGATTGGAGTTCTCTGCAAGGCCAATAGATTGGGCGAAGCTGTGGAGATGTTTGAGCATTTGGAGAAGAGCAGACGCGTACCTTGCACTTACGCTTACAACACAATGATTATGGGTTACGGCTCGGCTGGAAAGTTTGAGGAAGCGTACAGTCTGTTAGAGAGACAAAGAGCCAAAGGGTCTATACCGAGTGTGATCGCTTATAATTGCATTCTCACATCCCTGAGGAGAATGGGGAGAGTGGACGAGGCGTTGAGATTGTTTGAAGAGATGAAGAAAGATGCTGCACCGAACCTTTCAACCTATAACATTCTCATTGACATGCTGTGTAGAGCTGGTAAGCTTGACTGTGCTTTTGAGCTGCGTGATTCAATGGAGAAGGCTGGTTTGTTTCCTAATGTCAGGACTGTGAACATAATGGTTGATCGGCTATGTAAAGCGCAGAAGCTTGATGAAGCTTGTGCTGTATTTGAGGAGATGGATTATAAAGTTTGTACACCAGATGAGATTACGTTTTGCTCGCTTATAGATGGTTTAGGGAAGGTAGGGAGAGTTGATGACGCTTACAAAATCTACGAGAAGATGTTGGATGCTGAGTGTAGGCCTAACTCTGTTGTCTACACATCTCTCATAAGGAGCTTCTTCAACCATGGTAGAAAAGAAGATGGACACAAGATATACAAGGAGATGATTCATCAGAAGTGTTCTCCTGATTTGCAGTTTCTTAACACATACATGGACTGCATGTTCAAAGCTGGTGAGCCTGAAAAGGGAAGAGCTATGTTTGAGGAAATAAAAGCTCGTGGTTTCGTCCCTGATGCTCGAAGCTACTCGATATTAATCCATGGACTGATCAAAGCAGGGTTTGCTAATGAGACTCACGAGTTGTTTTACTCCATGAAGGAGCAAGGCTGTGTGCTGGACACGCGTGCTTACAACATCGTCATTGATGGTTTCTGCAAGTGTGGGAAAGTTAACAAAGCTTATCAGCTCCTGGAGGAAATGAAGACGAAAGGTTTAGAACCGACTGTTGTTACGTATGGTTCAGTCATTGATGGACTTGCCAAAATAGATAGGCTAGATGAAGCTTATATGCTCTTTGAGGAAGCGAAGTCAAAGAGAATAGAGCTAAACGTGGTGATCTACAGTAGTCTTATTGATGGGTTTGGGAAAGTAGGCAGGATTGATGAAGCTTACCTTATCTTGGAGGAGCTTATGCAGAAAGGATTAACACCTAATGTTTACACGTGGAACTCGTTGCTTGATGCGTTGGTGAAAGCTGAGGAAATCAACGAAGCTCTCGCTTGTTTTCAGTCTTTGAAAGAGATGAAATGCACGCCGAACCAAGTTACTTACGGTATCTTGATCAACGGTCTCTGTAAAGTCAGGAAGTTCAATAAAGCCTTTGTCTTCTGGCAAGAGATGCAGAAGCAAGGGATGAAACCAAGCACTGTTTCATACACCACCATGATCTCAGGACTTGCAAAGGCTGGGAACATTGCAGAGGCTGGTTCGCTGTTTGATCGGTTCAAGGCCAACGGTGGCGTACCGGACTCGGCTTGCTACAATGCTATGATTGAAGGTCTGAGTAATGGAAACAGGGCGATGGATGCTTATTCGTTATTTGAGGAAACGCGTAGGAAAGGATTGAATATTCATAACAAAACCTGCGTTGTGCTTTTGGATACTTTGCATAAGAATGATTGTCTTGAGCAAGCAGCTATAGTGGGAGCTGTTTTGAGGGAAACGGGAAAGGCAAAGCACGCTGCACGATCTTGGTAGGGAGTAGTTACTTGTTTTCTTGTATAGGACAAGAAGAAAAACGTTCCTGATTGTGTCTGATACCAATCAAGGGGTCGCTCTGAACGTTTTTGATCTACAAGGATCACAAGTTTTGGAGATGACAAGCTACTTCTGCACCTGAAGAAGAAGAAGCAGAAAGTTGAAGAAGAATGTCACCGGAAATGAATTTCATATCACTGCAATGTAACACATAGCACGAGTTTGATCTTTTATGATCCTATCCTGATTCCTGAGCTTGAAAGCCTACTCTTTTTTTTTTTGGGTCAAAAGCTTGAAAGTCTACTTATTGTATTACTTCGGACGAATGATTTGCAGGTTTTGTTAGACGAGAAAGATGCATTGAAATCTAAAGCAAAACTGTTTACGTAGCTTGTCGATGTAATTAAGATAATACAAAATCATGTGGTTACTATCATAGATAACTTCATTAATTGATAGGTTTGGTGTGTGAAAAAAACACACAAAGGTGCAGAGACTGTTACATGGAAGCATTGAGAATGATAAAATCTTGCGGTGCTACCATTTTACATAGAAGTAGAACCATACCAAAACTCACAAGGAACCAAAGACAATTTTAACGTTACAATCATGAATCCAAGTTCAAATATGACTGAGATTCAAAGATCTTTGCTTTCTAGAGCTGGGTACTAGCTTTCTGTGGCGGTTCTTGTAGTAACTCTTCTTCTAATTCATCATAGTATATTGGTACAAGTATATTGAAAAAAAGCAATCTCAACTATTATAGTTGCTGAATGCATTTTTAGCTGTGTACATCATCATCTTGCTAGTTCACCCAATGTGGCAATGTTGAATCAAAGATAAAAAAGGAAGAAGATAAAAAACCCCTTCAGCTGTCATGTGAAGAAGTCTATATAGTTCAAATGTGAGTGTCATAGATCAACAAGTTATGAGAAACAAAATATAAAAAGCTCGCTTTGGTCTGAAAACAAACGAGATCTTTATTTTTTCACTCACTCACGCAAGGGAAGATCCAAAATCGTCTACTTTTAACTAATCAACACATACAAACCCCACTAAACAGCTTTGCAGGTCTTCTTGTTATGTCCTAGTCCCTTGCACTTGCTACACTGTAGCTGACGTTTTATCATATCCAACGGCTCAACGCGCTTCATCTTCGGTCTCCCCGGTGTCCTCCTCGTGGGAGGAGGTGTCACCGCAACCAAACCCTCCACCGGCTCCTCCAGCATCATCCTATCCATGTTAGGCACAGGCTGGATCGACTCTGCATACATCAACCTGTGGCTCTCGACCGTTAAGTATCTAGAGCAATACTCATAAGGGCTTTTCTCTATGCACATGATCACAGCAACTGCATGGCTGCATGGCAAACCCGTCAGCCTCCAGATCTTGCAGTCACAATCACACTGGTCGATATCAACTATGTTGACGGAAGAGTCTCCTCCGTTAACCTGGAACAAGCTGCCTTCTGGTGGTGAGACCTGAAGCGTCTGTGCAAGTCCTATCTCTTTCTGAAGCTTCTCTTCGTTGGTCGGTGTCAGCGTTGTGACCCAGTCACGGGACTGCACCTGACGTGTGTAGATAGACTGCATCATCTTGGCTCGAAACTCATCGATCATTTGAGTGATGGGAAACTCATGTGCTTCAGACACCCAGCTATAGAACTCTTGCCCGAAGGTCGAGTACATCAGGTTATATCTCTCCCCTTGGAACAACGCATTTGCCCAATGGTGCGGTTCGCTCTCTGTAACCCAAGCACAAGCATCAGGAGATATGTTTCTCATACTCTCCGTGGCGCTGCAGTATCCTTCCGGTGTTGCTGCGTACGCCACAGAGTAGAAGTCGTTGAGCATGTACCGTCTCGCTTCGTGAGAAAACTGACCCTTCAAGTCAGTATTCATCTTCTCAGCTAGCTGGCGTAGACAGTAGGCGTGGTGCGCGTCTTCAAATACCTGAGGTATAGCTTCCTTCAGACCGTTCTGAAAATCCGCAACGAATGTGATCCTTCTGGATTCAGACAAGGCGGATTTAAGCTGTTCTAGAAACCAAAGCCAGTTCTCTTCCGTCTCTGCATCAACGATGGCAAATGCTACTGGGAATACACCGTCCTCGGCGTCAGCAGCTGTTGCTATAAGCATAACACCTTGGTACTTTGAGTTAAGGACAGCGTTGTCAAGGAAAAGAAGAGGGCGTGAGCCTTGTTTAAACCCGGATATCGAAGCGTAGAACGATACGAAGAGACGGTGGAAGCTTGAATCTTCTTTAGTCACGAAAGTGGCGATGCTTCCAGGGTTCGTCTCCTTGATCTTCTCGCATAGAAGAGGAAGCTGACTATAGGCCTCTTTGTAAGAGCCTTGGAGCTGCTCTCTAGCAACCTCTTTAGCCCTCCACGCCTGCGAGTAGTTCAACTGAATACCATACTCTCTCTTTATATCCTCAGCGATGTCTTTAGGCTTGTAGTCAGGGAAGGCTTTCAGCTTCTCTTTCAAGATGGTTCTCACCCACCCTCTAGTCGCGCGGTAGCCAGGTTTGATGACGGCTCTCTCGCACGTGTGCCTCGGGTTCATTTTCTTGATGCATATCAGCTGAGTCGTCGACAGCCTCGCCGCTGTGATGCGCCACGGACAGCCCTGAGCTTTGCACTTGACGGAGACGCGGTGGCTGTCGTTTTTCTTGTACTTGTAAGCGAAGCCGTGAGCCACGGAGTACTTGTGCAGCGCGTCTCGGAACTCGATGAAGCTGTTGAACCGTTGATCAACGCCTGTGATGACGTTCTCCCACTGCTGTATCGCCGTGTGGTGTTTCTGATCGAGTAAAACAAAGTTGCACGGTAAAGGGCTTTCGTCAGGCATGGCTAAGTCAATTTGAAAATCATTTGTCATATCCTCATCGACAACATCGTCTTCTCCTGTAGCAGTGATTACAGGTACAACACCTTCTGATGCAGTAGTCCTACTTGACCTGTAAAATTTAATCCACACATCACACGTTTAGCTAGAGTAAAAGCTGCAAATAACTTGAAGATAACCGAGCAATTCTAACTATGATTAGTTCAATGGACTAAAGACAAGTTCTACACTAATCTAAAATTTAATCAACTCACTGGGGGTGTCAAAATGACTTAGCTCTCGCTCAACTCAGTTTAACTCATGATGAGCTAGATCTTCCATGAGATCTCTCTCAGCTCACTTATTATATGAGTTTCAATAAGTAAACTCGAACTTAGATCATCTTGATACAACTTAGTTAGATCATCTTCGATCACGAGTCAAACTGAGTTAGATCATCTTTAACACCAATGTTCACATATTAGAGTTACACCAGCTTCTTCTATAAACTTGTAACAAAATGTAACAAGGGGACTATAATAACAACATGTACCTACTGGCAGGCATGTTGGAGAGATTGACGACACCAGCTTCTTGAGGCATGACGAAAACCTCAACAGTCCCAGCATCAGCAGAGAACTTAACCATGCGCATGAAGTCCTTATCCTTGGAGATGGTGATAAGAGTCTTCTTGTTTCCAGGGAGAAAGTACTTGAGCGTGGTCATCGTCTCCACACCGAAACCGAAATACTCAGCCAGCTCTGTCTTGAAATCAGTCATTGAAGTGTTGTGATCAATGTCTATAGCAAAGGCGTCGCCACTACCGGAATAGGACAACAATCCGTCGTCTTTGTTGGTTACGAACTCTCCTCCTGACCGACATATAGCTATCACTTTGTTGTTGTTGGTAGCCATTACCAAACAAATACACCTGTAAAATTGCAAAGTTACGATTTTTATTTTCGAATTCAGTGCGAAACTTGAACATGTCGAAATTATAAACCCTAATTTCACAAAACGACGAATCCGAAATTGAGCAATAAATAGATCATAGTTCAGACAGAAGAAGGTTAAATCTTAGGGTTCGGAGATATGACATCAGTGTACCGTTGATTACGTCAGCGTAAGACGACAGGACGATCGCGAATTGGGTTCTCGTTTCAGGGGAAAAAGAATCGAAATTTGCAGAGCCCTTTTCTCCGGCAGACGAGAGAGAGAGAGAGGGAAAAGATCACGTGCGGCTGTAAGAGAGAAGGGAGACGTAAACCGCAGCGTTTTTAGGACGTTATAGAAGAACCTAGGGAACACAAATCAGCGTTTAGCGTCTTGTATTTATACGATTTATGAAGTTGTTTTACTTTTTTCAACTGTCGAAAGTTTCTTCGGTTCTGTAATAAAAATAGAGAGATCTGTTACTATAAATGTTAAACCAGATCAATCAAAAGGTCCATACTAAGGCCCAAGAGTACTAATTAAAACGCAGCGTTTCATGGGACTTTCAATTCCGTAGTCCGAATCTTTTAGATTACACACACAGAGACAGAAGAAGAAGAAGAAGAAGAAGAAGAAGATGAGTAGCGCTACACCAGCGCTTCCTACTTCACTCTTTAGTAACGGGTCCCTCTCGTCTCCTCAGAATATCTCCGTAAGTGCCACAAAACAATCTCTTTCTCTGAACTCCGACTTCTCTGCTGGCTTGTAAATGCTCTGTTTGGTGACATAATCTGAACTTGTGTTTCGCAGAAGACTGAATTGAACAGCTTTGTGAAGGTTAGTGATCCTGCTATCTATAAATGGCGCCTCGTGATCGCATACGATGGCACCAAATTTGCAGGTTCGTCTTTCAGAACTGCAACAATATCTCTAAGCCTTCTTTATAGGACCATACAATGTATTCTGCATATATATATACAATTGTTCTTAATTATAAGAAATGCATAGTCATAATCCATGAGAGTGCGTTGATTATTGTATCTATAGAATTACATCACAGAATCTTAATCCATTATATTTGTTGTGTAGTTAAAAGCATCAACCAACTTGTGTGTCATAGTTTTAGAGCTTTCACTTTGGACCAATCTTATTTCTTTACTTTAAACTGAAACCAAGAGTTTGGTTTCAGGTTGGCAATATCAGGAATCACCTCCAACGATCCAATCAATGTTAGAGAAAGCCTTAACTCAGATAACAAAGCTCCAAAGAAAACAGCTTCATCTTGTTGGTGCTGGTAGGACTGATGCAGGAGTTCACGCTTGGGGTCAGGTTCAGACTTTAAACTCCCAAATCTCTCTTTCTCAGTGTAGTATTAGTTTTGTCCCAACGGTCATGGAGACCTCTAACACAATAGCCAAGAGTCAGAGTCATTTCCAGTTGAGTTAACGAACTCTGGTATCATATATTTTTAAGATTCATCTATTCCTTTTGTTGTTGCAGGTAGCTCATTTTGTCACTCCTTTTAATTACACTAGCTTGGACAGCATTCACGCTGCTTTGAACGGTCTTCTTCCTCAAGATATCCGTGTCAGAGAGATCGGTGCAGCGGTTCATGAGTTCCACGCTCGGTTCTCTTGCCGTAGCAAGGTTTATCGCTACCAGATATACAGCGACACTTTCATGGACCCGTTCCAGCGTCATTTCACTTACCACACTGCTTATAAACTGAATGCTTCTAAAATCAGGGAAGCTGCTCAATACTTTGTTGGCAAGCATGATTTCTCAGCGTTTGCTAACGCTACAAAGGAAGATGGAGTGCCTGATCCTCTCAAAACTATATCTCGTTTTGACGTCATTGAAATGGTAAAGAAAGATTCAATCACTTCTTGAGAAAGTTAGGGTTTAGGCTTTGACATTTATGTTTTTTTGGTGTTTAGGGATCTCTTCTACAGCTTGAAGTTGAAGGCTCAGGGTTTATGTACAGACAAGTCAGAAACATGGTTAAGTCTATTGGTCTCTCTTAACGGTGTTTAATACAATCAAAATACTTTTTTCTTTTAAAAGTCTGCTGAGCCATTCCATGTTTTGCAGGTAGCTTTGCTGGTTCAGGTTGGAAAAGAAGCGTTGGATTCAGACATTGTCCCAATGATTCTAGAAACCAAAGATAGGAGAGAGCTTGCAAAGTATACATTGCCTGCACCACCTCATGGTCTCTGTCTTGTCTCTGTTAAGTATGAGGAAGATCATCTACAGCTTCCACCAGATTCTCCTTTGACTAGTTTTGGTAGACATCACACTATAACAAAGTGTAAACTTCCCTTCTATTGAATACTCTTCTGTTTAACATAGAAATTGAAAGAGTTAAGTTTTTTTGTTTCTTTTTTGAACATTATTAGTTAAGTTATTGAAAACTAGATAGCTCAACGCTTCAACAAACAGATCACATGATATAGAATTCGTTATCTCCAACAAACAGATTGTTATAAGTTTTCACAACGCTGTAAATGTAAAGACAAGTGTTTAGTCCTAAATAAGTAAATATATAGCTTAGATAAGTTTGATCATAATTCTAAATCTGATCGAGCAGACTTAAATTATTTATATTATCGCTTCTCTTACTAGCTCCTTATTGTATTCTTGTTTTTCTCCTTCTTCTACCTGATCGCTGTTTTCTTCATGACCATTCCCGTTTTCTTGTGGTGCGTTTTCAGCTTCTTCTTCACAGACAACTTCTTGCTTGGTGTCATCCTCTTCTCCAATCATGATCTCTAACTCTTGATCATTTACATCTTGCTTGATGTCACTGCCTTCTCCACTGATCTCTCCTTCTTGATCACAGTCTGTTTCCGTATCTGCCTCTTCTTCATTGATGTATTCATTCATTTCTTCAGTGATTTCTTCATTAGCTTCAATGGCTTCTTCAATAGCTTCAATGATCTCTTCATTAGCTACATTGACTTCTTCAATAGCTTCAATGATTTCTTCATTAGCTACATTGACTTCTTCATTAGCTTCAATGACTTCTTCATTAGCTACATTGACTTCTTCATTAGCTTCAATGACTTCTTCATTAGCTACATTAACTTCTTCATTAGCTACATTGACTTCTTCATTAGCTTCATTGATTTCTTCATTAGCTTCATTGATTTCTTCATTAGGAGGGTTAGAAACAATGACCCTTGGTACATTGTTCATCCGTTCCCAATTCCGTTGCATCCTATATGCTAGAACATGCTGCTGCATCTGCATAGATACCTATAAAATGTTCAAAACGTGTTAATTAGAAAAAAAGCCAATAAAACAAAAAAAAGCACAACATTATGGAACATAATTAAGTACTGACCACGGCGGTGGGGTAAGTATAGCATGGAACGTTGTACATGTAAGGATGTTGTCCGTAATATGGAGCCCTAGACATTAACAAAAGAAAATCCAATAAAAACTAGATTAGTTATATATTCATTATAGTCAAGAGAGCATACAATACAATGATTTAGATTTATTTTAAGAAAATAAAGAGTTTACCAGTAGGACTGAGGAAAATGTGGGTTATGATACTGAGGAATTAGCTGATGTTGATGCGATGCGGCCTGATTGAACAAACCTGCAATTTTAGGGTTTATGAAGATTAATAAGCTGTTCATGGAAAAGTTTTGTTGCATAACAAAATAGAAATATGTAAATAAGAGATCATCAAACCGTTTTGATATTGATGCGATGGTCCAGCCTGATTTAGTAAACCTGCATAATTTTAAGAAGAAGATTAATGAAGCTGGAAATTAGCAGCAAAAAGGTAACTATAAAACAAAATTGATGAAGATTAGAGATTAAACCGTTTTGGTTAGGCTGGTTAGAGTTGTTATTCTTTGCACCCAAATAAGCCATATTGACATTGGTTTGTCTTCCATCAATAACCAGCCACGGGAGTTCACAAGCTCTATTGGCAGATTCAGCATTCCTAAAAACAACCTGCACGTAACAAAAATTTAGAAAATATACTAAATAGTAATTAAATCAATTTGTAAAATAAAGCCCATAAATAAGAATGATCGTTTGGTTAACCTAATCATAAATTAAACAGAAGGGTTGTTTCGTATTACCAAACGCAATTCAAACAAGCGTAACATGTAAACTAAAAAGCTCAGTTTCACAAGTTTTATGATTATCACGATTCACAAGATGATCGTTTATTTTACATATCAACTAGTTTCAAACTCTACCATTCACAAGAATCAAAGATTATTATATGCTGGAATTGAAATAATGAAGAAGTACTTACAAAGCCATAGCCTTTTGATCTTAAGTTTCCTCCCTGGAGACCCTCACTGACAACATTAGCATCAATAACCTCTCCAAATTGTTGGAAAGATCTTCTCAATTCATCTGTTGTTGTTCTCCAGGCTAAACCTCCAACAAAGATCTTAGTATCTTTAAAATTAGGGTTATTCTGGTTTGGCTGAGACATGATAAGTTATCTCTTTCAAACCAAAGCTTTGCTTGTTGAAATTGAAGAGGTAGAGAGACAATAGAACGCAGGGTTTTAGAAGAGTAAACGTTCTTAGGAGTTTTTTTTGGTAAGAATGGTGGGATACATATAAGTCTATAGAATTTAATCCCTTTGTGGAAAAGGAAAAAGAAAAAAATGTTAACTCTCTTGCCTTTATTTTTATTTTTATTTTGATATATATCTATATATATATATTTTGTTCAACTGATATATATCTATACTATTATTTATGAAGTGATTTTGCTTACTTGTCATGTTCTCCATGATTTTAGCTAATTTTGCTTATTTGTCATATTTTTATTAAGTTTAAGCTAAATTATCATTGATGTATTATTTGTTTTGAGCTGAGTCACTAAATCATTAATTTAAAATAATAGCCTTGATAAATATTCATATAAATAAAAACGAATTTTATTTTATTAATATTAAATTTATATGTTATATTAGCTTTTCTTATTTTTCATAGTTTTATTAGGTTTTAAACTTTTAGATAGGTTATTAATTTATTATTAGTTTCTAACTATTCACTAATTTATTTTAATGATATAAAGTTTATATGTTATATGCTATATTAAATAATTGATTACAAAATAATATTTTAGAATTATCAAAAAAAAAGATAATTCTTCTATATATATTTTTTTGTGCCTATCTGAAAACAATATTTTTATTATTAAAGTTAAAAAAAATTAAGATACAAAAAAATTTATTATTAAATATTAGTCAACCAAAAAATAAAATATATTTTCTAAACTATCTCTAAGATATGAGTATTTTAAAAAAACTTAACACAATAATAATTATATATTTTGATTAAAAGTATTTGACATATATAAATATTTTGATGTTTGATTTAACTATTTAAAAACATAAATAATAATTTATTATGCTGATTTTAGATTAATAAGATATAAACTAATACTCCTGCATGTGCAGGCATGTGCGAGTAAGTATTTATAAGAAATTTATGCCCGCATGTGCGGGCAAAACACCTATAGTATATATATATATATATATATCTTTTAAGAATTAATTTAAAATTTAAAATTTTGTAAAATAGAAAAGTCATCTCTTATCTTCTTTTTTCAACTGATATATATCTCTAAGTGCTTTTATTTCAATTTTTTGTACAATAAATCTAAACCATGATCATGTGCAGTGCTTTTAGATTTTTCATGTGATCCGATCGTGGATACACTGGACTTGTTGAAAGAACGACAAGAGGGGCAAGATATTCTTTGTGGTAAGGAAACAAGTAGCAATATTATCACAGAAGATCATTGAGCGAAACCAGAAGGATCATCCGGTTCATATGTCCCAAACGCATACGAATTGACAAGCGCAAACGCATACTTAATTCTTCATCTTACTTTCCCCCCGTGTTGAAAATGCTGAGAAAAACAAGGGTCACAATTATTTACAAACGATAACAACTGGCCTCTACTATTGTTTTGGTCAAATTGTTTGTAAGCAAATAATCACACAATGAAAAACAATTTTCTTTAAAATAAGATACACATTTATAAATCACAATTAAAAGTTCCAACTGTTTTAATTACCAGTGATAGTAAAAAAATATGTTATCTAAATAAATTTAATAAAATACGAACAAATTTCAAAAACCAACTTAAGACTAATTAAGATAACTTATATGCCAAAAGTAATAAATTAAATAGTTTATAATTAAGTTAGATAAAAAAACAATTAGTATGAACTTGTATGTATGGTCATGAATTTAATATGCATATATATAGAGAGCTAAAATACAAGATAATTAGAGAAATTAACTATTATGACTTGTCCTTCACATTATCTCATTTTTATTAGGGTATTGGCAGTTAACTAGCATTACATTTATTTACATCTCATAAACTATATTTGCGAAATGATTTTGCCAAATGTCATCTCTACAATCAATTTTACAAAACAAATATGACATGACTACTAAAATTGATGACATGACTTCCGAAAAATATGACATGGATAATTTCATTTAATGGTGATATATATTTTTGGCAAAATTATTATAATATGGTAATAATTCATATATTACATTTAATATTGATATTTTTTTTGGTAAATTTTTTTAAAATATGGTAATAGCTCATACATCATCTATAAAATAAAAATATTCATATATAACATTTCAAATTTCAAAATATTATTTTTTGTATAATTATACAATTTGTATTACTAAAACTTCTAAAAATTTCTACAATTTTAAAAAAAATTAAATATATAATCGTAAGGTTATTAGTTTCTTATATATCAACAAATTTTATAAATATATGTTTAGGCTAAATGTTTTATAATTATACAATTTTATATCATTTTATTAGTTTTATACAAATTTATTTAATATATATTAAATATTAATAAGAAAATAGTAAAATCTATAATATTTAATAAAAAATATCTTTAAATATAAGTTAGATTTAAAAAATTCATTACCGCACATGGTGTAGGAAAACACCTAGTTTAATTTATTTGATTAATAGGAACACAAACTCATCGTCTTATATGGTTGATCATATTAACCTACATAGAAGTTGATACAAGATTAATGTGTATTTTGTTTAAGCATTTTTTCATTTGATTTTGTATCCTTATTCTTTCTCTTCATGTGGTTTATATTGTGTTCGCTTTTATAGATGTTAGTATTATTATACGAGCTTTGATTTAATGTGCAATATATATTTATTTATTTAATATAGAAACTGAGTATGTTTCAGATATTTAATTGGATACAGTATCGTCTGATTTGCATTTTAAATCTTTGTGGGTGATTGGTTCAGTTTTATCTTTCTACTTTAGCTTTATTTATTTTTAAAACATTAAACTTTACCAATCATGTTGTAGTTTTATTTTTGTTAGTCAAAGCCTACAACAAATTACTATTAACTTTTACCAATCATGTTTTAGATTTATTTTTAAAACTACAGCAAAAAAATCTAAAGCAAAATTTTTCTTATGATTTTTAGGTAAAAAACCTACATCCTTGTTTTATAGGCTGTAGAAACTTTAAAATGAAAAAAACTATTTATGATATCAAATAAATTAGATAATCATAATAAAACATTTATAAATATTTTACTTTAATTCTAGGTGTTTTCAAAACTTTTGAAATATTTTAAATTACATAAAATATTATTTCTATATTATATTTTAAATAACAGTAAACTTTATAATTTATAAAAATCAGTAATATAAATTATTTTAGTTGATAAAAATAATTATTTTATATATACATCACATATTTTATTTTGAAATATCTACAACATATAACTTACAACTACAACAAATTTAACTACAACAAAAGTCTCTGCAAAAAAAATCTACAGCAACAACTTTACACCTACAACAAACTTATCTACAACTAAACTATTACAGTTAAATTTTCATAGCCACAGTCGAACCAATCACCCCCATTATTTTGTGGCTGTTCTAGAGTTGTGCAGCTTTTTTTTTTCGAATGGATTTCATTAGAACATTAAAAGATTAAACAGACAGAGATTTAATCAAACCCGATCAAACTGAAGTCGGCGGAAAACATGCATGTCCTCAAAAGATAAGCCCACACATAGGAAACAAACTAATTAAGACACAACAAAACAATACAAAACAAAGGACTTGACATAAACCACAAAAGACAGGTTAATAAGAGCTGAACAGAACTTTTCATTTCACCTTCGCCCCAGCATATCAATAAGCTGTCGAAGACGTGAGCGCCCTTCGGTTCTAGAGTTGTACAGCTAATCGAGCAACTTTTTTTTTTTGCTTTGTCAAGCAATTTTTTTGTTGCTTTTCCAATTTTTTTTTTTTGAAATCTAGTTCTAATTATTTACTAATTTTTGGTTATGAATTTTCAAGAATTTCTTATTAATTTCTGTTATATTGAGTTTCTGACCATAAAAAGAACAAAAAAATCTATGAGATATACTACTTTTCTTTTCAATTTTCATTCACTTTGGTTTGATGCAAGCAATATCATAAATAGATTCTCCTATTATTCTTTCTTATGAATTTTCCTATTTATTTTTGAAATCTATGCATTTTATATTATATATTTCACTAATTTTATTCTTTATTTATTATATTTTGTTACTTTTTGTTTTGTAACTTTTAAAAATTAATTATATATAATAATTTATTTCATTCTCAAAACTTGAGTTTAGTGACCAAAACTGGATTTTTAATGGCATATTCATTCTTTATTTATTTCAGTCTTGGATTTGAAGAAACATGGAAAAATATTGTAACTGAATTTTCTTTTTGTATGTTCTTGTATTCTCAAAATTGACATATTGGATTATATTATGTATTTCTACTAAACTATTAATTGTCGACCAAAAGTTTTCACCAAAATTTAATTATATCTATGTTTATTTTTGAGTAGTTTTTCATTTGTTATATCTTATTATATTTGTTTTCCAAAAAAAAAAATTAATTCTGTTTTGATTATATATTAGTCAATGGTTGTGGTTTTCTACTATTTTCTTGTTATTTCTCCAAACTTAAGCTTAGTGAAAGAAAAAAAGAATTTGTCTATAAAAAAAAGAATTTTTGAGATTTACTCTTTTCATTCTATCAAAAATATCTTAAATGAATTTTTATTTTATTATTACTAAATTTATCAATTTGTTTCATGAAAATTTAAGCAACTTTGAATTATATATATTATGTATTTATTATATTATATTATTATTTTTGACAGAAATATTTAATATTAAAATTTTGGTTGGGTAGAATATAAATTATTGTTTAGAAATGGTTATAGGCTATTAGATATGTTGTTAAAAGATTTGGTTTAAATAATAAAACTAGACTACCTAATAATTCTAAAAATTTATGTTTAGGTGTCAAATTTTAAGATAACTTATTTGATGATATGGAAGCTTGAGACAAGAGTATTGAATGATTTTATTTTTGTAGATTATTACTTTAATTGTATGAATTTAATTTAATTTTAATAAGTTACATGAATAAAAATTACATTATATTACTCAAACATATATAAATATCATATACTTAATAAGAAAATAATATCAAAGTATTCATTATTTTTAAAATAAAATTTATTTACTTAAATGATTAATTTATGTAAATAAATTTAAACAACACATTTAATTGGTATGAGATAAATAATACATGATAATTATATATATTATAGATATAGCAAAATAAAGTGTGTCCTCACACATTTCATTGGGAAATTACATAACTATTTTGCAATTATACCAAATATAATTCATCCTATATAATAAGAACCATGCATACAACTAAATTCAACAAGAACACATAATTTTATATAAGAGAAATGAAAACCCAGAGATCTTCGTACGTTTGTGAAACATCTCTCATGATGATGTTAACCATACTTTTGCTCTTTATTTTAGGTGAGTCATTAAATTTATAATATAAAAATTGATTTATGATGACAATTTTTTAATATGTGATTAAATTTTTTATTTTGGGTTATTACAGGTCAAGCAAGTGGAACAAGTATCCTCAACAACATGATATGTCTTAATGGAGTATTATGTCCTGATAAGTGTGATGTAACATGTAAAGAGAAAAGTTTTAGTAGAGGGATATGTGTAACTGGAGATCTCAATATTGCGAAATGTTGTTGCGATAAAAAGCCGATGTTGTCACCTAAAATAATATTGAGAAATTTATAATATTGAGAAAAGTTTTATCGCAACAATATCGATATTATCCAAACCTGTTATACCTCCCGATCATAAAAGGTATGCACCATCAATATTATCTGAATCTGTTGTACTTCCCGACCATAAAAGATATGTGCCATCGATATTGTATGAACCTGTTATACCTTCAGATCATAAAAGGTATACGCTGTCGATATTGTCTGAACCTGTTATACCTCCGGATCATAAAAGATATGCGCCATCAATATTGTCTGAACCCGTTGTACCTCCGGATCATAAAGGTATGTGCCATCGATATTGTCTGAACCTATTATACCTCCCGATCATAAACGATATGCACCATCGATATTGTGAGAACCGGTTATACCTCCCGATCATAAAAGGTATGCGCCATCGATATTGTCAGAACCGGTTATATCTCCCGATAATAAAAGATACGCGCTATCAATATTGTCTGAACCTGTTATACCTCCTGATCATAAAAAGTATGTATCATCGATATTGTTCGAACCTGTTATACCTCCCGATCACAAAAGGTATGCGCCATCGATATTGTCCAAACCTGTTATACCTCTTGATCATAAAAGATATACGTCTTCGATATTGTCTGAACCTGTTATACTTCCTGATCATAAAAGGTCAATTCTATAAATATTGAATCATAAAATATAACGAATAAGAAATTATTAATAATAATATATGATTGGAACTTGTGTAGATGAAACATTTTATTGACGTCATTATATAAGTCTGAAATAAAACTCTAAATTTATGAACATATAGAATATGCAACACTTAATGAAACACTTTATGAAACACTTTTGAATCCTATGCAGATTAATGGAAAAAGTATTTACAATTTGTTTCGTAAAACATATATAGTGTCACATATATAAATCGTCTATGTAATATTTTCTTGTAGTTTATGACATTATAATCTTCAAAAAAAAAATTACAATATAATCAACCATTGTTGACCAAAAAAATATATTATTAAAAATCGAAACCCACAAAACTTAAGAACTTTGTTATCATTTTATTGCTGCTTACGATAAATCAAAGCTTATATGCATCACCTATACATTACATTCCAAAGTACTTCACAAATGTTAAACTTTTTCTAAGTGAATTGTAAAAACAAAATCAAGGGAACAAGAAGTGAAAACAGACATAACAAGAAGAGGTAACAATGCACAAGAGAAAATAGGAGACTCTGGAGGAGGGAGAGGAAGAAAGTTAAGAACAGCCAAAGCATTGTCTCAAAGAGAGAAATCCAGATGGTTCGGGGATCGATTCCTGAAGATCCTGTTTGTTACTCGGAAGATGTTTGAAGAAGGCCTTCACAGCTCCAGCCACACCATCCTCGTCCTTCATCGCCTTTGCTAGAGTCTCTGCACTGCTCTTCACCTGCTCCCAGTTTCACTTGTCAACCCAATGACATCGCACATGATCATAGTTGGTTTCTGAAAACACAATTACCTTCTCGTCGAGCATGAAATTTATGGCATCTTCAAGCTTATGGAGTGAGAATTCATCCACTGGGATTGGTGGAGGACCTACTCCTCTATCATGCACTCGTTCTCCCCAGAATTGTTGGTCTCCAAAGAAAGGTACTATTGTAGTCGGGCACTGCATGGTCAACCAAAAAAAAAGCAAAACACTTAGCAACTACTGAAGTCCCATCTCAAGAGGTAAGACTTTTCACTAGCTTACACTCAAAACTAAACTTACCGCTGCTTTAAGACCTGCAGCCGTTGTTCCAGCACCACCATGATGAACCTGAGAGCAGAAGAGCCACAATTTGTGAGAACACACAATGCTAAAAAAACATCAGAAAACGACAGAGGAGTTCCAGACTATTATAGACATTACCACTGCCTTGCATCTTGGGAACAACCAGTCATGTGGGACATTATCCAACAAGTAAACGAAGTCCTTGGGTTCTTTCACTGTTTAAAAGCCACATCAAGCATATATATTATTACAACAATATACCAAGGAGGCAAGCATTTAGTAAAGTAAAGGTCTTACAGTTTCCAAGGCCACCCCAGCCTTTGTTAATGATTCCTCTCTGTTTGGTTCTTTCAAGTGCTTCCACAATGATGTCAGTCATCACCTCTGGTTCTTGCACAGGCTTTACCACAAATAAACACATTATTTTAACGTTTTGAGTGATAAGAGGATCCAAACAAGTGAAAAAGAAAACTCACGAGACTACCAAAGCCGATATAAATAGGTTTATCACCAGCTTCTAGCCATTCCACAAGTTCTGCAGGAGGCTCATAGTTTGATGCAAGATCAAGGAAGCAAAACCCCACTACATCAATCTGTGGTCCCCAGTCTGAAAATAAATGAAAGGTAGCGATCTAAATAGGAAAAGAAAAAAAACATATATCATTGCATCAGTAAGTTCATTAGTCATACTACCTTTAGGCTTTGGGACTAGATGAGGACTCCACATATACCCATGTGGAATATTAGAGCCAGAGCTTTGTGTTCCACTTAGATATGTAACAGGCCGTAGCTTCAGTTTCTTTTTCCTTAGGTCATTTACCATGTCCCTTATTCCAAGCCAGATCAATGAATCGACGATTTGATACGAGAGCTGAAAAATTGCATTAAGTCGATGTCAGAAGAAGAAGTCAAGCTTTATAACAAACCAATCAGATCATATTTGAGTAAACTAAGTCTCACTCTGTATCCTGCTGGTTGCTTGACACGTGACAAAGGGTGTGGAAACTCAGTGGTTGGCCTGGATCATCATATAATAGCAGAAGGATAGTGTGAATGATTATGAACAAAAAATAATTTTGAATGATTCGGATACAAGACTTACGTCCAAGGCATGGTGAAAAATACGTGAATAGGTATCTTCAGTGCTTCTGCCACATGTGTATGTCCTGAAATGGCACACCCCAAGCTGTGAATGACATTGCAGACATATAAAAGTAGACAGTAATATTCAAAAAGTTATCTGAAACTAACCATATGCTGGAGGATTGGCGATAATAGCATCAGCATTAAAGGAAATGCCAGAATCTGGATCAGGTTCTTTACACGCTGGAAGTAGAGAATATATTATGTCTTTCATTTGGTTTCGTTGGATTGGAATCTCTGAAGGGCCTGATGGCAAAAACCCCTTGTTCTTAACCATATCTGCACACCAATGTAGCAAGGAAACCAATGAATGAATGAATTATAGATAACTTTTAAAGCAACATGTAAGTAACAAGGAAGGAGAGAAGAATGGGGGAATGTTTTGGTAGATACATACATTCAGCTAGTACTTTTGGATCTCCACCTAAAGGATAAAACTCCAATCCAGCAGTCAAAACAAACTCTTTGAAATTTGCATGAGTAGCAAGCCTAACTCTATGTCCATAGTCCTGAAGGCGTTTGGCTATTGCAACAAAAGGCTGAACGTCTCCGCGTGTTCCAACGATTAGCATCACAATCTGCATAGGAGGAGGAATGTACTGAAAGTCTACCCCATCAATAGACTCATCACCGTTTTTGGACTCTGCACGGTCCACAGGAATAGGCTGTGGGAGAGAATCCACTGGAACTTCAAACTCAACTGTCCCATCATGTTTCACATTAGCTATACGGTTCAGCAACTTTAGCTGCAAGAAAGTACTTTTTTGTAAAATTGAGAGTAACATTGCCAGAAAATCATAACAAGGTAATGACTAAAAAGAGAAGCTTTGTATACCTTCTTCCCTGCAGAGATTTTGTCGTCGAATATCTTAGCGGCGTCCTCGGCAAGAATGTGGGTAACTCTGTGGTGCCTCTCAGTCTTTGATTTATGTAACCTAGGCTTTGATGGTGATGACGATGATGATGATTCAGCCCTATCGTTGCTTGAAGATCTATCCATCGGCATCGACCATTGTCGAGATAAGCTTTTATTGCCACCACCACCTGAAAACCACACAAAAGCCAAACCGATAAAAGAAAGGATTGAACTTTAAGCCTAAACTGTTTCCATCCAATTCTGCCTGAGGAGAAGGTAAAAGATAAGAAGATACCTGAAGAAGATTCAGGAAAGGCGTTAACGGCAATGGAGGAGGCTGCAGCAGTTTCCGGTTTGCTCTCCACTTCTTGACCAACACCACCGGCTTCAATCTCTTCGGTTTTCACAGAAGCACGGTCGGAGCTTGAAGACGAAGAAGAAGAAGAAGAAGCAAGATTAGCTGGCGTTGTTTCCGGCATCGTATTCTCTCTCTCCTCCTCGGCGGTGTTACGATTCTTTTCTTTTCTTTTCTTTTCTTTTCTTGTGATCTTAAAAATCGAAACTTTTTAAAAAGAAGAAAAGAAAAGGTTCGATCTTTGTCCCTTCTCTCGAGAGAGAAGCGGCGCGTTCGGACAGAATGGGTCGATGTCTGCGTGATGGTCGGGCTCCTCCGGTTCAGGTGACGATTTCGCGAATTAACTGTCGGAACGATGGATAGTTCCGTCAATTTAAATAAATCGAAGCCATCTGGCTCTCACAACAAATATTCCTTAAAAACGCTGTCGTATGCTGTGCTGTGACAGCGAATCTACTCTTTTTGTCATTTTCGTATTTTACGTCCTTGTCGTCTTTTTCCCTCCTGGATATTTATTAGTTTCGTAACTGTTAGAGGAAACATCTCATAATTTAAGATATTTCTCAATTTGTGCCCAAGAAAGAAACACCTGACCTGTATAAAGTAAACTCTAATTTATTTCAGAATTTGAAAATACAGTAAGAGAAAACCAGAAATTTGTTTTTTTGGTTTTGGAGAACCATATAATAAACAGAAGGTGCTGTGGTGTAGTGGTTATCACGTTTGCCTTACACGCAAAAGGTCTCCAGTTCGATCCTGGGCAGCACCAATTTTGGATTTTAGATGCAACGACGAGAAGACTCTTTGATCTTCTAGCTCCACTTAAACCAAAATGTCAGTGTTTTTTTTTTAAACATTTGCAGGGCATTTCAAATTTGATTAAAAAAATATACGACATTATAGAAAGATATAGACAAACACAATAAGAAACGGAAGCCGTAGTTAATTACAAGAAACAAAAACAGGGAACACAGTAGCTGATTTTAAACTTGGCTAATAATGGCTACAGTAGTGCAGAAGAAGGTAAAAGAAAGAAGAAAATAATAAGGAACCTCTTACTTAAGACTCCTAATGGAGATTTACAGAACTGTCTTCCTAAAAAGCCAACATGATTGTGATAAGAGTTTTAGGGGGAAAAAAGCAGAGAAGCAACTTAGAACTTAGGCATGGTTTTGGTTATTAGCACCACCCCTTGAACGACCACCATAACCCATTCTTCCACGTCCACGGCCATAGCCTCTCCCTCCATCATATCCGCCTCCACCTCCCTCATACCTGTTTCCTAGTCCTGCTCCATGTCCATCTCCTCGGCCTCTGTCTCTACCATATCCACCTTTGCTTACACCATATCCATCATACCTGTCACCTCTACCACCTCGAAACCCGCCTCTTCTTCCTCCAAATCCGTCTTCTCTGCCTCCACCGTATCCCTGGTCTCTGCCACTACCGTAATCCTGGTTTCTGCCTCCACCGTATCCCTGGTCTTTGACTACTCCTCCATACCCGCCACCTCTTCCACCACCATAACCACCATCCCTACCACCACCGTAACTGTCTCTGTTACTACCATATCCACCATCTCCGCCACCACCATAACTGCCTCTACCACCCTGATATCCAGCACCTAACATAAAATGCAACAATTGTGTTTCAAACAAAACGTACCAAAAGAGGATATCACTTGATGCAGAAGGGTTTAAAGCTGTGTGACAAGCATATGAACTAAATCAATGTTGATCAAGAGTAACTTATATATCTTCCACACACCCTGCCATTTTGCTTGTTCTTTTTTCTAGTTGACAATGTTCTGACTTACCATGATAGCCATAGCTCCGGCCACGACCACGGCCTCTGCCATAGTTTGAATACCCGCCATCATTTTCTAATCATATCACACAATAAATATCAAGTCAGTTACATACTAGACAAATATGAACCCATCAGTATCTTTCTTCTATGGCATATCAATACCTTGATAATCTTCTTGATAGTTCCCTTGGTACTTTCCTTGATAACTCCCATTGTAGTTTCCATACCCACCTCTTCCTCTGCCACGTCCCCTCCCTCTGCCATACGAATCTACAACCAACCAAAATTTTGAAAGATGTTACACTCTTACATAACATTAACAGGTGTGGTTCACAACAAAAAGTCAAAAGACATTACCTAATTTACCTTCACGGTAAGCATTGTAAGGAAGACGGGCTTGAGTTGCTAGATTTGGCTGATACTGAGGCTTAGACTGATCTATCTTTGCTGGAGCTTGATACCTGAACACACTCATAAGCATTTCTTTTAGCTTAATAAAACGCCATAATAATGCGAATTCACCAAATATAGCAACTGAGATCTCTCTTTTATCTTCGCACTTTGTTTCGATAGCTTTCAGATTTGTTAAACGCTCCTCTCTCTGTTTTGAGGATAATCTGGCAAAACAGGCCCTAAGAAGCCTTGTAAGAACCCAAACCCAAGTTTAATTAATCAAGTATGGTCGTGAACAAAAAAAAAAAAAAAAAAAAAAATGCCTCTCTAAAGAAAAAATATATATATGTAAAACTCAAAACCTATTGGGGAGATGAAAAAAAAAAAAGAGAAACTTAACTCACCCAGGAGAATCAAGATTAAGCTCACTCAAAGACAATGTGATTGAAATCATGGAAACATGTCGTATCACCTCCACCCTACATCATAGTCATACGGTTAATTAACTTCAATCCACCCAAAAAAAAAGAAGGAAAACAAAGTATCAGAGCATAATGCAATGGATGCTCACGGTACAAGACCCTCCTCCATAGGCTCAAACACATCAGTAATGCTCATAGAACTGATATTAACATCTTGATGCAAGCCTGGAACTTTACTCTGCAATATATAAATGACAAAGATCAGATGATATTCATACAAGTTTTTTTTATCGAGTGAGAGAGCACTGACTTTGAGTATCTCAGAGATTGTGACGGTCTTGCTGATTGCTTGTCCCATTGCCTTCAACACAATCTCCTTCGCACCTTTCTCCTAAAAAGAAAAAAAAAACAGAATATTTAGTGAAAATCAATCGAATTAGAACACAGAGAGAATGCGAGAAAGAGAGGAGTGTACCTGAAGAAGAGTGATGGCATAGGTGATGTAGTTTCGGATAAGGCCAACGCTGGTGACACGGATCTCATTCTCGTTGATCGGAGAAACTTGTTTTGGTTTCTCGACTCTACTGTATCTCTCCATTACACTACTCAGTGAACAGTCTTTAGAGGATGAGTTTGTTTATAGAGAGACTGAGAAACCCTTAGTAAACCCTAGGAAGATGAATCGCGAGTTTCCAAGTGAACCGCATTGGGAAAGGAAAGGTCGATGATGAGACGATAATACGAAGCGACGACACCAAAGAGCCAGCCTTGCGCTGTTGACTGGTCCAAAACGGTATTAATAACTCGCGGCAAAAGAAAGAAAAAAAGAGACAACCGCTTCAAAACGGGTCAGCTTTTTTCGGATCCGGATCCGATTTTCATGGGATCTTTTATTAATCGCGCGTGATTAGCACGAACGGCCAGATTATTTAATAGTATATCCATCTTAACCGCCGCCACGGTCGTTGATAACAAGATTTTTCTATTAACCAAACCAAACAAAACCGAGTATGCACTGTACCGTTCCGGTTCGGTTTACTTAATAGTTTTTTCGGTGATCGATTCAATTGACTCGACTCCTCGGATTCAATCCACAATCCGGCGACCAAGGAGAATCTTTGCGCGTGCGGGAGAAGAAGAACGCCGAGAAATCGAATCTCGCGACTTTTCGAAGCTTATCCCTCATTAAGCACTTGACTTTACTAGTAAGTTACTACTAGTCTCCTCTTCTGAGTCAGTAACTGAGAAACCTCTGTTTTGAGAAACCTCTGTTTTTCAATTGTTGATTTTGTTTCTCTCGCATCCAAAGATCATAGCTTTTGCACAAATTTCGTGGCTGACAAGTTTAGGCTTCTATATCAGATTCTGAAGTGTTTGGTTACTTTGACAGCTGCTTGTGTGTGGTGTGGGGCTTAGGATGGATCTGGAAACTGAAAACCGAATAGCTTCGGTTCTGTTAAGAGAAGCAGCAGAGTTGAGGAGACAAGCTGAAAAAGATGGTGTCCGAGCTTATCTTGAGAAGCCTAACGTAAGGCATCGACCTAACTCAAGGTTTCTAACCGCAACTGTCCTCGGTGTTCAGCAATGTAATGCTTTCACTTTTGTTTCTATTACATATGTTCCTTCAGCCAAGCTAGTTTCAAGTTAATACTGAAAAGGAAAAGCCTTCGCATCGCTACATAGCTTAACATGTTAATTTTTTACTCTAATCTCTTTACATGTTCTGTTTATTGACCGTACAGCAAACAGAGCGGTAGAGACCAATGAGATGTGGAAGGCTCGGGAGAAAGAGATTGAGCTAGAAAACGAGAGACTCGGAAGAAAATCAAGAGAGGAAAGCAGCAGCAGTAGCCGAATGAAGAAGGGGAGTGGTAGTTTCTCGAGAAGGAGTTTGGATAAGAGATGTAGTAGTTCAGGTGATGAGAAAAAGGTCACTCATCATCCATCATCGTCAGACAAGAAGAGATTGTACTTGGATGATGATGATGACGAAGGTTTAGGAGATGATGAGATTGAGTCTTTTCTCCAATCACGGTATATGTCTATTTTCTATAAGCTTTTCTGATTACCTTTGAGTTTGCTATATAGCTTTCCTTCATCTTCTGAGTCTCTTTTGTAAATGACAGGAACAAACGTGGCAGAGGCTCTATCGGTCCTAGGATGGATGAAACTGGACCTTATCTTCCCGCCGAGAAGGTTGATAAGTTGCAAAGTTGTGATACAGGGGAAAGGAAGGTAGTCTTGGGTCCAGAGAGACCACCTTCACTGAGACAACATTCAGATGACAAGGCGTGTGGTCGGAGAAAGAGTAAGAAGCTTAGTAAGAAAGACAAGAAAACAGAGAAGAAGAGAACACGTGACAAACACTAGACGTTTCACTGAGACAACAACATTCAGATGACAAGGCGTGTGGTCGGAGACGATTCTGTTGACACTTCTTTCTCCAGCTTTACTTCCGAACATGTTGTGGATTATATACGATTTGCAACTCCTTAATCTCGCTGTGAACTACTGACAGTAACAATAGTCCAATCTGTAGCTTGACTCAAACTCTCTGCCAAGATAAAGTATTGATTAATGATCCTTCAATGCCATTAACAAAGTCAACGTCTTTGCTGCTCATACTCTGTAGATGTTCTTAAGAAAGTGTAACGGTAGAAATCAAAATCAAAATCGCTTCATGAAGCAAAACACATGTGTATATCAAAAGTTTACTACACCAAACAAGAAAGAACAACAAGATTGTTTGTTTGTTTAAATCGACTCATTCTTCAGGCAAATCAACTAGTTCAGCCATTGGTACTTCAGCCTCGATTTGGAACCCGTCTCCTTCATCCATGTCTGTAGCTTTGTTCTTGGCATAATCTACTTTGAAATCATAATCACCGTCCATGGAATCCTCACCACCTGCTGCTTTCTTCGCCATCTTCCTCATATTCTTCTCTGCTTTCTGCTTCTTTGTACTCAGCATGCTTTCAGCTGCGTACAGCTTCTTGTTCTGTTTGCTCGTCTCTGATTTGGACTTTCCTGTTTCTTCCTCCTCTTCAGCTTCCATAGACTCATCATCACCACTCTCAGGACCAGCCTCTTCTTCTTCCGTCTTAGACTCATCCTATGATAAATAACCAAGGTTAAAGTAAACCATACCAAGCAGGTTACAAAGTAAATGGAATCACGAGAGAATTTACAAACCAACCTCAATCATAGTTTCATCGAAATTTAGAGGACCATTGGAAGGAATCTCGACAGGGTTGAAGTCGTTAACAGTCTTCAAACTCCCGATGAAAGAGGACTCACCGCTGTAAACCTCATCGATGTTGAACTCCTTAGCCAGCTCAGTCACAATCTTTGACTCTGCGTGTTCACCTTGGTCCCTCTTTGGCGGCATTGTATAGAATGGAATCTTACCTGCAAAACAACATTGAGAGTTAGTTAAAAAAAAACTGGTTTTCAAGATTCCAATTCTATGACTGAACTTAAACAGTGATAACTCGCACCTTCATTCCAGTCATGCAAAACGATTCTCGCAGCAGCTTCAGTATCCACAAGACCGCCCTTCTTAAGCTTGCCCCTAACAGTGGCAACCTTATAAAGAAAATCATCAACTGCCTCGAAGCTAGGGATTTTGTACAGAGTCACCAGCATTTGTGGCGTACAAAGCTTGAGAATCTCCTTCACTAAATTCCCCCACAAAGCAGAAGATTCCACAGTTAGGTCACTGAGGTTTATAAACAAAAGCACAAAACGATACTAGGTTCTATTTACCTGGACTAACTGGATCTTCCAACTTCTCGATTCTTTTACAGTTCCTGAGAGCTATAGAAGCATCATTAGCCGAAGATTTGAGCATCACAACTCCAGGACAATCCAACAGCTTCACGTTCTTGTCCAAGTGAACCTCTTGGAGAGACCTAGTCAGTCCAGGAGTGGCGCCGACATTGACAACATGAGCTCTCTTCAAACTGTTTATAAGACTACTCTTCCCTACATTAGGCAGTCCTATAATACCAACTGTAATAGATTTTTTCAACTGCCAAAAACAAAACAACAGAAGAAGATTAATTCCAAAACTGAATGATTCATAATGTACATTATTTTTGAAAATAAAAACCAACCTCATGACTTCTAGAGTAGTTTTTCAGTAACTTGATAAGTGTGTCTGCTCCAAGACAATCACTCGTCTGCAAAATATTGCTTGGTTTTGATGCCTTTGACGATTTCCAACCCAAGTTTGATCTCTGTTCCTGGGTGCTACATTTGAAGGCAACAGCTGGAAACTCCTCCCTAAGGTACTTAAGCCATTTCTCAGCAGCCTCTCTTGGAACAAGATCTGGACAAAGAGATTTGTGTTACAAAATGTAATGACTATGTCTACAGCACGAGCAGAGACTTGTATGGAAAGCTTACCAATCTTGTTCAGAAGCAACACGAGGTGCTTATTGGGACCAGCTTGCATCACCATCCTCTCCATGTCGGTACAACGAGTACCAAGAGGATCACGAGCATCAAGAACCTCGAGAATGACATCAGACAGTTCAATGACTTTAACAAGCTCCTTGTAGAAAGCCCTCTCCGAGTTATCTGCGAAACAATAGACATCAGTGAATGTATAGGCAAATAAGAAATCAAATGCACAATAACACTCACCTCGAACATTAACAACTCTAGCAGAGTCATCTCCCTTCTTTCCCTCACCATATCCTTCTTCTGTCTTGGTATCCTCATCCTCAACCAAACCAAGTTTCCTCTTTTTCGCCTGAAAATGCACTTAGAAAGTGAGACTACAACACAAACAGCAAACCTAGAACACAAAGGACATGTCTTTAACAATAGTAACCTACAAAGGCTCAAACTTTTGCAAATATACCAAATGAAACCACAGATATGAGCACAAAGGACATGTCTTTAACAACTGTGACCTAAAAAGACAGAAGCTTTGACTACAGAGATCGAAGATAGATGGATTACTCTTTCTTTGCGGGCGGCTTTCTTCTGCTCAATCTCCTCTAGAGCACGGGCACGTCGAGCTTCCAAGGCCTTGAGCTCCTGTTCCTTGAAAGGCCAGTCATTGGGGATACCTGGGTCTTTCTCTACTCTGGGCTTGCGGTTATGGTTGAGCTTCTTGGCATCCTTTGCCTTCTTCTTGTGGTGCTCCTTCACCTTTCTGATGACCTTGTGCTTCTGCTTCAAGGTCACCCTCTTACTCTTACTCTCTGCAAAATTCAAAACAAATCAATAAAAAGGACCTTTTTAACGCCATGAAAACTGAGATTGGACTGAGGGGTTAGCTTACTTTTACTCCGTTTCGGCATTTTTTTTTTTTGTCCGCCGCTGAGAGCAAAGCAAAGAGAAGAAGAAACTGAGTAGGTTTGGGTTTATGGAGAAGGGAATCTGAGGTGAAGATAACGGCGGGAGTTAGGGTTTTGCTTAGGGCTCGGCATTGTGTTTATACGTTTTTTTGGGGGTTTGGTTTATTCAGTTATCGGTTATTTTGGTTTTAAAATTTGTCGAATTGAACCGAACCATATTCTGGTTTGGTTCGATCAGGTTCCCTTGGATTTAAAATGTGGTTTCTTCAGTTTGATTTTGATTGATTATTTATTCTTTATTAACAATATATTATGTCAAATTTGATACAAAACGGTTTATTTCAATTTTTTTGGTACAAAACGGTTTATTTCAATTTATTTGGTACAAACGGTTTGTTTCAGTTTATTAGATTGCTAACCAATTGGTCCATACTTGAGCCAAAAACGATTAAATTTTAAATTGGCCGATTTATTTATAGGTTAAACCGTATATGTTAAACCAAAAACAATTATGTGTGGTTTTGCTGGATTTGGATCACGACCTGGCCAGTCATCATAAAAAAAAAGAGAAAAAAAAAGAGAAAAAAAAAAAGATTGGTGTGAGAGAGGCTCGAACTCTCGACCTCAGGATTACTCAGATAGCTATGAGACCTACGCGCTAGCCAACTGCGCCACCACCCCAATGTGCTAACTTTCTGCATCAAACGAAATAACGTTGAAACTGTGCACACAAGTGGGGGTTATTAAGAAGAGTGGTGGCTTATGGTCTTGGATGATGGAGAAATTAGGTCTTGAAAAAGATGATGATACAACAGTTGATTGATGATGCTAAATCAGAACTATCTGATGATGTTTCCATGGCATATACTGAAACATGAAGATGATAGTCTTGTAGTCATTAACAAAAGGTAAATACAGTTAATGTGGTTGCTTGATCACATCAGAGAACGTAATAGGTTTTTATCATTTTTCAGCTTTTCAAAGTTGTGGATAGTTAATTTAGCTTCAGGAGAGATTGAAGAAGTTGTTTTCGGTTTACATGTAAGTATCATCATCTTCTTTCTCCGTGTTATGGTGTTTTGCTTTGTTCACCTATTGTATCTAATCTGAAGGGTTCGGATTATGGAGATCTGTGGAGGGGAACTGATCACGGAGAAGCTATCAGACTTGGAATATTTGCCTTCTACTTGGTTGCAACAGCAAACTAAGGCTAATACCTCATGCAAGGGGCAGCCAAGTGCTGCTCTTTTGTCGTCTTTCTCTAAGTCTGGAGACGACATTATCATGACAGATGTAGGTATGGAGCATGCTCTAGCATACAGCTATCAAACATTGGGGTTTTCTTATTGGTTATCGATTCCATTGGAGAGAGTTTTCAATCTGTTAGTGATAGTTTTCTTCATTTATTAAGAACACTATTTTTGTTATGAAACTTACTAACTGGTGTTGTGCTCATTTGAGTTAAAACAAAACAGAGCTAATTAATGGTGTACAGGAAGCACACCTCAGCCATACTCATCAACTCCGGTTATAACTTTTGGGCTTTGTGCAGCTTATTGTTTATGAAGCTTTATATTTAAGACTGGCCAAGAACGAAGAGACACAAGGTGCGAGCCAGGAAGAGCCGGCGAGAAAATAGCATATGTATTGAAGCCAGCAAGGAACATGACGACGATGAATGAAGATATGTTTGTGAAACTGTTGTTGAGATCAAAGAGAAAAAAGTGAGAGACAGTGTCTTCTTGAAGCCGATGCATGTGCGTGTAAGGTTTGACACGATGGATCACCCAAAAGGTGATAACTCAAGAGACGTTATCTTGACCGATTCTTCTGCTCAGGTCAATGTGTCTCTTTGAGGAACGATAGAGCCACACGTGCAAACAATGCTGATGCATTGCTTCATTATCTCACAACTACTCTTATTAGGTGACATTACTAGATACATCACTACACATAATAATTTATGTACAATAATTCACATTTTTACTTTGTAAATATGTACTTCGCGCACCATCAACGTTACATCCAACCTTTTTCTTGCATCTATCTTATTAAAACAGAAACATTACAACTTCTTCTAGGTGGATTTTAAAGTTGGACCTTATGTAATTAATGTTATATCAACTATTACCATAGTTTTTCACTTCTTACCTTATTATTATATCCACTACACATGTTTCCTTATATTGCGTATATTTTACTATAAGCTAGATACATCCGCTAGCATATTATAATATAAGATAGATTATTAATAATACATCTACTAACATATAATACTATACGACAGATTACTAATAATACAATATATTATATGTATTCGTTAACTTGCATCTATCAATATTAGCAATACTATGAAGACGACTAACTCTATACTTTGAACCTATAAACCATGATATACTAATTTATAACAAAAATGATATTACTGTTACAAATTAGTTTTTATAAAAAAATATTTATAGCAGCAATTTGTTATATAAGATAAATTTAATCAAAACCCAAATCTTTTTTTTTCTGTTCATAAAAAAAGAAACCTACGAATATATACCATTAAGTTAGCCAAAAATTTTCCGAATAAATAGTAAATCTCACCAACCCAAAAAAAAGAATTAAAAATATAACAAAAGATATTATGTTTGAAAGTTAGCTCACTGAGTCGGGTATAAATCTGTTCATTTCAGGTATGAGTTCTTCGAGTTCTCAACATTTGAATCTAAGTAGGTATTTGATTTTTTTTTATCCGGGTCGATTTTTTTTGGTTCCGGATCATTCTAACTTTTTTTATATTATAAATCTTAAATAATATACAACATGTATATAAAGTATGTAAATCAAAAGATAAATCCGCGCAGGTGCGCGGGTCATGATCTAGTTTTTCTTTTATTTTAGAAAATCTCTCCTTTTTTATGTCTTTTGCATTTATATGATTTACCTCATCGTCTCCATGTCATTCTTCCTTTTTCAAACCATATGATGCTAATAACTTCTTTATCCGTTTATAATCTCCAAAAGATTTTTGTGTATTTTTAAATACAAATTGCACATGAAATGTGAGGCACACAAACATGAGAGTAGCTAGATATGGAAACCATTTTCATATCGATTACATAAATTAAAAAATAGTTTAATTGTCTATATTTAGAGAAATCTAGAAACCAACACCTGAAAAATCTAGTTTTCTCCTTCCAATTTTCTCGACGGTTTTGGTGTTGATTTGTTTTTCTTGATCTGGGGTTTGTTAGATCTTGAGGTTGAAAACATATTAAGGTGAAGATAAAGAGAAAACCCTAAGGGTTTCTTGGGAAAGAAACAACCATTGTTTAGGAAGGATCGTAAGGTCTGCTTTCCTTTCTCTCAACATATCCACCTTTATCTTCCGGGTAACTCTTTATTTATCTGAAAATGTTGTTTTTGTTTCATGTCACCGCAGACATTTATTGATCTTTGATCACAAGAGAAGAAGAACAATTAAAGAGAGATCGATGTTTTTTTGAGAAAGGGTTCTTCATAAGAGAATTAGAGAAGAAGATGAATTGCTTTTCATGTTTTTGCCATGAAAAGAAAAAAACTCCCAAAGATTCAGATAGCAGCGGCCGGAGAAATGGTGAGTTGACCGGTAGAGATATCAACAAAACACACCCTGGTAAGCTCAGAAAAATCTATATAAATATTTCGGTTATTATATGTTAGGGTTTTATAATTTTTGGTTCTTGCAGAGAATCCAAACAAGACCGAGAATGAGCAGAACAAAGACAATGATGTAGACAAAGAAGTGACCAGCAACGTTGATGCTCAAACATTCACCTTCAGGGAGCTAGCTACTGCCACCAAGAATTTCAGAAAAGAATGTCTGATCGGTGAAGGCGGCTTTGGTAGGGTTTACAAGGGAAAACTTGAAAAATGCGACAAGGTTAGTAGTAACTAGTTTCAAGATCTTTCTCTAAGATTAGTTTGACTAGTTGGTCAGATGAAAAAAAAAGATATCAGTTGTTTGATAATGGAAAAGTTTTATGATCTATGTTTCAACATTTCTATATACAACAAATCTCTCAAGATGATTATAATGGTTGTTTTGGATTCAGGTTGTGGCAGTGAAGCAACTAGATAGAAACGGGCTGCAAGGGAATAGAGAGTTCATCGTAGAAGTGATGATGTTAAGTCTCTTACATCACAAGCATCTCGTGAATCTCATTGGTTATTGTGCTGATGGAGAGCAGAGACTTCTTGTCTATGAGTACATGTCTCGTGGCTCACTCGAAGATCATCTTCTCGGTAAAAATTACAAAACTAAGGATCGGTATTTGACTTTTTTATTGGATTAGTTCCAGTATTTGATTGTTGATTGAAATGTCCACAGATCTAACACCAGACCAAATACCGTTGGATTGGGACACACGAATGAGAATTGCCCTAGGAGCCGCATTGGGTCTTGAGTACTTGCATGACAAGGCAAATCCTCCGGTGATCTACAGAGATCTCAAAGCAGCAAATATCCTTTTGGACAGTGACTTCAACGCCAAGTTATCTGATTTTGGGCTAGCAAAGGTAGGTCCTACCGGGGATAAACAACATGTGTCCTCCAGAGTTATGGGAACTTACGGGTACTGTGCTCCAGAGTATCAGAGAACCGGTCAGTTAACTATTAAATCTGATGTTTATAGCTTCGGAGTTGTGTTGTTGGAACTGATAACTGGAAGAAGAGTTATTGATACAACCAGACCCAAAGATGAACATAATCTAGTGACTTGGGTAAGTTATATATCTTCTTTCTTAACATCCTTTGGCTTCAACGGATTTAAAGACATAACTAATGCGGTCTCAAACTATTTCTAAACCCATTCAAAAAAATATTGATTGTAATATTTAAAAAAGTACTATAAAAGTTGATAATTCTGTTCATATTCAGTATTTGTTTTTGAAATTATAAGTAGAAATTTAGAAATCTAAGTAGAATTTTAAAATTTTAGATTCTAATTTATATTATTTACTAAAAAAATAAAATATTAGAATCGGAAAATATGTTTGACTGCCACAATATTTGTATTGTGTGTTTTAGGCACAACCTGTGTTCAAAGAAACGAGTAGGTTCCGGGAGTTGGCTGATCCAAGTTTGGAAGGAGAGTTCCCCGAGAAAGCACTTAACCAAGCCGTGGCAGTGGCCGCCATGTGTTTACAGGAAGAGGGAACCGTACGGCCACTCATCAGCGACGTCGTTACCGCTCTAGGTTTCTTGGGAACGGCCCCTGATGGCTCTATCTCTGTTCCACGATACGACGACATTCCTTCTCCTCCTCAGCCATCTGGCGAAACGTCCGGTGATGATTCTGCAGCGGCAGAGGAACGGGAAAGAGCCGTGGCAGAGGCAATGGAGTGGGGAGTTGCTTCGAGAGCACATTCGAGGAACCCAAGTGCAGCACCTTCCTTAAACCCAAGTGCAGCACACTCCAGGAACCCAAGTGCTTCTTGATTTTTTACATTTACATTTTTTGTCTTCTTGAATTTAATTTTTGGTTTTTTTTTGTTTGAACATGCTTCATTAAGTTTCAGAGAATAGTGATAGAAGTTGTTGTAATGTTCTCTGTGTTGTAATGTTCTGTTTTGTTTAAATGTGTATATATTCCGGCTGGGTTTTCATAGTGAGAAATGCAAATGTTCATGGATTCTAATTCTTGGTTTTAAGATTTGCACATTGATCTCTCCTTTGTTTGATAGTTAACGACTTGTCTTTTCTTGTCAAAATGATTCATAAGTTGCTTTGGTTTGGTGTTTATAGAAGTCACATATAGTATATTGGTGAATTGCCATAGTTCATAGATATAGATATTTAAAACATATTAACATAAGAAATACTATGATAGACACTCATGTCTCTATCATACTACTCTCCAACTGCTTTTGGATTTATCTCTAGTATTTGATAACTCGCTAGACTCTTGCATAACGCAATCCCTACCACATACATTTTCTATAAAACTAACATCAACCTTAACTGAAGTTGATGAAATTCATTGAATAAAAAAGGATTAGTTTCCAGTTAGATACATTTTTATTCCTTTTCCATCAAAGTAAAGCCCAAATAAGAAAATGGAAACAAAGATAATAAAAAAACAATAATATGACTTCAGTTGTTGTTGCCTTGGAGTAGGTAGCTAAAAATAAGCTGCTCTGTAAAATCAGAAAAGAAATGGTATAAGTTCTATGATGTCATTAACATTATTGGGCTAAAAGGAAAGCCATTGTTGGGCCGATAGGAAAGCCCATGTTTAAGCTCAAGACATCCTTCAAAGTGTCTCTCGTCTCTCTCTCGTTCGTGCTGGTTCTCTGATTCCGCTTTTTGAATCGCCATTGATTAAACTAACTTGAAGCCGATCTCAATACCTGTCCATAGCGAAGGTATTCATCATCTTCGCATCGTGCCCTGATATTTTTTCACCCAATTGGTTTTGGATAGATCCTTAATCGACTCGTTAAACGCTGGAAGAGATCTTCAGTTCACCGCTAATCCTGATCGTTGAGCTCAAAGTTTTGATATTTTTTTTCCCATTTATTTCCCTAACTGGGACTTCGAGGAGATAATGTCAAGTAAGGTATGGAGATGGGTGTTAGGTCTGATCTACATACTCGCTGTTGCCATGATTTGGATTGCTGCCAGCTTCGTAGTCCAGTCTGTGGTTGACGCCGGCGTTTCTCCCTTCTTGATCACTTTCATTTGCAACTCACTGTTCGTCGTTTACCTTCCCCTCTTTGAGATCGGTAGATACCTCGAAGATGCGTATGGGAGTATACTGTTCTGGAGAAGCAAAAGGTCTCACTTGCTTGAATTGGTTGAGTCGGAGAAGGATGTTTTGCTTGGAGGAGGTGGTGTGGTATTATCATCAGATGTGTCTGAAGGATCAGGGGGGGTTGTTGTTGCTGCGAGAGAAGAGGGGGATGGTAGTGGGATTGAATCTGGCATGGAAAGTGTAGAGCTTGAGGTTAATGTTAGTGGTGAAAACAAAGGGTTAGATGAGAAGGGACGTTGGACACGGATGCGTGTTGCTAAAGTAAGCCTTTTGATATGTCCGTTTTGGTTCTTGGCGCAGCTTACTTTCAATCTCTCTCTCAAGTACACAACAGTTACGGTAAGAACATTGCAAAACTCTCATTCTGAGACTTTAGTTTTATTGCTTGAACTAAGACCTTTTTCATCTTGTGAACTGCAGTCAAATACAATCTTAAGCAGCTCGTCAAGCCTGTTCACTTTTCTTGTATCACTAATATTCTTGGGAGAGAAGTTCACGTGGGTGAAACTCTTCAGCGTTCTTCTTTGCATGTCTGGGACTATAATTGTGAGTTTGGGTGACTCAGAATCCAACTCAACTGCAACAGCTAAAAACCCGCTTCTTGGAGATGTTCTTTCTCTGCTCTCAGCTGCTTTCTACGCTGTTTACATAACTCTTATACGTAAAAAGCTTCCAGATGATGATGAAAGAAACGGCCGTTTCAGTATGGCTCAGCTCCTTGGGTTTCTAGGTCTCTTCAACTTCTTTATCTTCCTACCTGTTGCTCTGATACTCAACTTTACAAAGCGAGAGCGCTTCAACTCACTAACCTTGAAACAGTTGGGTCTAGTTGTCGGCAAAGGTATGCTAACCACATGCCTCATGTTCCGCCACTTTTCTCATTTTTGGTCAGGATTGGATGTTGATGATGTGTGGTTTGCGTTTTCAGGTTTGTTAGATAATGTGCTCAGTGACTATCTATGGGCAAAAGCAGTACTTTTGACCACAACTACAGTGGCCACGGCTGGGCTAACCATCCAGGTTCCATTGGCAGCTATTGTAGACAGCTTAGCAGGGAACAAACCAAGCTTCACCGACTACATTGGTGCTGCAGCTGTAATGGTTGGCTTTGCAGGTATCAATATTCCTGCAGAAATGTTTTGCAGATCCAAAGAAACATCTATTGAGTTAGAACCTGGGACATCGTTCACAGATCCTCCTCAGGTTGTGTCGGATAGCATAGGAGTAGATTCTTCAGAGACCCTAGTGTCCTAATTGTTCGATATACAATACACATGATGCTTATATCATTTTGCTCTCTTGTTTTCTGATGATTTTTCTCTCTTTTGTTGTGATTGATATGTAAATCGTTGAACATTGATATACGAAAGTAACTGGTAAAAAAATAGTGTAATAAAATCTCTCAAGGTTGTGGACTCCGTTTCAGTACGATAGCGAAATAAAACGGTTTCATCTGAAAGTACATCTATTCTCTGTATACTTATGTTTAATATGTAGTCGCCTTTTTGATGGTATCAAGATATGATCACAGAATATACTATCAACAGAAGCCATCTTGTTAATATCCCTGAGTAAGATAGATTGTTAACAGACCACAAGAAAAAAAAATAGAAAGAAAAACAAAACATCTAATCTTTAGGACAAAACACATTCTGGTTAAGCCAAATAAAAGCCTGCACTTGAGAGAAGTTGTACATGAAACAAATGAAGAAAAATCAAGGGTATGTATTGATATGACATGGAACTGAAGGTTTCTTACCATTGTGAGCTATCACGCATTTTGTTGGACGTGGCGGTGAATTTGCAGAATCCAATCAACGTAACTAGTGGAACCACCCATCTGGTCCTCAATGAGATATCGGAGGAAAAGGAAGCCTTCTCGGGGTTGTTCTCCTTGCCTCACTAGGAAACACATGGGATGATATGACTGATCATTCTCCCTCACTTTCTTTATCAGCCTCATCAGCTTCTTCGACATCCCATTCTCTTGCTCTTGCAGTGTTACCTACGTTCCACCAAGAAGAAAGACACATATTGTGATTTTACAGAAACTTTAAATACAAGAAACCAGTATATGCCCGTTCATAAATTCACATGTAAGGATGCATGTAGATAAAAAGAGAATACCCTCGAGAGCTCTGCTGCAAAGTCAGCCCCAAGAAGATTTTTAGCAATATCAGGTGAAAGCATTCGGCCAAACCACAAAACCAATCGAAAACCATCATCATAAATGTAAAGGCCTCTAGAATCCAAATTTTCTGCAGCCAGAGGCAATCTCTTTAGTACGTCCTTAAGGTCATCAAGATCTGCTGATGGCTGCAAACATGTGAATTCATAATAGATTTTAAAAAATTTCTTGAGAAAAAATGTTTGATAATGTACATTGAGAATAGAGATGCACAAACCTTTAAGAGCCACTCGTCAACACGGAATACATTGGGATATAACAGTTTCAATAGCTTTTTGACAGGCAGAGACATCATGGTGAAGCCTGCCGCACAGCGCTCGTCAAGTGAAGCATCAGCAGGTCCACCTTGAAGAGGAGTGGACTTACAAATTGCCAATCCGTACAATGGCAAGAACTTCAGAGACTCCGGGTATATTAATCTAGACCCCAACCGGTGCTGCACCGAGTGCAGATTCCGATACTCTCTGAGAGCTTTCACAATCTTTTGTTGTATAACATTTCTTGCATCATCCAATTTTCCGGACAAAGTTTTCTCAATTGCTGCAGAATTAAAACGGCTATGAAACAGTTTCCAAAGTAATATATGATGCTACTGGGAAAAAAGAATTGAATGAATCCTACCTAATCTAGTATATACAGAGACAATGGAACCGGTGTCTGCTTGTCTATACATCTCTCCGAGATCCGTAACCACTGGCGCAACTGCTGTGTGTACCCTTATACGCCTCTCTCCGCAAGAAGCAGTATATCTTAGTTCTGTTACGGATTACTAAAACCACATGATGTGTTGCACCAGATGAAAATCAAACTTAAAACTCAAGTATGTTTTAAGTATCAACTAGTCAAGGATACAGTAAGGCGACTTGGAAATACACCGTCGGGGTTGTTAGCAATGTCTCTTCCAGAGTCAGCTGCATTGCATATGCTTTGTCACAGTCAACAGCAGGAAGAGCAAGCAGGTCAGTAGACCTTAGCATGAAGTTTCCATGGTAGGAAGAGAAACGAATTCCTGTATGTAAAAATATGTAAGATCGCATGTAGCATACCAATGAATTTAGCAAATCTTGAGTGACATAACATGTAACACAAATACATATCGTATAATCCACTGTTAAACCTTTTCCACATCTTATTCTCATAACGGATTCCCAGGCAGTTTCCCTTGTAAGGTCTCTAGCTAGTTCGTGTCTCAACTTGTCTCCATGAATAGATGATTGGAAGCCTGGATAATAGTACACCTGTCCTCCAGTGTATTTTGACAGAGTCCCTACACAAAGCAATGCATTTTACTACACAAAACTAATAAAGCCTCCATATTTGTAACAGCAATATTTGAGGCAGGGGAGAAGGCACCAATAACTAGCCATTGACTCCAAACCCCTGAAAACAAACATTAGTGATAACAGTAATGTTCAACGTACCTAAGGAGGCAATATCAGTGTACTTATCACTGAATGCATACACGTTAATTCCTATCTGGAACTTGGTACAATCGGCAGCCATTTGCTTATAGAAGTTGTCTTCCGCTACCCTTAACGTATATTCTTTGTCAGTTCCATAGACACGAGGATCCTCTCCGCGCAACTTTAGCCGCCCAGCACCCAGAGAAGGTAACGAGTTCTGGAAAATTAACAACTTGCCACCAAGTTGGTTCTGAAATAGAGAGAGAAAACAGAGTCAACTACAAACTGATATTCCAGATGAGGTTCCATATTGGACACTGACATCAAATGAATTATGTGATTCTCATTTGACATGGCAGCATAATAACTAACCATAACCATGTACGCCGCTTTGAGGGCTGGACCAAAAGCCGATTCCACATTGACATTATTTTGAAACATCAGAGGCAGACTGTCTAAAAAGGCTTCCACCACATTTCTAGATTCAGATAGATTGACAAGGAGATCATCCGGCAATGGTACAAATATATCATCTAGATCTGAAACCACCATCATTTGCGGTTGGCTCAAAGACGACTGCATTTCCAATGTCCAAAATAATATATGAAAAAGGCTTATGTATCTCAGAACCAAAATTCCTGCGTATTTAGAGTTCTATTACCTTCATGTTGTAAAAATGTAACGTGCTGTCATAAGTAATAAATCCAATTTGAGTTCTGGGATAACCAGGCAGGTTATCCAAACAAGACTTAATCGTCTGAGCAGCAACCTGCCAAAGGAGAAAAACGGCCAGTTTAAGATCTAAATTTGAGGACAGCTTGCCTCTAAAAGAGTGTGTGTCTAATGTAGTCTAAATCCAATGGCACGAAGTGTATTCAGATTTCAGATAAAAGGTATAAAGCAAACATGGATTCGTTCTTACTAATTAAGGAAGAATTAGTTAATGCAGAGAAACTTTACAAGGTGGCATTCTTACCTGAAGCATCCCACTTTTAGCAGCCGAAAATGAAACATCAATGAGGAAGAAGTAGATGGGTGGCATCGGAGGCCGAACCATGTATTCTGTTGGAGCAATGATTTCAACACTGCCCTTTGTCAGCTCAGGCCGTTGATCCATGTCCATTCTTCGGCCAGTAGCATCCAAATGTGAGAAATATTCACCCGGCACTGAACAAGAAATTTGACCCATAACTATGAAAATTCATGTTATAAACGTATGCCTAAATGTACTGAATACAGAGCCATTCAACCATTAGACAAGGCATTTTCAACCAACATCGACGTTCTATAGCACTTTTGTTAACAAACAAATCCTGAATATTTGGAAAATTACCATCATTAAGCATAGAACAAATATTACACCGCCACTTTCTTCCAGAATCTGTAAACGTCACATAAGGATTCACATAGGTACGGCATCTTCTGCAGCGGATGATGCCACTTGAACCAAAATCAATAAGTGGTACTTCCTCCTGAAACAGACATATACGACAATTTTCGAAATAAGGAAAAGTTATAAGTGGCTCATTTGCAGCACGTGAAGAGTTCTAGATTATCAAAACATGAACGTAAATGACTCGACTGTAACTTGTAAGCTTGACGAATACTAACCCCTTCAGGAGCCTCAGCAAGTGGACAAACCACAGCTCCTAGAGGCAAATGCCACCTCGACGCCAGAGACTGGGAACTTGGTATAGCGCTAGTTGTCAGACGTAGGTATCTAGAATGGCAATTCATAGGGTACATTTCAGCAAACGAATTTGGCTCCACGTCACCATCCAACGGCCTTGGAAACGAGGCTCGATCAAGTCCTGGCTCAAGCGAACCCGGAATATTGGTAAGGGACAGCGAATTGAAATCTTCGGCCAAGGCTTGTACGGTGCTGGTCGGAGGTGCATAGCTCGGATGCATGTTCTGCTGTCCTGGATGCTGAGCAAAACCTCCTGTCTGAGGAGGATATGATGACGGGGGACCCTGTAAGACCTGGTTGCTGGGATAACCAGGAAAAGATGGCTGCGGCGGACCACCAACACCAGGATAAGACGGATTAACTGGAGGCATGGACTGTTGAAAACCAGGTGCAGGGGGAGGAGAAGCATATCCTCCAGGCACCCCAGAAGTCATACTTTGTGGCGGAGGCCCCATTGGTTGCTGTGGGCGAAGAGACATTGGAGGCGATAAGTGACCTGCGAGAGTTTGAGGTGGTGGTGGACCACTAGGAGGAGGAGGAGTTGGAAAACGCTGAAAAGAGCCACCACCAGGAGGACCATAAGTTGTAGATGGAAACGAATTTGAAGATGGCGGTGGAGGTGGAGGTCTAATCCCTTGACCTGGAATCTGAGAAACCAAAGGAGACTGGAAAGGCCTCATTGCACCCACTGGTGGAGCCACAGGAGGAGCAGAAGGTGTGAAAGGCCTTGTAGGTGGTCTAAAGCCAACCGTCTCTGGCCCACCGGATTGAGGTCGAACACCTGGCGGCGGAGCAGATGCAAATGGAGAGGAGGAGGACGGAGGAGGCCTAGCTTGAAAATTCGGATAACCTTGATTCTCCATATTCACTATTGCTTACAACAACTTAGCACCTGAATCTGTTATAGGCAAACTCGAAGCAATGGACCAGATCAATTACAATCCTAGATTCTACCTAATACTCATCTACTTCCCGTTCACAGTAGTACAGATCCGCCTCTGAGAATCGGTAGTTTTACTTCAAAATTCAAAAACTGGCAAACTTCTGCAATGAGCTTTCCGGCTCTTCTCAAGACGATCTTCTACTACGACTTAGATCGAGAAACGTATAACAGAAACTCCGCTAAAGCTCGGGAAGATCTGGATCAATTACCGTTGAATATGAGCTGGAGAATTCTAAACTGACATCAATTTGATTATATGGTTAGAGCGGGAACACTACCTCGAAGTGAGTGAGAGAGAGGGAAAGGTCGAGAGCTTGCGCAGCAGGAAACTGATTCTACAGCAGCGATCGGCTTCAGATCGTGACCCGAAGAAGATTTGACACGTAGTTGGAGAATCATGCGCGGTGAAGGAGACGATGTGATATATGGGCCGAGAATTGGGTCACTAGTCTCTCTGTTTGTATGGGCTCCAGAACTCACATAACTTGCATGTTGTCATCTCTTCTACTGTTCTACTTGTACACTTGCCCCTTCAATTTTAGAGTATACAAAATTTCCTGAATCTTTTCCTTTTCTATTTTTTTAAAAAATAGTTTCTATAGATATGAACTTAGTCCGAAACTAATGAGATTTTTACACAAATTTAATCAAATTTTATTCAGCAACTATTTCGAATTATGGTTTCGTGGTGACGTTTTTTATGCAGTCTTACTGGGCCGAGATAAATTGGGCTTTGGGTTCTCTAATCCAAGTACTGAGGCTTGTCTTTCTTAGTTGCAAAAAGAAAAGATCAATGGTAATGGGTAGTTTGTAATTTCTTCATTGCAAAAAAAAAGAAAAAAAAAAACTAATTTCTTCATTGCAAAATCTCGTCAACAGCAGGGTTCGAACCTGCGCGGGCGAAGCCCAACAGATTTCAAGTCTGTCTCCTTAACCACTCGGACATATTGACTCTTTTGATTCCATAATCTCTACAATTTAATGTATTGATCCTTTTTCATGGAAACAGTATGTAACTATTCATTCACCTTATACGATCCGAACTTCAAGATCTGCTTCCTACAAAGCAGCTGGTCAGGGTTGCATAATGTAATGAGACATTGGGTTAACATTTAAGTCCATAGCTAAGACATCGTCAAAATGATGGTGACATAGCGTGGATATTTTCTTGCTCACTCATAAAACTCTTTTGACATTTTTTCAATATAGCATGGCCAAGACTCCTTTACAAGAAACTATATCAGTTAAAATTTAGTGAATGTTAGAGATCTCATAATAAAAAAGTTCAAAATCCATATATGCATATTGTATTGAGTGCCGGCTCTAGGCATGTGCATAAAAATTCAGTTTAAATAAGATTACTGCACTCCATACACACAAAATCTACCTTATTTATACTTCATAGCTTATTTCCCCCCAATCTTCTTCTCCCCATCTTTATCATTTTTTTTCTATTCTACGGTATCCCACTTATTTTAGTATATTGAGCTAATTTGTTCTTTAAATAAATTGTTAGTAATACTTTTATATTTAAAATGAAAATGTACATTAAGACGATAATTTGTTAGTAGATTGACAATTCACATTTATCATCAGTAAATAACTTTCTCTTTAACAAAAGAAAAAAAAACAATAGGAACATCCTTAATTTAGATCTTTTTCTCACCAGAGGACTCGTTCCTCCTTAATCCTTGTTCTCCATTTTAAAACGCTTACACCCCACAAAAATTCGTAGACAAGAACAAAAAATTCTAAGTCTGAATGATAAAAAGTTAATAAACATTCCAAAAAAAACAATAAACAAATTACCCAAAAATTAGAATTTTCAATCTACGTAAAAGACAATGTTCAACACTCTCTAAACTCAATGAAAGAGGTAACTTTAAATTAAGACATTTTCATTATAGTCTGTTTGGAAAAAATAATTCATTTTAATTTACTTTATTAATGGCTGCTATTGATTGGCCTCCGACAATGAGAAAGGTTGTGAAGTTTAATGTCGGCGTTAAAGAGCCGTAGTAACTCGTTAGCCGGACTAACACTAGACGCTGTTCTTGGCGGTGAGATCGTTATTCAACCATCATCTCCACCATCACCACCGCAAAACGCAATCGTACCGCAACGCACAACAACAACACCAAGCCAAACGCTATTCGATATCATACGCTACGAATACGAGAAGGAAGAGCACAAAGACCGAACCACGTGGCAGATATTCCGCGAAAAACTCCGCCTCAAACGAACCGGTTCCGCTTGGACCTCGTCTTTTCACATCCCCGCCTCGGATATCCTTATCCCCAATCCCAAACACATCGCAGCAGAGTTTCGATCGCAGTCCAACGAGCTAGTCCACGCGATCCCGATGTCGGATCCACCTGGCTCATCAGGACGCGGGATGTTCACTCGCGGATCTTCAATGCGGGTCGGGTCGGGTAAAAACCCGGAGAGTAATTTCGCCGACGTGAGCATCCCGGGAGACGGACCGCCGTCGAGCAGCTTCAAACCGCAGCTATCGCGGCACGATTCCGTCAGAGATCACGGAGACGGGGACGACGATAAGATACGCCGTCATCCAGTGGTGAAGTTCGTCGACGAGAGGCAGATGTCGGCGAGGGAAGCCGTCGCGGCGCAGGAAGCGGCGGAGGCGGAGGCCGCGGCGGATGCAAGCGACGACGACGATGAGGAGGAGGATGAGGAGGGATATGGTTCAGGAGAAGCGGAGGAGGAGGAAGCTTCTGCGCCGAAGCAGACGATGTCGCTGATGGATCTTTTGGAGGAGACGGATAGGCAGATGGGGTTGACGGGAGCAAGATACGCCATGGATGATGAAGAAGATTACGAAGACGACGAAGAGGAGGAAGAAGAAGATGATGATGGAGCAGAAGGAGAGGTGAGTTGCTGTGTTTGTCAGGTGAAGATCAAAAGTGCGACCTTTACGCTGTGTGGTCATACGTTTTGTAAGCTCTGTTCTAAAGAGCTTATGGCTCAAAAAGGCCATTGTCCTGTTTGCACCACCTTCGTCCTCGAATTCCTCGAGATCTTTTAGAAAGTTTGGAACTTTTTAATTTTTTTTCTTACATCAAAAAAATCCACAACTTTTATTGGATGAGACTGACTGTTAAGTGAAAACTTTTATTTAGACAATATCTGTTTTAAACTGATATGTGATCAGGTTGTCCACGAATGTGAGATTGCCAGGTTATCTCACAAATGTAAATTTGGTCTCTGACCTTCTGCTCGAATCTTGATTCTTATACCGTATGTTAATTGCTCATGTTTCGGATTTATCTGCGCCTGTAATTAATCTTATTTTATTAGCGTCTAATCCTAACGTGATTCTTGGCACGATTAGGAGTTAGTCTAACCTTATTATTAGAGTCTAAGCCTAACGTGGCTTAAACTTCTTACTCTCAAGTCTCAAGGCACTATAATCAGGTTTCCAACAAAGCTTACCAGACGGTTAAGTTCCAAGTGCAAAAAATTCCTACACAATATATGCTAGATCCGGTCTGGACCGTCTGGTTGGCTCAGGGCATTTACCAGTTCATCGGCGTGCTCAGTCACCAGCTTTTCACGGTTATCATTACCACCAATCACTATTTAAACTGGACCACATGAGTCTGGTTCGTGAATGTTAACTTTGTTATATAAAAGCACCTTTATTGCATGGTTTTTATGGGAGGGAGAGCCCGCCAAAAAAAAAGGTTACGAACAGAAAAACTTGTTCTCTGCATTTTTTTGACTATTTCGCGGACCCCACCAAAAAGGAAGAAAACAAAACAGATTATATCCTTTTACGAAGTATCTTCATTATGAAAAGAAGATTATTAAAAGTCAACGGTTAACAAATCTACAAATAAATTAAATATTTTTTGTAAAAAAAAAGTTGACACTACGAACTTGTAATAATTTTCATATATTTTAGTCTCTGTGCAACAAAAAAAAATGAAAAGAACTTTATAATATAAATTCAAAGTGGCTCTTCTAGACTCATCATCAGGCCTATATTTGTCAAGTTACCTTGGTCATCTACAGCTCCCAGATGAAACAAATCCTCCAAGGCCCGTAAGAGCATTTTAGGGGAAGGAGGATCTATATATTCAAACGATTTCAAGTCGTTCACACCCAGCTGTTTCAAAGTCAAAACTGTGTTAACAGGGTTTGATCTAACTATCTCAGGAGTCTCCCGAACCGGGAAGTCATTGAAAGTCTGCTCAGTGTAGAGCCTGAAACATTTTCCAGGCCGTGTTCTACCGGCACGTCCTGCTCTCTGGTAAGCACTTGCTTGGGATATTGGGGACACCAACCAGAACTCGACAGCAGTGTGAAAGTCGTAGTCTTTTTGCTTGGAGAAACCAGAATCAACCACATAAACAATCCCGTCCATGGACAAAGAAGTCTCAGCAACGTTGGTGGAGACGATGATCTTTCTCAATGACTTTGGTGTAGGATCGAAGATCTTGTGTTGCACGGCTGATGGAAGAGAGGAATACAAGGGCACAACTGTGACTTGATCTCCAAGACTACGGATAATTCTACTGCAAGCTTGTTCAATCTCTTCTTCCCCGGTCAAGAAAACAAGAATGTCACCTGTTGGTTCACACATGTGAATCTGGATAACTTTGCTTATAGCAGACTCGAGATAGTCCATCACGGGTTCTCGAGTGTACCAGATCTCCACTGGATGGAGGCTAGAAGGGACTTTGATGAGAGGCGCACCACTAAAGTACTCCTTGATGAGAGGCGCACCACTAAAATACTCCTCTAGGGTTGCACTCATCACAACAAGTTTAAAATCAGGTCGGCTAGTCAAGGTGCGTTTAAGAATACCAACAAGTAAATCCGTGGCTAAACTTCTATCATGCACTTCGTCCAGGATAATCACTTTGTATCTAGCTAAGAGCGGATCCGCCCTGGCTTCCCTCAGAAGCACATCATTAGTCAGATATTTGAGCACTGTTCGGGAGCTACTGCAATCCTCAAAACGGACTGTGTAACCGACTTCTTCCCCTATCTTTACATCCATCTCTTCGGCGACACGACGTGCGGCAGATATGGCTGCAACTCGATGAGGCTGCGTGCACCCAACCAACCACTGATCATCAGAGCTAGGGTAATTTTCATCCATCACTGTTTCTAAAACAAACTGTGGGATCTGCGTTGTTTTACCACTACCGGTCTCACCGGTCACCATCACCATCTGATTCTCCATGAAAGTTCGGAGAAACTCTTCTTTTTGCACCCATACTGGTAGATTCCTCCGTTCTTCGTAATACCTAGCAGCTGACTTCTTCTTCATCATCATATCCACGACTCTCTTCAACAAACAAATTACAAATCAAACAAAAAACCCGCACCAGCTTCTCGTACTTGTATGCTTTTTTAGTTGTTTGCTTCCCTTACTTTAGATTGAATGAAGTCGTAAACACTTGCTGTATTTATAGTCACCAAACCCTATTTTCCTTTTCATTGTGTATTTTGGAAATTTTGAGAAAAATCATTTAGAAAATTTCCTTTCAACAAAACTTTAATTGATGCCAAAAAAAAAAAACTTTAATTTCCTTTTCTCTTCAGTGGACCTCAAGTTTATTTTACGCCGTGTGTTCACACATTTTGTAAGCTCAGAAAGGTCATGGTAATAAAGTTATCTCTTTTTGGTAAAATAAGAAATGTGTTAACGTCAGTAACGTGATGCAGTTATCATGGTCACTGCGAGAACTAAGAGATATATCATAAGAGATTAAGATGAATATTTTTTTTTGACTAAATTTGATGCATTAAAATAAAAGTAACCAAAGTTTACAATTGTTCGATAATAAAATCTTACAACTGAAGAAATATATGAGATTTTTAAGAGAAATATTTTAGTACAGAGAACTGTGATTTTAATATTTTAAGAATATTGTTTAGTTTAAACATAAAACTGCACTTGTTTCAGCATAAGGTGCAGGCGCGTTTCGATTATAGTTTTGAAATTCGAAAAAATACAATACATATTTGCTCGTTAAGTGAAAGAAAAAGAGAATGGACCATTGGAAAAAGAAGAGAAAGGACCGTTGGAAAAAGAAACGAGCCGTTATTAACGTTACAACAAAATAAAGGAGAAGCTTTCCCTAAACATAGGAGTAAAAGCAAAAAGAGTTTGAGTTTAAAAAGGAAGCTTTTTTATTCTTCTTTCTCCGCCGTCTTTGACTAGTAGTCTATGTCATCATTATCTTTTTCTCTCTCTGTCTCTCTCTGTCTTTATAATTCTTTTTTACTAAACGAAAGATGGTTGTGGACGTAGAGAAGGAAAGAGAAGAAAAGTCAACAAAGTTCAGGAATCACCTGAACTTAGTGGAAACGCCTTGTTGAGATACTGCTGCGATTCACCGTGGAGGATTTGCAGAGTTTCTACAGGATTGGAGCTGGCCCCTTAACGATCGTGAGGGATCCGTATTTTGTTGCAAGGTATGTAGGTTTTTTTTTGTATAAATGGATGATTGATTTTGGAGATTATAATACATTGGTTGTAACAAAATTGTATTTTTATTTTTATTTCCGTTACTATAGTCTGCATGGAAGAAATAATTCATGTAGTTACTTTATTAATCGTTTTATTGATTGGATTCCGGTGATGGAGAAAGGTTGTGGAGTTTAATGTCGGCGTTAAAGAGCCGTAGTAACTCGTTAGCTCTGTTCTAAAAAGCTTCCTCGAGATCTTTTAGAAAGTATGGAACTTTAAATTTCTTTCTTACATCAAAAAGATTCACAACTTTTATGGGATGAGACTGTAAGTGAAAACTTTTATTTAGACCATATCTGACTTTTACAACGAAGAAAATAATAGAAAGATTTCAACCATAATGACGATCAAATGCTAAGAATCTTGAATCTAGAACTACATTGGTCAAAACTCTACAGATTTGTGTAATCGAGTCATCAAACTTTTATATTTAATTTCTAATACTAACTGAATTGATTTACTAAGATTTAAGAGTTTATGCACAATCTTTGTATTTTCCAACTGAATGCTAAATTTTCTTATAAAAATATTAGTAATAACAAAATTTAGAAACCAAATTTTTTCATTACAGAAAAATATAAATAAAATTTGAAAGAAATTGATGAAAATTATGAAACCACAAAACTTATCGACACATGAAAACTTATAAGCTAAGTCGCAATAGACATTGAATATGTTAAAATTTAGAATATTATAAAATATGACATGAAATAAACTAACATAATTTTTTTCTAGAAGATTAGTAGAAAGAATCAAAACTCAGTTAATCTGTATTGTTTATACAGTTGAACTTGACAAATATGGCCAGATGATATCGAGTTTGGAAGAGCCATTATAAAGTTCTTTTCATAACTTTTTGGTTCATATAGATACTTAAATATATGAAAATTATTATAAATGAGTAGCTTTAATTTTTTTATAATAAATTATTAAATTTATTAGTAGATTTGGTAACTTTGAGTTTTTTTCATAATCTTCTTTTCATTATGAACATAGCTTCTTAAATGGAAATAATAAATGGTCTATTTTGTTTTTTCTACTTACACTCTTATGTTCACTTTCTATTTCAGGCTTGGACATGGTTCTGCGACCAGATGAATCTTTGCATCTATTTTCTACTAGGCCCGTTAAACTCATAAAACCACGGAAAGGAAAACACAAAAAAGGGAAAATTGTTTTTTTAAGCCAAAAATTGATAAATATGTCTTACTACTAATCTCATATACATTATGTTTTATTAGGCTAATTTTTTTAAAATGACAATACTGCCCCTAATTTCAATTAAAAATCAAAATTACAATTAAAAAAACATTGTTAAATATTAAAATATAATTTTTAACTAAAGTAATTAAAAATCCATAAAATCTTAAACTTTGATTTTTTAATTTAAAAATTGATATTTATAATTTTATTTTTTTAATTTAAAAATTGATTTAATAAATCACCATTTCTATTTTTAAAAGAAAATCGATTTTCTTTTATTTTTTATAAATCAATTTTTTCTATTTTTTATAAATCAATTTTTTATAAAATCAATGTATTGTTTTTTATTTCTTTTTGTTTATAAAACTATTTAATTTGATTTATTTTAGAAAATACTAAAAGGTATTAGAGAAAAAAAAATAGTACGATAAGATATTAGCATAATAGGACATAGTTATCATTTTTTGGGTCTAAAAACAATTTTTCCAAAAAGAAATGAATGAGAAATAGATATAGCATAACACTCAACAAAAGGCAAAAGCTATTAAAGGATCTCAAAAATCTGAACTAGGATTGTTTCCAGCGAGGATGAGAGAGATCTCTAGACCACGACTAAACGCTTGGTTAAACATCATACGCGTTTGGAAGGTGGAGAAAAATGGGAACCACGAGAAGAACGCAACGGGTAGAAATATGAGCATTCCCATTCCTGCATCATAGAGCCTTGCTAGTGAACGGATCGACTTCCACATCCCAATTCGCTTTATGTATGGCTTCCAAGCACACGCAATCTAACAATAAAGAGAGGATTACATATGTTAAAAACGTAGACCTCACGCAAGAGACTAGATACAACAGGTAGCGAAACTTACAGAGAGGATTCCCCATCCTGTCGGTATAATGGCCAATAAACTAGCGAATATGTCTGTTACTGACAAGTCTGTGAGCCTAACCGCTACGATTGTGCCAGCTAGAGCCAACAAGAAGGCAATGCCTTGTACAAGTCTCAGCACAAGCTGGAAATTAACAGAACTCTTCTGACTGATGGAAAAGACCTATATCAATGGAGATATACATCAGAATCATGTTAATGCAATACACTCAGCATGAAATGGACGTGGAATGAACCGACCTTGAAAAGAACAATAATCGTCGCTAATGCAGCCCATGACCAACCATAAACCTGCAAAATGTTACAAGTACAATATTACTAGATGGTATTAAAAAGAACCATGAACTAGCAAACCATGATAAGTTGAAGTGTAGACAAAGAGAAACGCTGTACCGTAAATGATGTATCTGATCCGTCTAGTTTCAGTTTGTAGACAATACCATACTGGAAGATAAAGAATCGTAGACTTAATATAGTCTCCACTATCCTCCCGCTCAAGGTCCGAATGTGAGACTGTTGTATGTACAAAAGATAAATTATTAAGTAGATAAATTAACAGACAGGCTAACAAGCAAGAAAAATCATAAAACACCTCCAAAAGTGTAATGTGACAGCATGAAGAGCGTACTAGTTAGCAAGGATCCAGCAAAAATAACAAAAACTAAGGAAAAATGGGGGTTCTTACCAGTTCTTCTTCCCACCAAGCTTCCCAGCTTTCAGCTCCTTTCACACCGATTCCACCTCTGTAAAAGAGCCAATTTGTCCACTCTCTAAAGTCCACCACGACTCTGAAAGGAGAATAACGTCAATCGTTGCTCAATGAGAGAAAATGTTGCTCAACAGGACATAAAAAAGACAGCACCACTTACTTTTGCCACTCAAGTCCAGCAGGATTGAACAGGTAAGGAGCAAAAAGCCAAGAGCCAGCCAAAAACCAGCTGCTAACAGACAGAAGGATGTAGGAAACAGCACCAGCCTTATGATCGTTTCCATACGCAAGGTAGACAACTAGTAACAGAATAACTTCCATCCTGGAGAAGAAAAAGAGCATACATAAGTAATGTATTGCACATAAGAAACAAAGGTATACGAGGACAGATACCCTTTGACAAAATGACTTCTGGAGTAAAGACGGTAGTTTTCAGAAAATGTGATATGCTTGACGACAAACCCTCTTCCAGTGGCTTGGTACTGTTGACAAACAATGTCTAATCACAATCCAGACAATATAGAGAGATTAAAGAACCAAAGACAAGAATATATACCCTAGCACCACCATGGAGAAGTGTCCGTCCAAAATAATGGGCTCTTGTGCCAAGAGAAAATGTGAAGAAGACACTACACAGCTGAAACTGCATCGTTGTGAAACTGACAATGGCCTATACAGTGAAAGATGGTTAAAATAAGAATAAAAAATTCTACTAACAAAACAAAAACACAAAAGCATATAGTTTTCATTTCGTGACTTTATGCACATATTCAGTAAGGATACGTAGAACAAAACATAAGAACAGAGAGCCTGTGAGAATCTGTTACCATAAGGCAACTTCTAAGTCAGAACACATGTCAGTCTCCAAAGAAGTCATATCAGAAAATATGGCATAATAGCAATAATGACATGACTAAGAAAAACAGTACCTTGAGAAAACCTTGTTCCAGAATAAAGCCCAAAATCATTGGCACAGCAGCGAAGACACCAATCTGAAACAGAAACTGAGCATTGAGGGCAGCGGTAAGTGCAGTATCATTCAGAATAATAGCTCTTTCGCGAAGAATAGCACCAACTCCAGAAAGTGCCTATTAAAAATCAAAACACAAGCAGTTGTTAGAGACCTTCACCCAGCATTCATAGGTAATGCACTTCATTAAGATTAGCACATGCGTCACAACAGCATTAGGGAACTATACTTACCAGGTATGCCCTCCCGTATAAGAATATATACACAGTTAACACCGTCAACTGCAAGAGGCCATGTAAATGTCACTGTTAGAAACTTGGAACTTACTAGTAACAGCTCCATATACAAGTTACAAAAATAAAAGTGATCCACAGAAATTTATGATGCAAGACTTATTTTATACGATTTGGCAGCTAATTAATTATGCTATAATACATTGGTGAGTCCATACCATTGTACAGAAATAGAAGCCAACAGTTGTGAAGTAGAATGACATCATTCGGAAGAAATCAAGGAGCTGGCCAAGCCTGTATACATCCCGACTAAGAACCTGTTCACCATTCCCACCAGCAACCTTCCCTTCAAACAGAGCTATTTGATTGAGCCCCACATCTCTTCCTTTCCCCACCTGTAAAATAAAAGTTAATACACATATAAATATATATATATATATATTGTTTATTCTTTTATTTGCAAATAGTTATGAAAAAAAAATACGGACCTGGATATACTCATGGTGAGTAATATTCCCTTGACGTAGAGTTGAGTTAAAACCTGATAATCATAAGCATCAACATTAATCAAATGTGAAAAAATTGATTAAAATGGCTTAATCATTTTTGAGGTAACAGTGAGTTAACGAATCGGCTTTACCAGCAAAAATATCTTCACTAATATTGATGACCCGAGAGGCTTTGCTAATACCACCACGAGTAATATGGAAAACTCTGTCAAAGACATCTGGATGACCATAATGCATGCGGATCCTAGAGAATATTCAAAATGTCAGAATAAGGATTCCATATGAGCTCTCAAGTTGTTCAAGGAAGATATATAAACTTATTGGTAGTAAGCTTTACTTCAGGGGTTTCGCCAATACTCGTTGACCAAGAGTTACAAAGCTAGTTTCTTGATTGGACATGAAAGAGGCCAAGGAGGAGACACTGCACATATTAACACAAACAATTATTTTTAAGATGAAACAAAATATGAAATTAAGAAAATAGATATAGGAATGTTTGGTTCAGACCTTCCAGTAAATACATGTTCCCTAACTCCAAGAATGGTGGGTGGTCGAATTCCATGGTCCCGGCTCGGACCGAATTCCTCCAAAAGATTTCTCATCTTCAAAGCTTCTTCAAAGTAATTATCCTAACAAATTTAAACAAATAACATGATGCAACACGTTGGAGTTGTATTTAAGCTCTCACGTAAAGGATGTAAAGCATGCATGTAACCATGCCCAACCCCAAACTGTTGCTCAAAATACTCTTTACAAAGCTTATTTATCTAATTTAATGAATTTAAACTTAAACTACAACAAACCCCACAGAAGAGATCTAAAAGAAAGCTTTAAAAACAAAAAAGATGCCGCCAAAAGAATTGCATAAAATAACCTGATTCATATCAATAGTTTGAATTGCATTTCCACGAGTAAACACAATGGCATGATTTTGATTCTCAGGTTTGCCTTCTCCAAGTTTCGGGTCCCCAGGCAACCTTATGGAGTAAATTTCCTGCATAACCAGAAAAAAAAACTCAGATGGCAATTCCATATAACAAATAATGTAGTCACAGTTTACCTTATCCTTTCCATTGACGTCGGCCTTCACAAGCTTTGAATAATACTCTGTATGAGATTTACCCTCTTTCGGAGTATCAACAACATCGATATAAGCGATTCGAAGGGCTTCATTTCTGACAGTAGAATGAAAGAGATTAGCAGAAGCTCTCCCTATACCTGAGATAGAGAAATTCATAAAAGTGTCTTCTTACCTTTGCATCAGCAATGAAATGTCAGCAGCTTCAGGTTTTTGATCTTCTTTCTGTCTCCCATATATTTGGCATGTGACAACATATGTAAACTTCAAATCTGCTTGGGCCCTTGCTTCAGGAGATAACTCAAATCCTTCAGCATCCGTCATGTCATTACCAAAAAGAGTGGACTCCCCATCTGCAATAAGTGAGATAGCCCTAAGAAAAAGCTTGACTAAAACTGATATATCTTTAGAAAGCTCTTATAGCCTCCTACCTCTTCCAGCTTTTCTTTCCAAATAAGACTGAAGCATGAGAGCTTTCCTATAATACATCATCCCGCGAACTGCAGATATAACGCATATAAACAAAAAAAAACACTGAAAAATATATGGAAAAAGGTGTAGTGATTTGTTTATTTACCTGTTCTAGCTAACGTTTGTCCACGGTAAGAAGCCCATAATCGAAGTTCAAGTATGTCTCTCTCATTACGTAGATCGCCTTCCAACGCATTTTCATCTTGTCCTATTCGTGTAAGAAAATTTTTCCACTCATCTGCAACATAACAAATAGCAATGAAGTAATATCAACTAAAGAAGTAACTTATTAGTTAGAAACATAAAAGAAAAAAGCTAGGCAAATGTCACACCTGGATATATTTTCTGAAGGTAAAACAAGATTGATATCCCATCCTCATTTCTCTTAGTAAGTTCAGCCATGCTGTATAGCACAACCTCAGAATAATACGGAGTGAAGACACTGAAAAAAAAAACAAAATTCAAAAGAAGATAGTAAACTTGTGAAGAGCTTGTAACGGTAAAAAGATGAAAGTATTGAAAGAAATACCTGAAGGATAACATCTTTTCAACAGACTTTGGTGGTGGCACATCCATGAAAAGGGAATTGGTGAAAAATTGAAGTCTGCGTCTGGCTTCTAGATTTCTAGGAACATGCGTTGCAGAATCTTTGATAGTAAACAGAGAGTACAATCTTTTGACGAGAGCTTTCTGCAAGACCATAGAGAATTATCAGACTGAAAGAATATAAATGAGTGTAATTATAGCCTTAGACAACAAATATCATATCATAATACCATCTCGGGATCTTTAGGCCATTTCAACTTTGTAAAAAGCCGACCTTCATTCCAGGCTAGAGTTAAGATGTTCCATGCTTCATACTGAACCCTACACAGCAAAGAAAACTATTAAACAAAGTTAAAGAAAGGCACATTGAGTTTTTGCACAAAACGCAGCTTGTATGTACGTACCTCATATTAATTTGTAATATGTCAAGCCGCATAACATCGTAGAGATCCTGAAGTGCTTTGATAGCCCCTTTTGCATGCTCCGGTGTTTCATTTTCTTTCTGTTCGAGAAAAAAATTAAAAAAAAAAAACTCCATCTCAGTCATACTATTAGAATAAAAAACTAAAAACAGGTTTAATAAAGAGATTTCTGATAATGTGAATACCAGAATTCCCAAGAGTGCAGTCAGTCTCGTGATAACAAGGGAGAGATTGCTCAACTGAAAATCATTATGTATATTTCTATTCCTTATGCTGGCCTGGATGTCTTCACAGATTGTTTCCACCCTACAAATTTCACAAGAAATATCATTCTTTTATCCAGCAAAACTCTGTGCAAGTCATTTTAGAACTTATCAAAAAGTAAAAATAAAAATTATTACCACATCCTCCCCTCGGCTTCCAGAGTTTCTGTTAGTACAAGTTTAAGAGTGTGATAGACTTCCTCAACAGCATGCTTCATATAGTCATATCTTTCAATCCTCTCCACAATCTCCTCTTGCGAATTACTCCCAGCAGCAATCTCTTTGGCCAACAATATCTACAGAAGATTATAGGAAAACTATATTCACTAAGAAAATGATCTCAAATGCGATTGTTATGGAAATCAACAAGGGTAACGTTGAATCTTAATACACAAGCAGGTAAAGTAACAAACTCACCTTGCTGGAAAGAAGAAAAAGTGGCCACTGAACCAATTTGAGCCTACCAGAATTCTTGGGCATCAGGAGCAACTCCATCTCACTAAAAATCGTTCCATATGAGAAAAATCGATAAAACAAAACAATAAAAAGTCGAAATTATCACTGATCTGAGATTTCGAAGACTGTAAACATTTTTTAAAAAAGAACTTAACAAAAAAAAATTCTATCTAATTTTGGAGGCCAAACCCAATGTTTCTGAAGGTTGTGCCCAGATCCGGCCATGAAACTAAGAACACTAGGCACACAGAAAAATGAAAAAGCACTTACAAATCAGTGATGTAGTCTTCCTCTCGTAGACATTTTATTATTTGGTTCCAAAATGGAGCAAAGTGTGCTGCATCTACTCTACTCTTATCCACAGCCTTCAAATTGATAATCACATGCAGATATGAGCAACAAACGTGGTAAAAAAGCTAACATGACACACCATACGTTCATTAGTGCTTCATAAATGTAAAACAGGCTAACAGGTACCTGATAAGAAGCATCAGACGTCCTGCACATGGTTTTGAATTATAGGCAAAAGGTAATGAAGAGGAGAAAGTGTTAACATTAAACAAAGAGAAAGGGAGATAGACAGATGGAAAGGAACCTAACCGATTGGTTACAGGGACATGAAGAGATTTCATAAAAGCCCCTGGAAACTCCTCGAATTGTTTGTGAATTGCTTTCAAAGATCTTATCTGTGAAAATTGCAAAGGAAACGTAAGTACATGCCCTCTTACAGACAGTGTAGTAACATCAGAGCAAGAAACGATATCTCCTACCGAGCAAAGTGTAAACACACTTACCTCTCCCAAACGATCTCTCCCACCGAGCAAGAAACCGGAAAAAGCAGAGGCAATGGTGTAGAATATATGGATGTCTAACAGGTATATCTGCATTATTATGGAATAAAAATTTACAGTACAATAAAGGAAACTCTAATGTAAATCCCCCAGCGAAAACATTCACTCCTAGTCAGAACAAACAATTCACCAAAATTGCTAAAATAGTTTTTAACAAAATTCTCCCAAAAGCGGAGTGATTCTTTAAAGAAACAACCATTTCTTGACTAAACCAACCCTCATGTAAAGACCATTGAACTTACAGCGACCACAGGAGCCCATAAACTGGCAACAGTCAGAGCATTATAGTTTTCTGCATCCAGATACGAAATATTAGAGTATGAGAGAACCTTACAGAAGAATGATCTATTAGAGCCATGTCTATGGTCCACTCAACTCCCTAAAAAAATCCACAAATCCCATACTTACTTATTGACATAAAAACATGCCATGAGTATTGGATATTATCCTGTTTGATTATCATCCTTGTTGGACCAACGAGCGGCTCAATCTGCAAATTTATCAGCAAGAGAGATATAACTTGAAGCCACTCTTTAACTGCCAAACGAATCTATATTGAACACAATGGGAAAATCTTAAAAAAGAAAGAAAGAAAAGAAAAGCACTTTTTGGTACATAAAGTAGTATTTTATGATGTACATTAATCTTCAGTACAACTATCAACACATCAAAATTAGGCTTCCTGCGAAAAGAACTAACCTGAAGAAAGTACGCAAAGGAGAACTTTGCAGACAGAACGACAAGCCAAAACAGAAAGTACCTGCATCATACACGAATATGTTAGTACAACCTTTACCGACTGAAACACACAAAAGACAAATACGAGCTGAAGTTCGTTGGCGTCAATCAAACAAGAATATCCCCTGCTTCTCCCGAAGAAGTCAGAAACGCAGTTTAAATCATTACAATTTTATCAGAAGTAACCAGCGCATGTATTTTTTTTTTTCAGCGCATGTATTCAGTAACGCATATACATATACCAAAATAAGTAACTATGAACTGTAACAAAATAAGGTGCAGACACCTACTTTATAAAATCAGATGTCCTTTCATACATGCCACGGCCAACATAGTATCTCTCCTGAAACAACACAATCAAGCAAGCATCAGAGATTATGATTAATATCCAAATATTTAAGCATAATAAAAATGAGGTTCAGAACCTGGCGCATCCACTTAAAGAATCGAATCAAACCCCACCGGTCACATTTATTAGAAATGTTGTGACAAGTTGGAATTTGCATCAGGATGCTTAAAAAGAACTGAATACCACCATAGACGGCTATAACAAGCCCATAAAATCTGAACATGACTGAATAATGAATTGGATCGGTATCTTCTTGAAGTACTTTCCTGCACACAAAAAAAAAACTATAAGGGAATGCAAAAACTACTCCATAAAAGGGAAAAAAAATGGAAAAGAATGGTGTACAATAAAAGAAGTTGAACATACACATAGAGGAAGCATATGAAGACGGAAGCAACGCCAAACCAAATGAAACGGAGGAAAATGCGAGAAACAGCCAGCTTTCTTGTCGTAGAATAAGCACCATACATCATGATGACATCCAGAACACCTATAACATTTTGAGCATATGCTTTTTCTTCACCAATTCATAATATTGATTTTTTTTTAAAAGTGTAAAGAGTATGAGGTTTAAGACCGACTCTCAGAAAACTGCATCACAAGGTAAGTCGGACCCAGACTGAGAATTTCACGCAAAGTCTTCGTAGAGATAATACTATCGTTGAAAGCAATTATGACTAGTGCCTGTAAAGAAGTCATTAGAGCGTATGGGTAGCAGGAGAACCATTTAACGACACAATAAAATTCACACCAACGATGATAGTGAAAAAAATTCACAGCTAAATTTCCTAAACGGAATACAAACCTGAAACATCATAACGAGGAATATCCATAGCCGATGGAAGCTGTGGTAAAGACGCAAAAATGTTCGATGCTCAACGAAGGATGTCTTTCCTAGATGTTTATCCCTACCGGTTCTAACCTCGTACTGCAATGATTAGACCAGTATATTAACATTAGATATATGTATCTAGATCTATACGAAACACACAAGCGGACTGAAACTCAACTTCCTTAGATAATTTTTTAAAAAAAATTATGAACCTAAATAGCCACGAGGAAAGTAAATTAGAACAACAGCAAGACTAAAATGCAAACATAACTTCAAGATCAGCCTGTAACACATGGTCTAGGAGCTGAATTATAGACGTTTGCAAATTGCCATCAAGAGTGTAACAAACCGCTTAGTATATTATATATGGCATCTCAAAAAAGAAGCGACAAACCAGTATGAATATAAAATTTATATTAAAATCAATTATGAAGGGGGGGGGGACTGCAGACCTGTCGTTTCGGTATAGGTTTCTGAAAAAAAGATGAACTCATTCGCCACGGCCAACCAAGTTCGAATGAGCGAAGCGACCTTGAAAATCAAAAAAAGTTAGCCAACATAGATGATGAAATTAACTCAAGAGAAAGAGATATTAAAATTTATTACCAAAAATACTCATTAAAGTCATCATAATTTCTCCAAGATGAATGAGGTGCTCGGCCATTTTCATTGTTAAAAGCTTCCTGCACAGGGCAACAATTCTTAGCATTACTACCAAGTCCACGGATGAAAGAATACTTTAGAGAACATACCGCTGATACAACTTCATACAGTGGAGTAATGACATGATCAAGGAATGATACACCCTCTTCAGAGCCACCACTATCGACTGGCATACAACTCACAGCAGGGCGAGCAACTCGCTGGCGTAAGATCTCATCCATTTCTATTACCATCTACAGAAAAAATTCAGCATTAGCAAATAATATCAGATGACCAAAATATTATACTAAAATTACCAAAGTAATTCAGAATGGATAAGAAATGGATAAGAACAGAATCATGGAAGAGAAAATGGGAACACTAGAGAATCCTGGTGAAAATAAGCCTTCAGCATAAAACTTACGTGGTGGAATATGTAGCACAAACATTCTGGAAGAAACCGTATGTTAGCAGCTTCGCCCCAAATCAGGAAATATAAAGAGAGGAATAGTAATTTCTTTTCTCCACTTATGGTCCTTAAGCTGCATCTTACAAAACAAAAATGAGCATGCGAGTGGTAGCTAAAAGAAAGACAAGGAAGAGAGGATAATTTACTTGGTCCATGCCGGTTTAATGCATAGGTAATCACACCACTTAATGTAGTTGTCTAGGGACTTCAGAAACACCTTATGCACTGCAGCGTCGTCCAGTTTCTGAGAGAGCATAAAATAAAAGGTTATTCATGATATCTTAAAATGCAATTTCACTGCTTTCTAGAATGAACATAACAGTACTTCAATTCTAAGCTTTGTCAACTACAAGTCCAAACAAAGAATAACCACTGAAATTTTTTTTCTATAATAAGATGAACAAAGCCAAAATCATGAATAGTCAGATAAGTGTTGGTACTTACAGGCTCCGTTTCTTCAGGAATATTAAGACGGGATTGCGCATTAGCAAGAAGAAGAACTATATGTTCACGCTGATTGGAAACATTGTCTTTCTGCAGCCATAAGAATTGTTATGTTAAGCTGGATATTAACAGTAGTAATCCCACAGGGAAGTTAACAAAATGAAACATGAAAGATCATTTTCTATTACCAAAAATAAAAATAAAAAGCTTCTCAGATAGACAAACCTGAAACCCAAATATATAGTGGAGAAAATCAAGCATATCAGCATTCCTTGTCGCAGGAATGGGAAAATTAGCCGGCAATTTTGGCAGGCCTCGAAAATACTTCAACGCTGCAACTGCCGCTTGCACCTGCTCACATTTTTATTGTCATAAATCAAGACGTACGAGCCACATAGCATAGATGCAATGTGTGGAGAATATCTGACCTCAGGGAAAGCCGTAATGGCATTTGTGGTGACATGAGCACCAAGAGGAATAATGTTGTAAGCAATTGTGTCCTCACTAATTGCAGCATCAGAGTCCATAACTTGCTTCAGCTGTTGACGTACAAAACAGATGACAATTAGCTGCATTCTACAAGCCTAATTTGACTTGAGTAATATAGAAGATTGAATGCATAGAGGAAATGTACACAACCTCATCAGGGATCTCTTTTGCAACCTGCTCCAACACATTTCCAAGAATTTTAAGGGTGGCAAACAATCTTTTCCTTTTTACTGTTTTCTGCTCCAGCCTGGAAGCCAATATCAAAGCGTTTTGGCTTTCAAAAATTACATAAAATTTACAGATTTTGTGTTCGGTAGTTGATATACGTACTCGCCAGTGAGAAGCCCTGACTCACGGAGCTGCGTCTCCTCCTCCTTTAAAGTGTCAACGTTGTTCTTTTCTCTGTACAGCATGTAGAAATCTTGTAGTCGTTTACTATCTTGACTTCGGTCTATGGTCCCAACCTCTCTTTTTGCTAATTTTTGCTGAAATGAACCAAGCCAGAATAATGTATTAATATGCAAAACCATGGGGAAAAAAAATTAAATAAAAATTAAACTTAGACTCTAGTTTCCAAATTATCTGCCACACATGGGTCATCATCACAGGAGAGAAACATACCTTAACAACAGACATCAATCCGGTTTTAAATTGTAAAACACCTCTGCCTTCACTATTAGGGTCAAGATTTTGTGCTAGCGAGTAAGCATGCTCACATACTGCAGCAGAAAAGAATGTTCAATAAAAGCTAAAACTGCCCATAAAAAACAAGAATAAACAGCTTACAGATCCTAGCAATGCTGGGGTCTTCATCTTGAAGTTCATCAGCAGCTCTCAAAATAGCATCTATGTCCCTGTTGTTGGACAGAGACGAAGGAACATAATCCATAAGGCTTCCCTGACCAGGACCACCACCACCAGCTCCTTCTCTTGCTCTATCCCTTTGTAACGCAGCATTTACTAGCCGCTCCCATGACGACTTCGCTCGAGACATTCTCTACCTAACAAAACATAACAAACAAAAAAAACTCAACAGCTTAAAACCAAAAGAAAAACCCCCATGAAAAAGACAAAACAGCTAGTGCACACACAGATTCGGACAAGTGACCTGCCGTAACGGAAAATGTAAATTTACCGACCAAACGAGACGACGTTCCTGTCCTGGGACTAGTTGTAATCAACAAACGAAATAATAGATATGTGATCATGAATCTGACCTTAGTCGAGGATCAAAACAAGTAAAACCAACAAATGTACCAAAACAACTCAAAAAAATCAGACGAGGGGGTTACCGTATCAGAAACGTAAGAAACCCTAGATATGGAGATTAAGCAGAATTGGACCACTCATGTAAGAATCAGCGAAAGAAGGTAGAAGGCTAAGCTAAGCTCTGAGTTTCAAAAGTTCAAAACTTTTACACAAAACCATCACAAGTTCACAACTAAGGAGTCGATGTATTTTTAAAAAGGAAACGTCTTTGACAGAAAAAAAAAGAAACAAAAAGTAAAAAAGGACAGCAATCGTACCGAATTGGCAAGTAAAAAAGCGAATCTTGGACTAAACCAGATAAACCGCGGATAGAATTGTCTAATTATCTATCAATTAAACTTAGGCACGGGCACTGTTACCTGCCTTGGACTCGGTTTGAAAAAGTAAACTACTTGCCATAGTCAAGTCGAAGTCGAGTAACAAGTAACTGGATTTTATTATTCGCAAGTACAAATCAAGTATCAATTCTTTTTTTTTATATTTAACTACTTATTTTGGTACTTTTTTTGAAAAAGATTTATCTTTGTACTTATTACCCATTAGTTTGTTTCTGTTATTAGCTATCCATTGTTTGGTTTACTAAATACTTGATATTCATTATATTAGTTAAAATAATTAAACGACTTATGTTTGGAAGTTTATATGTCTATTGTGAAATTGTATTTCTGAATTTCGAGTATTTTATGTTTAATTTCAAATAATCAAAAAATAGATTCAAGTAATCGAAAAGATTTAAGTATCAAACAAGCTTAGGTAATAGATAAAAATAAACCAAATCAGGTAATAGATAAAATAAAATAATAAACTAAAGTTAAGTGATTGTAAGTATTTTAATTTTTTAACAAGAATTTGATATAACAAGTACTTGTCTAGGACAGGTCAAGTACAAATAACAAGGGTAACAAATATCTCAAAAAAAATTTGGGTATTCTTTTTGTAGCTAAGCTGACACGGTGCTTGATCGGATGAAACCGGGTAAACCGCATATAGATCATAGTTTTGGTATCAGTCAAACCGGTTTAATCGTTTCTTAACCGCATTAGACCCGACTCGATTGAGCGAAGTTGACCCGGTACCTGATTGGATCTCTCCTCTTAAACGCAGATCCTCTTTCATGAGCTCTTTCTTTTTGTTTTCTTCTTCCTCTGCGTGATTTCTCGATAGATTCTAGGGTTTCTATCTGGGAACACTTTCGCTTCCTGGGTTCTCTTGATCTAGGAGGGTTAAGCATATAAAAAGTCTGTATCTTTCGTCGAATAAAAGATGTATGCTGATAGATTGGAGTCAGAGTCTGGAACCAGGAAACTCGTAAAGGATCGAATCAATGGCGGTTCTAGCGACAACTCTACTCCCTCCCGAAAAGTGACTGGGAAAAGGTTCTAATTTTGTTTCAAAAATTCAATCTTTGATTGTAGGAGGATTCTACATTTGTTGTTAGCTGGTAGGATCTTTACCTCTTGTGTATAGATAGATAATTACATTATTCTTGCTTAGCTTTAGTTAGCTTAGGAGGAGTTTCTAGATATGTAGATGCTCTTGGACTTTGATGATGTTTGGCCTTTTAACTGAATCTGATGTTTGTTTTTTTTTGTGTTAGAGATTGGTTTATATTCGTAACAACTTCCTTATGATTCCAGGCAAAGGCAGGAAGATGACAAATGGGAGCATGATCTTTTCAGTAGTGACAAGCCTCAACTCTCAAGTATGTCTTCTTTTTTTCTCTCTCTCTCACTAATTCTCTTTAGCAGAGAACTAAGTGTGACAAAAGGTATACATGTTTGGTTGTTGATTATTCTCTGTTTGTGGTGAGTTGCTTAGATCGCAGAGTTGATTCTAGAGACCTTCGCGTGAAGCTCCAGAAGAGACATCATGTGTCTCAAGGCGGGCGAGAAGGTGGCTCAGGCGTGCGGGATTTAAGGGAAACGCTCTCTGGGACAATGAATACGCAACACCCGCCAAAATCGAAAGTGGAGACTGCTAGACCAAGCTTGAAGAGTGTAGTGACTGAAACTGCAACAGAGACTACTAGAAAAACTCCCAGTCAAGCTACCAGGAAGAAATCGCAGCAGGCAATATGATTTTCACTTTTCTTCAACTAAATCTGACCGTTGGGAGCTTGTGGATACTGTTTCTTAGCGTGTCATCTTTTTTTGGTTCAGATGGGCGCATCTGTTGATAACTTTCTGGAATCATTGGGTCTTGAGAAATATTCAACAGCTTTTCAAGTAGAAGAAGTAAGTTATATTTGCTCGTAAGGTTGCTGTCATCTTGTCATATGCTCATGTTCTCTTCTTTTCTTTTTGGTCTTTATCAGGTTGATATGGATGCTCTCATGCATATGACAGATGATGACCTCAAGGCTATGCTTATACCAATGGTAAGCTCCTAGTTGATCTGTGACAAGAAAGTCTATTTATAAGACTACACTTTGTTCAAGCATCTTTATGATCTTTATTGTGTTTTTTTTTTGTTTCAGGGCCCGAGGAAGAAGATACTTCTTGCTTTGGGATCCAAACGCTAATAGTTTAGTGTCTTTCGCTTGATGGCTTTCAAGCTTAGCTGAACGGTCTCAGTCTACATTAAGATATTGTCGAAATTATTCCGGATTTGGCTTTATTTTTTTCTCGTATTCTTTCAAGAAGGTCAGAATTTTGGTGGTTGACATGTGTAATGTTAAATATAGTGTGACAAACACTACCAGTTTGCACCACTTTTGATGTGAGATAAGTTTCTAAGTTCAAGACACGATGCAAAATTTATACTGTTGACACTAAATATCTCAGAAACACCTTCACGAATATCCAACCCACTCCTCACAATCCACGCATGCCTTCGCTTTCCCACCACAGCTTTCACCACATCTTCACCATCACCACCACAACGAGCCTGTACATTCTCCTACTGCACCCAGAACAGTCACTCAACGCATATCATAGAGCGACTCATCCAACCCAGAATCAAAAACATCTCTTTCGATCAGTCCACAGCGATAAGGAAGGGTCTCAGAGCAACGCTCATCTATGTTTTGAACGGTGACAGAGAGGAAGAAACTAGATATTTATAAGTATCGTTGTCAATGTTCAGTAGCCGTCTTAGCTCAGTGGTAGAGCGCGTGACTTTCTTTTTTACTGATGTTAAAAACTGTAGTTTTTCATATTTACACATTTTAGAGACATCATCAATGGGTAAAGAACCAATAAATGCTACAAGAATCTCTTCACAAACTGAAATAATATGAACGTGTTGTGTTTATTGACGTACAAAGAGAAGCATATATACAAGTAGGATACCGACATAATGTATCTGTAGATAACTTCTAACTCAAGGTTTATGTTTATCTATAATATATCATCCTTATCTCTATACCCCCCCTCAAGCTGGAGGAGAGATGTCTTGGATTCCCAGCTTGACCAGTAGATAATTGAACGTAGTAGACGGTAAAGACTTCGTGAGAAGGTCAGCCGGTTGTTCTTTGGTTCTGATGTGCTCTGTAGTGATTAGTTTTTCTTCAACGACATCCCGAACTTGATGACAGTCGTTTTCTATATGCTTGGTGCGTTCGTGGAAGACCGGGTTTTGAGCAATATAGATGGCAGACTGACTGTCACAGAACATGCGCATCGGTGTAGGAGACGAAATGCCAAACGAAGTGAGCATGCGTTTTAACCACTTGAGTTCGCGTAATGTATAGGCCATACACCTATACTCTGCTTCAGCAGAGGAAGCAGACACGGTGTTCTGTTTCTTTGTCTTCCACGACACCGGAGACGGGCCAAGAAGAACAATGTACGAGCTAAGCGAACGACGAGTGAGAGGACATGCGCTCCAGTCTGAATCACAGTAAGAAGTGACCTGAAGTTTCGGCGCTGAGCTGAGTAGAATTCCTTGAGATGGACAGCCTTTTAAATACCGAACAACACGGAGAGCAGCATTCCAATGATCATGACGGGGTTGCTTCATGAACTGAGATAGTATGTGGACAGAGTAACATAACTCTGGCCGAGTAAAAGTCAGATATATCAAGCGCCCAATGAGTCGTCTATAGAGAGCAGGATCAGCAAGAGGTGGACTTTTGGAGAGAGCTAGTTTGTGGTTAAGTTCCATTGGCGTAGAAGATGGCTTACATCCAAGTAACCCTGTATCAGCAATGATATCAAGGGCGTATTTCCGTTGTGACAAGAAGAAGCCTTCACTATTTCGTGCCACCTCTATTCCTAAGAAGTACTTGAGCTTGCCCAGGTCCTTCATATGGAAACACTTACACAGGTAGTTTTTAAACTTCTGTAGTGTTGAAATGTCATTGCAAGCGATAAGAAAGTCGTCGACATAGACTAGGATGTGGAGATCGATCTTGCCGCGTGTGTAGAAGAAGTGAGAATAGTCGGGTTTACTCTGAGTGAACCCATAGTCTTTCAGGGCAGTGCTGAGTTTGGAGAACCAGCAGCGAGGTGACTGTTTAAGACCATAGATAGACTTTCTAAGACGAGCCACTTTGTTAGGATCAGAACCTTGAAAACCTTTAGGAAGCTTCATATAAACTTCTTCCTTGAGATCGCCATGTAGAAAAGCATTGTGAACATCCATCTGATGGACTTCCCATTGTTTAGCTGCAGCCACTTTCAATAGAACACGAACTGTAGTAGGTTTTGCTACGGGAGCAAACGTATCGGTGTAGTCAATTCCCTTGCGTTGACGATTCCCACACGCAACGAGTCTAGATTTATTGCGTTCAGGTTTACCGTTGGCGTGATACTTGATCTTGTAAAGCCACATGCTATTAATAATTTTCTTGCCAGGAGGTAGATCAGTAACATCCCATGTGCCATTCTCTACATGAGCCGAGTGTTCGTCAACCATTGAATCTCGCCATATTTTATGTTTTACTGCCTCTTCGTAACTCTTTGGTTCCACAGCTGAAGTAATTGCTGCAACATATGCCTTATGGCTCGAGGAAAATTTGGCGTCAGAGATATAATCGGTAATGGGATAGATACAGTTACCTGAGACCGTAGAGGAGCCCGTCGTAGAGTCAGGAGGAACAAGAGTGTGTGTATTATTCGCGACGGCATTAACATTATAATTCTTGAGTAGAACAGAGGATTTACGCTGTCGATGCCCACGTCCAAGTAGCTCAGGAAGACCAGGAGATACAGGTTCTTGCGTAGTGGTGGAAGGTTGAGGTAACACTGGTGATGACGGAGGTGATGAAGATGAGGACGGAAGTGTAGCAGGTTCTATAGTTTCAGGTAATACTAGTGGTGGAGGAGTAGGGACGATTGTAGAAGAGGAAGGAGTCGTAGAGGCAGAGGTGGGATCAGTAGTAGGAAGGGAAGGTTCATTAGAGATAGTGGTGGAATCTGAGGGCGTAGGGATGGATTCTAAGGGCGTAGGAATGGGTTCTATGTTAGGTGATGGTGGTAAGATAGGCGTAGTAGTGACAGGAGAGGGAGACGTGGATGGCAATGAACTCGAAGCAGGAGAGGTTGCTGGGAGCCAATCGCTAGAGTCAATAATAGGTGGAGACAATGTAACAGGATCATCAAGAGGCGGTAGTCCAGGGAATTTGTCTTCATAAAAGATGACATCCCGACTAGTAAAGAAGGTTTTGTCCTCAAGATCGTATACATTCCACGCCTTCTTTCCGTAAGGGTATCCAACAAAGAGGCATCTACGACTTCGAGGAGCAAATTTGTCTGAGTTGCGAGGTCTGCGCTGAGCAAAACATAAACAACCGAAGACGCGCAGGTTATCATGCTTAGGAGGGGTTCCATGAAGTAGTTCGTATGGGGTGAGACCATTTAATAGCTTAGTGGGGGTGTGATTAATGACGTGAGCAGCAGTGAGGATGGCTTGACCCCAAAACGTGGTTGGCAACTGAGCTTGAAAAAGAAAGGCTCGAGCAACGTTTAATATGTGACGGTGTTTGCGTTCTACCCTGCCATTTTGTTGCGGTGTATCAACTGAAGAGGTTTGATGTAGAATTCCTTGCTGACGAAAGTATTGTTTTAACACCATGAACTCAGTTCCATTATCGGTTCTGAAAGTTTTGACAGGAAGACCAAATTGTCGAACACTCATCGCACAAAAATTCTTGAGTAAGGAAGCAACTTCCGATTTCTCAAGCATGAGGTGGAGCCACACTGCTCGTGAGTAATCATCGACGATGGTTAGAAAATAAACAGCACCGCAAGTTGCCGGAGTGCGATAGGGACCCCAAACATCGCAATGAACAAGATCAAAAGGAGCAAAAGCTTTATTAGAACTTTGATTAAAAACCTCACGAGTTTGTTTCGAAAGCAAACAAATGTCACAAGAATCTGAAGTAGAAAAATCAACTGCTAATCTATCTAAAACTGGTAGGGAGGCTAGGGTATTATACGACGGGTGACCAAGACGCCGATGCCACAGAACTGACGAAGAAGCTTTATCCTTTCCAGTCCGATTTGCTCGTGCAACCGTGACGCCCGTGAAGTAATACACACCCTCTCGTTCTTCACCGGCTCCAATCAGGGTCCTCGAGAAACGGTCCTGCAAAAAGCATAAGGTATCAGTAAAGATAGCGATGCAACCTGTCTGTTTAAGTAATTTGGAAACAGATATCAAGGTGCAATCAAAGTCTGGAACATAAAGAACATCAAGTAGAGAGCACTGAGAGTTAAGTGCTAGAGTGCCCGCTTTAGTAGACTGAGATGTTCTGCCATCGGGAAATTTCACCATTGCAGTGGAGGTATCATGAACATCACGAAGAAGAGAAAGGTCTCCCGTCATATGATGGGAAGCACTTGTGTCTATGATGACATCAGTAATAGAGGGTTTACCCGAAGTACGTTCAGTAGAGAGCTGAGATTGTTGGTTCTGCAGCAGACTGATCAACGCGGAGATTTGATCCGAAGACGCCACTGTGTTGGCGGAGAGAGTGAGAGGAGCTGTCCGAGTGGCAGGAGAACGACCACGACCGCGTCCTGCAGGCGAATTGTTGCGACCACCGCGACCTCTCTGAGAAGAAGGAGATCCACGACTCTGTTCTTTAAACCAGTCAGGGTATCCATGTAGTAAGAAACACTCAGATGCCTCGTGACCAGTTCGATTGCAGTGAGTGCAGGATCTGTTGGGATCTCGGTTTCGGTTAGTAGAGTTGGTAGAATCCACCTTAGTAGAGAAGCCGATGACTTCTTGCTTATGTTCAGTAGCACGCATAGTAAGGAGGTGTTGTTCCACCCTAATCACACGAGAATAGACAGTGTTGATATCTGGTAGAGGATCTTCATCGATAATTTGTGATCAGATGAAGTTGAAGCGAGAATCATCGAGCCCAAAGAGGAACTTATGAACTTTAGAATCTTCTCTTTCTTTATCAATGTGAGAAGATGCGTCACAAGTACAGATGTGAGATGATTTAAAACTTTGAATCTCCTCCCATAACTTGGACAAGCGACCATAATAGGAGAGAACAGAGTCACCATTCTGTTTGCAGTTGGTGATATCATTCTCTAGTAGGTGTTTTCTAACACTGTTCTTGACGGAGAAGCGTCGTTTGAGGGATTCCCAAAGCAGGAAAGCATCAGGTACATAGCTGACTGTAGAACGAACCGGTGGATCGATGGAGGTGCGGATCCAGCCGACTATCATAGAGTTAGAAGCAATCCAACGAGCAAGGTCAGGGTTCGAGGATGGTTTGGGAACATAGCCATCTAAGAACCCTATTTTTCTCTTAGCTTGAATAGAATTCCAAAATTCCGTAGCCCATTCTGCATAGTTGTCTCCTTTTAAAATCACAGGGGTGATCAAGGATCCAGGATTGTCGGATGGATGGAGGTAGAATAGAGAATCAGAGGTTAAAACCTCGGGGGTAGTGGATGAAGTAATCGCAGAGGTAGTAGAAGTAATCGCAGATGTAGTAGAGGATGCAGAAGGAGAAGTAGTAGCCATGATGATTAACTATCAATGGAGTTTTGAGAAGAAGAAATAGAAAGCGGAAGCTTTAAAAAATTAGGTCAGAGAACGTTATTTGCTCTGATACCATGAAATAATATGAACGTGTTGTGTTTATTGACGTACAAAGAGAAGCATATATACAAGTAGGATACCGACATAATGTATTTGTAGATAACTTCTAACTCAAGTTTATGTTTATCTATAATATATCATCCTTATCTCTATACAAACATTCTCAAAACGTTATATATCAGTTCAGGTTTTCATTTTCCAACCATTTGGTTTTGGAGAGTTTGGTTGTCTTCTAGCAATCTAACATACTCCACCAAGAGCTCTGGAGCCTGTTTTTGCAGAGATGTAACATGTGACTGTTTCCAGTTTAGTTTCTTTCTCTTTCGCTTCCTTCTCTACTCTCTTCAGATTCAGATCGAACTCACAGTGTAGATCGGTCAATAGTTGTGTTTACTGACATAAACTACTGTGACCAGTCGTCAACAAGTGGAATAGAACTTTGGTTTGACTAGAAAACAAATAGCATGAAAATTGTGTGACCACATTTAAAATGGAATGGCTACAAAATAATATATTTAATGACATAACAGTTTTCTAAAAAATCAATGTAGATAGTGCTTATAACGATTTCTTGAATATTGCTCGTAACTATTATAGTCAATGTTTTATACGTGTAACAAGAGCTCTACTTCTACCATAAACATATCCACTATTTCAATATACAAAAAACACTAGTGGACTTAATGTGATGGACCGATTGATAAAGTCAAAATATATTAAATTTGGTGTTGTATACAAGTTGGATTGATAGACTGTAGACAGTCGTTGAAGTCGTCGTCGTCCTTGGAGAGACAATTTCTCTTACTATACACACCCACGATTGAGTATATTATATGTCTTTATAACCAAATAATGCAGCTGTAACCATGTTGCCATTCAACAGCTAATTAACCAAGAGACGCCAAGGTTAACTTAATACGATACAAATTGTTTAAAATCTTCTACAGGCTAAGTGCTAACATAGTAGTTTATTTAACAGTTGATGACGCCGGCAATAGATTAATTAACAAAAGTATTTAGCAACAAATTCATTAATTAAGCTTCCACGTACAAACAACATAATGGCGAGTTGCAGTTGCACTTGCACGACCCTCATTCAAATATTTTGGGTTCTTTCTCATCCATCATATAATTTGCTTTTCCCGAGTTAATTATAATTGGATGTTTGAAATTGGATATAATATTCGGAAACTAATTGTTTCAAATGATTGTATACTTTTCGATATACAGGAGAATTACGACTGTTAATAAGAGTCGTAATAAATAATAATAGACGGGCCAAGAAGCATTTTCTCAGTTTTTTTTTTAACACCAACGTTTTCTCAGCATTTTCTCAGTATGGTATCAAATTGTGACATTGTTGTAAGTGTTTTACAAGACAAATAAACCTGAGGGAGAAAAGACCATATGTGGACGCTCTGGCAAAAGAAACTGTGAAAAGCGTGTGCAGCTTTTAGAGAAGACGCGGTTAATGCCAAGTCGTGTCGTAAGGTTTTGATCAAGTCGTTGTTGACCGTGAGAGACGCAACGGAGACATTCAAACATTACAGAGTAACAAGACAATATATATATACATTATATATATATATATATATATATATATATATATATATACGTATAGTCAACGCCTTCATATATATAAATATAGACATTTACGTATCTTTATTATCTCTCTCTCAACACGCCTCCTTGTTTCCTTCTCGGTTTCAGACACAGCCATTGTTGAAAGCTTTTCTTCATTTCTAGCGGTAGATCAAGCAACATGGCAGTAAGTTTCAAAACTCTTTTTGTATCAACACTTCAAATGTTTTATATATCTCCTTTGTTCTCACCTCAAATCTGCACATGTTTAACAATACCTTCAAGTTTGTCGGAATCTTCAGCTTCAAAAACTTTTAAATGATTTGTCTGAACGCCAGAACAGAGATCTGGGTTTATGTTTAATCAGTTGACTTTCGTAATAGTGATTCTTCTTCAGTATTCTACCTGTTCTTTAGTCTATAACAAGAAGCTAGCTCTCAGAGTTCTGGTTAGGGATCACGAAGCAGATTAGTTTCTTGCACATCAAGTTAAATCTTTTAAGTCAATTTAAAAACACAAAACCTTTTCCACCGGATTCTCAGAAACAGTTATTGATTGCAGAACCGTCCACACGTTCCAAAGTTTGGGGACTGGAACAACCAAGATCAACCATTCACGGCCGTGTTCGATAACGCGAGGATTAACAAACGAGCAGACTTATACGAATCTTTAGAGAACTCAGATATCAAAACCCCTCCTCAGCCTGCTCCTAGAATTCCACGACCTGAACCACCAAAACCGGCTAGGGAAGGCACACCAAGAGCACCTCCTCCAACAACCCAGAGAAACAAAGTCAGAGCTCCTCCTCCTGATCAGCTCTACGGAGGGGGCAGAGACGGAAGCGGATTATACGGAGGTTATGTAGGTGGAGGTGGATCAGGAAACCGGCAGCCACAAGCTCCTCCTCGTCCCGCACAGGCACAGCCTAAACCCAATCTTAGAGGCGGCAGCAACGGAAGGGTATGACATACATTTACACATTTTACATTAGGGTTTACGTTTTGAGGAGAAAATGTTTAATCATATTCCTAATGTAGCATGTTTTTTTTTAGTCATTTGCGTTTGAAGAGTCATATTGTATAGTTTAATATAAGGGATGCTATTAGTAATTAGTTGGCTTATTACAGTTGTATGATCTGCGAATAATTTATATATGTTAGGGAGGGACGACGATTCCACCATTTCCAGGGTCAGTAGGTTCAGGGGAGAACATGAGTTACACACACATATTCGACCAAGTCAAGGAAGAGAGACGAGAAGGTGCTAGATCCTATGGTAGCACTGCCGGCAACACTCCATCTCGCCCCTTCAACGGTCAACGTGAATCTCCCTCCCCAAACTCCTCCAAGGTACTACACATAACCGTCTAGATAAACTTTTTTTTGTAAAAGAACCATCTAGATAATATATATATATAAGTGTGTATTACTTCAAATTACAATTACTTTGGTATCCATCGTGTGTATTAACGTGAAGGAGTATTTGCAGGTCTGCTGCTTTTCATGGTGCAGAAAGGGAAAGTAAATACACTGAAGACAATGTACACATTCTTGGACATGTCTCTTTTTGTCTTTTGTGTGTGTTATTTTTCTTTCTTTTCTTTTTTGTAACAAAGGAGTGATTTTTGTTGTGAACAACGTTTGGAATAATCACTTTGTCTTCGTGTATTGATTCTCAAATGTGCATACCGTATGTTTAATATTGGTTGCTTTCTCTTCAGTATGTCTGCACAAGAGTTGAAATCACATTAGTTATACAAGAATATGTCTCTCTTTCTATGAAGGTGTTCGCCCCAATATGGGCTTATTTGGGCCAATAGAAAGAGAAAAAGCCCAACAAGAAAATGATCAGAACTGTTTCTAGTAGGTGTCCAAGACAATATAAAAGGGATTGAACTTGGTAGCTCTCTAGGGTTATCGTTATTTCATTTGCAGCCATCTGAGGTCGAAGTTACGAGAGAATTGATCGACGATGATTTACGATGTAAACTCCGTTCTCTTCAAATCCTTTCTCAGCTCTAAGTTCTCTGCGGACAAAAGGTACAAACACCTTTTCATCCTTTTCTTTTGTCTGATATTGTTTCAATATTATCTTGTGAATCATTTTATTGTTTATTTCACTAATCGTCTGTGTTATGATAATTAGGAGAGTCGAGGACAGGCCAAGAGAACAGAAGCCCAAAGCCAGCGACAACAAACCTGTCATGAATGAATAAAACAATCATTTGTTAACGTCTTGTTCATGTAATATTTTTGTTCTGAGGATGTTTTTAATTTTAATGGTTATTTAGTTTATCCTTTTGCAATTGCTATGTATCTGTAGATACATTCTTATATGTCAAATTGTAGAAATCCAATACACCAAACACATAAACTACCACTTGATTAAAACATCCCCAGTTTATTGCTTCCAAATGTTTCTTAGAGTGGATGGACATAGTTGGTTAGAAAATTGGCTATGCTTAACCGTCTTTTGCTATTGGTCTAGTCTACCTTTTAGTTTTTACGCGGAACAGTTGTATAAACAATTCGATTTGATATGGTGATAGTCTGAGCTTCTAGTGGTTTGAGAGTACAAGGGCTGATGCAATAATGTTAACATGATACGGATATATCAATTGATATATTATGTAGACAAGTTCCAGAACTTCAGGTTATTGTATTATTCGCAGTAAATCGACTTCTCCATTAGGGGTGGACGTAAGGCGAGTACTTGCATTTTTACATATATTTGATACTCGCGTTGCCTTGAACGAGTAATGAATTTTTAGACTTGGTACTTGTCTTGTCGGAAACGAGTACTTGTTATATCGAGTACTTGTCGCAAAACATGTAACTTGCAAATTACTTGCCTTGCTCGATTACTTACTAGTAGGGTTGAGCACATGACAAGTATCCGGGATTTTTGCCATACTTATAAGCTGACTTTCTTTCTTCGGATAGTAAAAGAATTGCCTTATATTTGTATTTGCTAATACCAAGTCCTTAATTAAGCGAGCCTTTAAAATATAAATTATGTTTCAATGATTTTATGGTTAGGTGATTGTCTATATTTATACTAAATTTTTTTTCTGATTCTTATGCTACACCAATGTAAGATAATATAGCGTAAAATTTGAAAAAAAAGAAAAAAATATTTAATCCCACATGTTTGATATTAAATAAATATTAAAGTAAATGAAATAATAATGTAAATGTTACAATATATTTTGAAAATCAAGTAGCGGGTCGAAACGAGTCAAATACCTAAAATAATTTTAAGCCTTGTTACTTGATTTGCACTTGCAAGTATTTAAAATTCTTAACTTGTTACTTGCCTTGATTAAAACGAGTACTTGTATTTAAAGGGCAAGTAAAGCGGGTAATGGGTATTTGTGCCCAGCCCCTATTCTCCATGACAAGAATTGAACTGAAAACGGTGCCATACACTAAGATTACCAATAAAGAATCCCTTTGAACTCAAAAAGTCCCATCAGCTAAACATATACACAAACCGTGAGGTAAGAAGAACAAGAGAAAAATAAAAGTTCTAGAACGTTGAAGGAACAACAGTTATATGTCTTAACGGATGTGAGACATTGGTCCCACCGGCGTGGATGATGAACTCAGCTGGCGAGAATGAAGTTCCGTGACAGACGCAGATTATACTAATCTCTGATTTTGAGTACCGATACAGAAACCCATTTACAGTTTTCCCATCGGGTCCGTTACCGGTGCTAGTCACGCACGGCATTTTAGCAAACGGAAGTAAACTGCCGTTAACCCCGTTGCTGTTGGGACGTGGTTTTGGAGGCTTTCCAGCTTCTTTGGTTATAGAATTGGAACATTGTTGCGTCTCCTCTACCACCGCATCATTTGGACCGTCCATGCTCCACGCTCTTTCCTCTTTATAGGTTAGAATGTTATTATTAACCGGAGAATTAACCGGTTTTCTTCGGTTAGAACTTACCCCGAGTTCGCAACTTCCACCTGAACATGAGAGGACACAACCGTAGCTCCAAATTATTTTCATGCAAGTACCATAACTTTCATGTTTCTTCAATACATATAACCAATATTATAATACTTCAATATACTACTACAAAAGAAAGTTTGTAGATTAACAATTAATCAAATTCAACCTCATCAAGTACATTAGTTTTTTCATAATCTTTCTAGTTTATAGACTAAAAATTCTGGAAATTAACATTTTCAGCTAGCTATAATAATCCGTAAAAAATATAAAAATATTAAATTGTTAGATACCTTCTTGGCAGGGATCGTAAACGTCCGACGTGCTGCCAATGGGTGACCCGATTGTAACGTCTTTGCTGTTTTCCTTATATTGACCCGACCCGTACCCGTTACCCAAATTACTGAAGCTCAAACCCAAATCCACGCCGTTAGTAACTTCTGTTTTGATCCTCTTGCACTCTCCTCCTCCTCCGCTTCTCTGCTGCTTCGCTTCCCGCTTCTTCCTCGTCTCGACATTAAGATCAACGTCAATATCCTTGGCCCATCTGATGACGGCGTTAGAATTACCGTCCGGACAACATTCTATCGGTTGAGCTTTGGTTGCTTTCTTTAAAGGACCTCCCAGAGAAAGACATAGCTCAAGCTCGACCTCAGCATCCTCGTCTTTTCCAAACTTTGTCGCCATTGATGAAGATTCAACAACTATGTAACGTCGAAATAAAGAAAAGATATGGTTTCTTACTTTCTTTATCGATATTTATGCCGTGGGATATTTGTTTTTTACGATTTATGAACCATGTAACGTATAGCTTGACACGTGTTTAACGAGGATAGTGGACATGGGCGGTTTTCTTTTACACGTATGACTAATTATCAGTCTGCAAACGTTATTAGCGCTATAATCTCGGATTATCGATAACGCTTTTCATTTTGTTTCTAATTTATCTATTGGTGAAAATCAGCGGAAAGCAGCGAGGCCGACACGTGTAACACGTGCCACATGCATCAGACACGTGTTTTACCAGATATCTGCTGGCGTTGACGAGGACACGTTCGTTTCTCAGTTTTCTTGCGTCTCCGCGAATCTCGAATATTAGCTCGACTCCAAAACTTACACGTGGAGAGCATCTGTTAAAGACGGTCCCACAATCTTGAACTGAAAGATAAGGACAGTGTACTAATAGGTTAGATGATCCAGCTCAGCGGAGGCGCCGTTGCTTTTGCGGCTATTCTCATCTGATGTGCTGGATGTGTGTCCACGTGTTTGTGTTCGGCGGGATTAATGAGCATGTTTTCAAAGGTAATTGGTTTGTAAATAGTGATGTGACACATGGCTTTCTTCAAATCGTGGGTACAGTTTTAAAGAAGTTTCTTTTATGGAAGAAAGTTCATGCCTTCCTCCTGCATGAGTTGCACCTGGAAAGTGGAAAAGGAAGATTCTTTGGTTTATCATTGAAAAGTAACATGTTTATGTCAAGTTGTTAATACCATGGTACTTTGTTTGCCCAACAAAATATATATTTTATGGTTTTTCTGTCAAAAAGGTTCGTTGATATATTCCGATTGGGCTTGGTTTCCTAAATGCTTAAATGGGCTAGTTTAGCTGTTGAGCCTAAAAACAATAGTCTAACTGTCTAAGTAAGGAGTTCATGTTGATTTTCTTGTCCTTCTGCTCATCTCAGTAGAAAAATCAAGGGAAATAAAAACGATCGCAACTTAATAGATATATTAAAACACTAATAAATAAAAATAACATCGAAACTATAAATTCAAATAATTTTATCAAGAGAATGAACCAGAAAATTAGATTAAATTATCCAAGTTATACTGGATTTTGAAGTATTGGGATTTATTGACATAAGGTATAGAGTCGTTTTGATCATCTGCTTTATTACTACAAGTGGGTAGTATGGGTGCGAGAAGCACATACATGCTAATGCTCAAGTGTACAATGAAGATGAAGATTTGTTTGGATTCGAAGAATGACTTTTGATTCTCCCAGAAGATTGGGGAGACAAAAGTGTAAAAGTGTAATGTTATTAGTGGGTAAATTGTAACATCTCTCCCCTCCCCCCATTTTCTATATCCTCTCTCTAATATACAACTTAATGCTAATCCCATCAACATATGATGATGACACAGTAGAATCAAAACTGAATCAAAAGTCTGAAAATCCGGTTTCCAACAATCACACTCTCGAAAAAAGACCTTTTCACTCTAAAACCCACAAAGACTTTAACCTGTTCTAGTAGCAAGCCTCTCTTTCTCATGTAGTCCAAGCCAATAATACCTCTCAACATTTCCCATGACTGCTACACCGAGCAAATGCCACTGCAATGCTATGTGAGGGAGGATCTTTCTCCTCGGTTGAAGTGAAATAACATAAGAATGGCATCAAACTAGAAGGGAACCACATATGGAAGAGCTACAAGATCAGTAACAGATTCTAATCTAAGAGCCTGGTTCCAGACTTGCAAAGACTCATCCAATGAAGTAGAGGAATCTGTCCTTGGCTTCTTTAGTAATTTCACACCAGACTGACCGAACAGCCACTCTTGTTCCTCACTCTCACCAACCTCATGCAACTCCTCCCTTTGCGGTACGTTCAGTATCTGATCCAAATACTTCAAGTCCGAATGAGGTCGCTTCTTTTTTGATGATGCTTCACCGTTTTCTTTCACTTTCACAGACGAAGAAGTCGATGGACGTTTTCTTGATTCTTGAGAATCAATGAAACCGTTAACTCTATGCTCCTCCTTGACCTCTGGATTACTACACACTGGTCCTTGCAACTCAGAAACAGGTTTAGGAAGAGTTTGGCATCCTCCCAACTTTCGTCCGTTTTCCACGGATGATGTTATAGGAGAAGCAACTGGCCTCTGTATCTTATTTGGCCTAGCTCCATTCTCTGCATAACAATTTAAAAGAAAAAAACACATGCTAAGAGACAAACAAGCATAACAAGTAAACATATTCAATCACATTGCTGGGAAACAAAACCAGGAAAAATCAGTTTCCCAATAACTATACAAAGTGTACTAACATCTAATAGAAGTCAAACAAGTTACCAAGACTAAAGAAACATAACATGACTGAATATAAATAGAAGGTAAACACACACACACACCAATATAAAAATAAAGAGTTGGATCAAGGAAGGACTCACCATACAAGAAACCATTCGTCTCATGATCTTTCCGTTTGCCAAGTACTCCTCCATCTGCGGTAAGATCTTTGACGCTCGCCTTTGACAGGTCATGCACTCTAAAGTTCCTAGCATCTACTACGTCTCTCTCTTTTAGCCTCGGCCCTCCCTCTACATACTTTGGTTTGTCATGACCAATTTGTTTCTTCTCCTCTTGACTACTTCTATGTGTTGTGTACTTTGGTTCATTTTTCTTTATCCCTTCGCTGTCCGATGGCAAGTCACTCTTTGTAACACTTTCTCTGCGGTGATTCTTCTCATGTAGTTCTGTTTTCTTCGCCTGATCCTTTTTCTCCGATGGTTTAACCATAAACTCAGATCCTTTCTGATCACTACTGGATGATGCTCGAGGAACCGCATTTTCAGGTCTTTTCTCCATGGCGTAGCTCCTCTTTTCATCAACTTTCCTAAGGTTGTTCTCTGTGACTCCATTGGGAAAACTAATCTTCCCCACGCTTTGACTGCCTGTAGCTTCTTCATCTCTGATCCTTCTAGCCAGATCCTGTATAAACTTAGACTCTCCGTTACCATTACTCAGCACGGTATTTGTAACAAGCGGCTCCCTGTCCTTTGTGTTGGGCAGAACACAAGCACCTTTTTTGTCCTCCGAAGCTGAGCTCTTTTCTTTATCCCGATCTCTGTCTTTCTTATCTTTATGTTTCTCCTTTTTCTCCTTCCGTTCCTTGTGTTTGTCTTTGCTTGTTTCTTTATCCTTCTTCTCTTTCTTTTCCTTATCCTTTTTGTGCTTCTTTTCTTTCTTTTGTTTTTCCTGCAGTTTCAATCCCAGGAGAAAAAGAAAAGACCACACATATATATAAGTGATGATGATTAAAAAATAGCCTAGGCATAGAGATAATGAGTTACTTCCAGTACGTACCTAATCTGATTCATTGTTAGCCTTACACTAATGCTTAATAAGCTTCTTACTATATCTTGTTACAGTTCCAGAAGTTTCTCAAGATGCTTACACTAGGAGCACTATTAAACTATTCTCATATTCTCTCTCTCAAACTGGTCAGCCAAAAAAAGTAAGATCCATGATTACCACTAGAGAGATATTACTAATTCTAGATTTGACATTAAACTTCATACCAATTATCTAACATCCAAAAATGATCAACTACATATTCATTTCAGTAATGATAATACTAAAATTCTAAGCTAGTCAAAGATTGTACAATGTACTAGAAATTCTGAATCAGTCTATATGTCCCTTACTCCAACAAACTCGTTCATTCACCATTCTCCTCCATTAGCTAAAAATATTCGTAAGAGTCAGTTTCGTGACATTCTAAGTTTTCTTCATTGGTTTCTAAGAGCCTAGAGGCAAAGGATGTGTTATATACATAAGTAGTAAATTCACACTCTCAACATAATCACGATTATGATGATTTCAAAAGGAAAGTATGAGTTAACCTTTATCAAAGAGTCTGCTTCATCATCAGTTATAATCTTCTTCTCATATCCTGGAGGTGGAAACGGGAAGCAACGAGACATGGCACTTTTAACCCCCCTCCCCTCCCTCAAGCCGCCCTAAAGTGGTGTACTTTCAACCACTCTTGTTACTTTCTCGACTTCCCCTTTTACCTCAGCTCATCATGTTCAATAAGAAAACCATTTAGAAGCTCCAAACTTGGTTCACCAGCAAACCAAAAGGCACTTCAACCCTCCTGTCTTGACAGGTGCACTAAATTAAGCAACTTATTCCGTGGAACCGCAAAACTGCCAGCAGAAGTCGATATCAATTGCATCGTAAGCTGAAATTGAATTTAGTTTACATACGAACAGCTCAAAGCAAGCACCTTTTTAAGGACAGAGCCGCCCTCGTGAAGAAACCCAATTCGATCCTAAAGTGTTTAATCTCCGAGGGACGATCCCTGATAGTATCAAAAACCGCAAATTAGGGTGCGATCCAATCAAACCCTAAAAATATCAAAATCCAATCGTACCAAAAATCAGCAGCCCACAACGATTGCTTATTGCAATTGGCCTAGGTTTAAGTTAGAAAGACGAGATTTTGAAGAAAACCCAGATTAGCAAACAACCTCAATTAGCTCTCTCAATTAGATCAAAACTTTGTGGGAGAAGATTTAAAACACAAACGAAATTTCACTTTGAATTAAAGGTTTTTTTCAGCTCATAATGAAGAAATAGAAAATCAATGGTGTTCTTTGAAAACAGTTTTTTTTTTTTAAATATGAAAATCATATACAATACAGAGAGCGATTGGAAGATCTCAGAGGGGAGAGAGAGAAGATGAAACAATGAAGAAAGTGAGAAATATCTCTCTCTCCTCCCTCTCTCTCTCTCTCTAAATCTCCATGTGTTGGCATATTTATATACCTTTTTTCTTTCTGTATATATCTGTAATGTTCTCTCTTCTCTCTTATTTTTCGAATTAGGGGGTATTATTTTGTATATGACTATATGGGTTTGTTCCTGAAGACAAAGAAGACTCTCTCTCTCTTTCTCTCTCTAGAAAACCCCGACCAAGAAAGAAACTTTGGTCCGAACATGGCAAAATGGTTTTTATAACGAGTAAAAACAAGGAAAGGGCTTTTCTGGCTTTTAAGTAATAAATGGGCCAAGCCCATTATTTATTAGCTGAACTTTGACTTTGACAAGTCTTCTTCAAACTGTTTTCCACCTTTATCTTCTCAACCCATGGGAGAGTCAACGTAAGGCAACACTTTAGTTTCTGTACAACTCCATTTGACCTCAGCTTGCTCTTAATCTCCTCCCTTCCTGGAAACTTGAATCATCAAGTAACGATCAACCCCCTAAACACGGCCAAAAAAAAGACTTGGCCCTGATCAAATTTTCACAAACGCAAAAAGATGTTTCTCTTTCTAATTCACAACCCTTGAGCAGCGCAATGCACATAAATCCTCATAACTATGAATGGCCGACCAAGTGAGTGTCGTGTGGTCAAGCGACCCAAAAACTAGTCCTTTATCGCTACATGAACAAATCATCACTTGCTTGGAGATCGTGGAGTGATAGACATGGGTGTTAACAGGAATGCAACAGTGGAAGAAGCAGTTTTGAGTCTTAGGAGGAGAAGAAGACATCGTATGAGAGTTCTGAATGAAATTGAAGCAGAAATTACATCTATTGTGAATTCTCTTAATCCAGAGAAAAATGATATTAATCTATGGAAAAGAGAGTCGGGTTATAAAGATAGCTTCTCAACTCAAGAAACTTGGGAGATGCTTAGAGTTAAGAAGCCGACTTGTGAATGGGTAAAAGGTATTTGGTTTGCTCATGGTACGCTAAAATTTTCTTTTATTGCTTGGCTTTCAGTTCGCAATAGATTATCTACGATGGATAGAGTAGCTATATGGTGTTTGGGGGTTGATTCTACTTGTGTTCTCTGTAAAGCAAGTCAGGAAACTAGAGCTCATCTATTCTTCGAATGCTCGTATACTACTAGACTTTGGGAGTACATTGCCAAAGGGATTATGGGGAATTCTTATACAAACATTTGGTCGAGGTCATTCATCTTTTGAGAGACTCGACATGGGAGAAGAAGAGATTATTCTGCTTTCGCTATGCTTTCCAGGCAGTGATTTACGGGATTTGGGGAGTTAGAAATAGGATCAGGCATGGTGAAAAGATTCTTCCAATGCAAGTGCTTCAAAGAATGATAGATAAGGGGATAAGAAATAGAATCAGTTTGATGCGGTTGAAGAAGGTTAAAGGAATGGAGGAGTTAATGGTTTACTGGTTCAGCGTTAGACATTAAGCCCCTATATGCGCATAGAGGTTTATTGGTTGGGTAGTAGAGTGTGGCTCAATTGCTGGAGCTGCTGGTTTGCTGTTTAGATAGCTATTCCCTAGCTATTCCCTAGCTATGAGTTTTCTTACTCTTTTCCCATCATTAGAGTTTTGTCTCATTTGGGTTTTCTCTAGTGATGGTTTTAATGAGGAGAAACTCATAGCACTTCCAAACTTAACTTGTGTCTCATGGTTAGTTTGAGGGGATAAAGGAGTTTGGAGTTGATGATTTTTAGAAGTTGTGTTCTTTGGAGTAGAGTTTGTGCTTGATTTCTTTTGATTTGTTGTTTAGCTTTATTGCTTGTTGCCCAAGTTAACAGTAAGCACTAGTTGTAGTAAGGTTTTTTTGATGAATAAATTTAACATTCATTCAAAAAAAAAAAGAACAAATCATCAGCTGAGTAAATAGTTGGCGACAAGACGGTACATGTAAAACGGGTTGTGTCCTCCCCTGTACCCAAAACAGAAACTACTATCATTAGCTTCTTAACCTTAATCCAACAGTTCAGATGGAGAGCTCAGCTCGTTTAGTAATACCTCTGGATTGTGCGGATAGACTGCGCAGAGCTGTTTATTATATGTGCAGGCCATAAGTCAAGTTCTCAGGTTTATGAGAGCAATCACTGGTTTAAACAAATTAAACAACTGTGTTTTGAAAAAAAAGAACAAAATAAACAACTTAAGAACAAACCTTGTGACTACCGGCTAGAACCACAAAAATGGGACTGCATTCTTTTTTGCTGCCAGGCAGCAATGTTGACTCCAACTGGTCCTATATATAATATAACCCCACCACTAGCAATCACTACATGAGCTCCAATTATAACCTGTGCATTATCACATCATTTGAGATATGTTTTCAGGATTGAACATGTAGCAAATTCACTAGAGATATCATAGAAAACACTGTACATGTTGTATTATATTTTCAAATTTACATTTAGTCTGGTTTTTTATCTCGTTTTGTTTATGTTGTGAATTTATAAGCCACGTACAATTACAAATACAATACTTTTATCTTTTTGTAAAAGTTAAAGCAAAGATACAAAGTTCACGGGTTGACTTGTTGTTGCAAAGTGAATCATTATGGCATCCGATTCTCTGTGATTACATTCTAGAAAATGTATATTGTCATCAACACTACTTTATACTACTAACTTCTAATCTTATTAACACAAATACTACTATTAATTAGACGTAAGGAATCGGTCACGTTACCAGAAGAAACGAATTTATTACTACTAAACTCATGAGTTTTTATTATTCGCAGGGGAACAAATTAAATAAACAACACATTAAAAACACCCGACCGTAATCACGTGCTGTTTCTAGTAATCAAGCCGTAACGTCGTGCGGTCTTTCCTCCTAGTGGATATACTATGTCTTCTCTGTTCTCGACACTGTCGTAACTCGTAAGTCGTCACAATGTCACACTTGGAAATTCGCAACGTCCAAAGCCTGATCAAACACAATAGATAATTTCAGCAAACCACATCCGGTTTAATTAAACATCCAGAATTATTGAACCGGAACATGACTTACTCGGATCTCTGATGGTCTGAGTGGCGAGGCCATTAAACGAGCAAGTCCCACCGGTCTTACGAAAGCTAGCCCAATAAGAGCTAAAGGCGTAGCTAGCATGCAACACGGTCAAATCCGGTTTATGACACGGGCCTCCGGATTTAATCGGTTCACAAGTATTATTCCCCTGCGAGCAAGCGTACGATAGAGCTTCACCGAGCCGAGTCCAATTCGCTCCTTTAGCCACCACGCACCATATCTTCCCTGTGTAAGCCTCATTGTTCTCCGGCGCCGGCAACTTCTCCTTGTACTCCGTCGTCTCCCCGGACAACTCGATCTCGTAGACCCGAGACCCGTTCGGATGCAAAAGTCCGAAATGCCGCTCCGTACCCCGACCCGTCTTCTGATTCTCGTTGAACAAGGCGAAGATGAACGACGGGAGAACCTTCCCTGGCCGCGCCGGAGTTCCTACCGGAGGTTCGGCGGAGAGTTTTTTCACGACGTTGCGGTTGTAAGTCGCGGCGTTGTGGATGTTTGCTCCGATTTGGTCGTAGTCTCCGCTGTTGGGCCAGCCCGTTTCCGCGACCCAGATCCGAAGATCCGGATACCCGAGGCGTGACGTGGCGAAGACGAAAGCGTCGATCATCTGGTCGAAGAGGTTGTGGTAGGTGAGATTCGTGGCGGGATCCGTTACGGTGACGTTGGTAGATTCGAAAAGAGCGTAACCGAGATCTACATGGGCCGGATCTTGGGCCCAGGGGAAATACGGGTACACATCGACGAAGAGGAAAGATTTGGTCCGGTTTAAGAACTGGAGCATCGGTTTCATAACTGAACCGGAAATATCAGAACGGAACTCGCCGCTGGAAGGAGGAAACGAAGTCTTGAGAACGTCGACGGCGAGTGTGGTCCCTACTTTGACTTTCTTGACGGAGAGTTTCTTCAGTGAACGTTGGATCCTCCGCATTGCCGGAACGAGAGAGGATTTGAGCTCGGAGTCCGTGGAGGAGAGGATCTCGTTGCCGACGAGGAGGTAGCGGATCTTGGTGGAGGGATGAAACGGGAGGATGTTGGATTTGATCCACTCGTCGGAGAGGGGTGCGGATTTGGAGATGTTGACGATGAGCTCGTTCGGGACCATGACGGAGACGGTGATGTCGGTGGCGTTTAATGCGGCGAGGATGGTTGGGTTAGCGTCGTAGAGCTTGACGCGTTTCGCGTTTAGGGATTGGATGAGTTTGACTGAGTCGGAAGGAGATGGGAGGTTGTCTCCTAGCTGGCCGTAGTTGACACCTGGTCTGCCTGAGAACTTTGCTCCTGCGGACAAGACAGAGTTAGAGAGACAGAGAAGTCTGTAAAAGAGATGTGTTAAGCCGGCATTAATGGAGTGGTTCTAGAGAGGTTTTACCTGAGACAGATACGAGCAGGGAGAGAGCAAGAAGATGTAGAATACTCATGACGTTAGCTGATAACTCTTCTTCTTCTTGTCTGAAGCAATATAGAGATGTATAAGACGTACGAGAGAAGAGTGGAGATATTTAATGGGGTACATACATGTTCCCTAGACACAAAAACAAAAGAATCTTATTGTGTATTTTTCATTGCAATGACTATTAGTACAATGTACTGTATTAATAAAGTTTGTATACGGATGCATTAATACAATGTACGGTATCCCTACTGTATTCTACATGATGCATGAGCAGATTATTCAACAGTGCCCTATAAATACTTCTTTTCTAGTCATAACGGTTGATGTTAATTAAGTGTAACTTAGAAGTTTTACGTTAATTAAAAAGACTGTTCCTCCGTTAGAATCATGTTTTAATTCCTGTTTTCAGTCTAGTTGATATAGTAACTAGCAAGATGAGCAAATGATGCTTTAATAAATGACTTAACTCAACTCTCAAATGCTAGTGAATGTGGGAAAATTTTCAACAAATTTTCACTTTAATGTTCACTGAAAATACTTGTTTTATAATGTTGATTCATGCTAACGAGGTGATGTGATGAAAAAGCTATGCATATAAATACTCATACAAGACAGTGTTGATTTTTGTTATCTTAAAAAAAAAAAAAGACAGTGTTGATTTGTGTCTTAATTCTAGACAAATCTCAACGGTCGTCTTGTAATAAAGAAGTAAATGTTCAATGAGAGTTGAGGGAGAAAAAGAGAGAGTAACGTTCTGATGCTTTAACGATGTGACGTGACATTATGCTTTTTAGATCTCATGCGTCACTACAGTAATACATAGAACTCAATAAAGACGTAAATAATAACAAAGTACAAAGCCATTTTTATATTTACTTCAAATAGAAAAACTATATTATAGAGATAGTTTTGCGTGTTACAAAAAAATAAAATAAATAGAGATAGTTTTGCTGTAATTTTCAAAAAAAGTTTTTCTGCCAAACGTATGCATTTATAAGAAAATCTGTTTAGCTACAAAATAATAGTATTGTTTTAGATTTTTTTATAAATAGAAAAGTTTATTATAACAACAAACATTAGAGCAAAACTTCTGCAAGTAGATTAGAGATGTTCTAAATATTGGAGCGCTGATTTGATTTGGCACTTAATACTTCACAAATTATTACAAAAAAAATTGATTTAAAAAAGAACTACACATGAAAATTCCACAAATTGGCAAAAGAATAAAAAAATCATGAAAATAGTTCAATTCAAAAAGTATAGATGAATCCTGGAGAAAGAAAACAACAACAAATTACTCAAAAGAATTGAGTGTGGCATTACAACAAAACTCTAAATCGGTAGTCAAGTCTTTTTGGCTTAAGACCACAAACAAAGAGAGGTCATCAATCAAGCCTTTCTTTCTGCCACTTCCCTAATACTATCCGTAAAACAAAAGAAATAAGAATCTAAACCATCACAGGTAAAGAGTATCAAAGACAAAAAAGAAAAGTTTTTAAATGAATTGTTCTTTTTTTTTTAATGTAGAGAGGACCAGCAAGAATCCATATCTGAGTTGGTTCATCCTCCTGACTTGGTCTTGAGCATCTCTCTTCTTTTCTGTTCTTCAACTTGTATGGTGCAGTGTAGTTTAAAACGAGGAAAGGTGTCTTTTATATAAACTAACTGACCTGTTCTCCGATCAAATCCAGACCAACAATCACGAAAGTGAGTCCTTGGAACAAGAGGAAGTAGAAGTGGATCCCTTGTGCAGACAACAAGCTTCTCACCGAGGCTGCCAAGAGGATAAAAGCCAGAGCAATCTCTGTTCTGTACAGACGGTTTCTTTTGGTCTTCCCTGCTTTCTTAGCTGCTCCTAGTTTGCTAAGCTCGGTTAGACCCGAATCAGAGGATGATCTTTGGATGCTCGTGGAGTCAACCAAAGAGCCTGACTCTGCGTACGCAATCAGATCAGCCTCAGAGGACCTCCCTAGCTTTTTGGTGACCACCCACTCGTAAGAGCTTCCAAACTTGAACAAACCAGAGATCATGGCTCCGAACTTGGTGACCGACATTGTGTTTTCAAACAGGAGGTAAGGGACTATGAAAGGGAACGATCTCGGGGCTGGGATGATGTTTAAGATGGACATGATCCCGGGGATGTAGCAAACAACCCATGATGGTAAGTTAGCTTCTGGGAAGAACATTGTCAATGGGAGAATGACGCAGAAGAGAGTGAATGAGTAGAATGGTAAGATAAGCTTCCTTAGCAAGAAGAAGAGAAATATCATATTTGCTTTCTTGCCTACACTCACCTGCAAGAGACAAAATACACAAACAAACATCAGACCAAACCTCTACAAACTAATATATCAATATTTAATCAATCATCAACCTCACCTTTGAGCGAAGAATGTCCATGAAACACAAACGGAACAGTTGCATTGGACCTGAATGCCAACGGTATTGCTGCTTTTTGTATGCCTCATAGGACTCCGGAAGCTCACAGAGACACTGTGTACATGGTATGAGAGATTAAAAGAGTATTCTGGAGAAAATGAAATGAAAAGGAAACTTCTAAGCAAACACAAGTACTACCTTTACGTCATTAAGGTAGATGAACTTCCATCCACAAAGATGAGCACGAACGGCTATATCCATGTCTTCAACAGTTGTTCGCTCCAACCAACCACCACAATCCTCAAGGGCTTTGATTCTCCAGACACCAGCGGTTCCATTAAAGCCAAAGAAGTTGATAAAGACACCATTAACCTGCTGTTCGACTTCAAAGTGGAAAGACAAGTTTATGTTCTGTAGCCTCGTAAGCAAGTTCTCGTCTTTGTTCACAAAGGCCCACCGTGTTTGAACCAAGGCTAAATCTTCTCTCCCCTGGAAGAACACACATACCATGTCAGAAAACTTATACGAGCCAAAAAAATTTTTAAAAAGTGAATGATAAACCTTGAAATGAGGAACAGTTTTCTTCAGAAACTCAGCTGGCGGCTGGAAGTCTGCATCAAAAATAGCGACAAACTCGTAATCTTTGACGTATTCGCAGTTCATCGCAGCTTTGAGGTTCCCAGCCTTGTAACCAGTACGTATGAGACGGTGTCTATACACAATCCGAACCCCCCTCTGTTGCCATTTCTGTACTTCAGCCTTTATAAGCACCTGAACGTCTAGCTCACTCGAGTCATCAAGAATCTGGATCAGCATTCTCTCTTTCGGCCAGTCAAGCATACACACCGCTCCAATCGACTGTTGGTAAACCTGCAAGGTCACACACCAACCAAGATAAAGGTAACAAAACAGATAATCCTTAGCTAAGTTAAGATTCAAAATGTTTACCTCTTTCTCATTGCACATAGGAATCTGCACAAGCACCATAGGATAATCTTCCAATCTAATCCCTTCTCCAACCGGTTTAGCCGGGTACTCGGTAGCGGCAACAGGCTTAATCCTACGGAGCTTGATCCAGAAGCAACCAAGCACAAGCACCAGACGGTCCACGGACTGAATCAAGAAGAGGACAATGCAGACATTAGTCAAGCTCTGGAGCGGGGGAGCCAAGTAAGACGCCCTGATCTCGAGCCACCGAGCGTACGCCACCTCCACGGCCGCCTCGGCGGAGGCCACGGAGGGAGGCGTGAAGTGCCAGCCTTTGAAATAAGCGGCGAGCTCGAAGCAGAGGAGGAGGACGACGAGGACCAAGAAGGCCTTGATCAAGCGGTAGAGCCTGGTGGCGGAGGGAGGGTGGTTGTCCTTGTCGTTGGCGATGCGGCGGTTGGCGGTGCGGAGGAGGTTGAGGGAGGAGTGAGCGATCCAGACGAAGGAGGAGGCGAGCTGCTTGAGCTTGAGGAGGTAGAGACGGGAGAGCTGGCGGAGGGTCCGAGTCCGGATCCGATCTTTGTCTCGGTCAACGGCTGGAGTTCGGATTTCGACGGTGAGGAATGATGATTCTTCATCGCCGCCGTTTTGATCTCTATCTCGCTGCTTATTCCACCATTGCTGAAACTCCTCGTTCTGGGAGCGAGACATCGAAAAACACCAATGGATCCAATCTTTGGGGGCTGCTGAGAGATCAAATAAGAACACACGAGAGAGAGATGTTGGCTAAACTTAGTAACAAACAAAAAGGTTACATCTTTTTTCGTATACAATATGATTAATTAATGTAATGAGATCTCGTTAGAAAAAAACTCAATTAATGAACAATGATTGCATCTAAAACGAGGGTTAAAAGCCATTTTTTTACAGATCCGGAGAGGCGGGGGGAATAGAGATTACCGGAAGAAGTCTAACGAGTCTCTGTAGTCGACGGAGACTGAGGTTAGTGGTGGTGGTGGGGAAGGTGTGGATCGATCTACAATGGCTTTTTTGTAACGAGAGGAAGAAGAAGAAGAAGAAGATGATGGAGGAGGAGGGGGGAGGCTAAAAAAAAAATGAGTGTGGAAGATTGATGTTTGTAATTGATAAGACAGGTTTACCCTTGCGTTTAGACATAAGTTACACTCTTGTCTGATTTGTAGTTAAAACAACGGTTTGGTAAGGTTAAAAAACAATAGAGGGAAGAGTTTACGGCCCATTTCTTGGTGGGAAGGCTTTCTAATGGGCTTGATACTTTTTTTTTCACCTAAGGTTAATATTGTAGCGTTTTTTCATTTTTGGTTGAAAGATTGATGATATTCAATATCATAATCATGAAACTTACACTCTTAATGCTGATTTGATACTAATTAGTAAAGTTTCTAAGTAATTAAGTAAACATATAAGTATCAAACTAAAACTTATGAAAACATTCGATGTCTAAAGAAAATGTTAGAACATTCTTTGACTTACAATACAAATATACCACATGAAACCAAGCAAAAATTGTTTTCTTTACATCTCCAAAATGTACACTTTTATTAGCTTTTGTAGTTTTAAAAATTTAGCAAGAAGTCAAAATCTACGTATGATTAAAATAATGGTTCAAAGATTTGTTTATAGTTATTCTAAAGTTCTAAACCATAAAAACTACTAACAGGAAGTATTTTATTTTGACCTGTGTAAGTAAAGTATTTGGCTAAAGTACGAAAGAAAATTTATTAAGTTTCTTTAAAAAAATTACTAAGTTTAAAAAGAATATCTAAAACTTAGTAAATTTCGCCTAGTCCTGTTGGGTGAAAAGCATGTCTAAACATTAATAACTACTATTTGACAAAAAAAAATATCTATAAATTTATTAATTTTAAATGTTTTATCTATAAATTCTTTGTTCTTACAACATGTCCTGCGACTCATGCCACGAAATACGAGTATACAACCACTAACTCACTCACGATGAGATCTATCGTCACTATTTAATTAATTATTTGTCGGCTATTAATTATTTAATTTAATTTGATAAGAATGATTGGTTTAAATTCTTTAATTGTAGACGGGATGAGGTAGCACAAGTGGTAAGGGTCTTGGGGGCCAATGGTCATGCTTCTGAGTTCGAACCACCTGGATGAGAACTACCTCTTTCATGTCACCAAATGCGGTACTGAGTATTGGGCCTTGTCTTCAGCCCAGGTATCGTCTTCCCGGGTGAAGTGAACCGCTGCCTGACCGGGCCCGGAAGAATGATCTGCGTAAGTGGAGAATCCCGGATTATCAAAAAAAAAAAAAAAAATCTTTAATTGTATCATACAAAAACTTAAGTACTATATATCCAGCCTTGGTGTGTTTATTTGTGTCGAAAGATGATAGAACCCCGGAAATAACCCAGTAAAAATCTACGTCCTATAAGTTTGGCCTTCTCAAATATTAATTGTAGCTCATTCTGTTGAATATTTGTAACGGTTCTGGAATGAGCCGAACGTTCGGTTTGCGTTTGGTATTGTGCCTGAATATGAATACAAGTCCATCAAATATGTGTTTCAAAGTTAGTATGATTAAATATATAAAATTATTTCTTGGTTTCGTTGCCTTTTAGACTAGTTGTTCGTTCAAATTGTTGAGAGATTCGATTCTTTCTACATACCAATTTTACCAAATGTTATATAAAGGCCTCTAGGTCCAAAAAGTCAGGTATACGTGTAGTCACCAAATTTCGTAGACTCGGGTTATTGTTAAGACATTTTTGTTTGAATACTTTGTTGTTGAGGGTTCTGGTTTCAACAGTAGTTGAATAAAACCTGACATTCAGTGTTGTTGATACTTTTAATTTTTCATTAACTTGAATGAGTCGTGTCGGTTCAGTAAACAAAGTTTGAACTCCTCTTGTTCTAGGCCATATGGTTTGCTTCAGCTAGCAAGTGGGCCTCATTGTCATGTTTATAATCACCCAAAATATATGGTTGTCGTTTTGGGATCAGTAGGATATATTGGGGGTCAACACCTTTTTTCTTTCCACAAAGGCCTATATGACTTTTAATCAGGGCCCGTTAGTTTTCTTTCATAAATGGATTTATAGCGGAGAATCGATACTCCACTCCGTTAACGGATACATACAATTCTTGTCAAATTTTGGATCGTAGACATTCGAATGTATACTGAACAATGAACACAATTTGCTAACGAATGTGTTTAGCCAAATATGAACCATGTTAGTGTTCTTTTTGGTACATTTAATTCATAAGAAACTGAGACATATTAACGAAGTGATAACATATAGGTTGTTTGAGAACGAAAGAAACAAAGAAAACATAGTGGGTTGTTGACAACACCTACAAAAGAAGGGTTTTCGATAAAGAAAAACATGTGTCAAATGGGCTACCTTTATATATGTTCCGCATAACATAATAATACGATAACTATATTTACTTTCCCCTCAATTATTGGCCTTGTCTTTTATCTTGCAGCACTTTTAATTGGTTTCCATGTACGTCCAAATCCCATTAATGATCTTCTATCGTGAAGGATGCTTTTGTAACATCCCGAGTTGTGATATGTGAAAAGGCTTAAGAGAATTGATTTGGCTACCTATATTACCAAAGTTGACTTACCTTTTCCGTCACACATCCGTTTAGAACTCCAGAGTTAAGCGTGCTTGGGCTGGAGTAGTGAAAGGATGGGTGACCTATCGGGAAGTGATTTGCGATACCGTGTAAGTGAGGCCAAAGCACGGGGAAGGTCGGGTGGTGATTGCAGGGTCAGTAAACGATGATTTCGAGCCTTGAAAAATTAACGACCGACCGTCGGATGGGATGGGGCCCACGGGCCGAGAGAGCGGACGTGGGTGGCCCATTAGCCGTGGGCGGTCGGGGTGTTACAAGTGGTATCAGAGCTGGTTAGCCGTCTCAGTTCTGACCTGAGAGGCGTCTTGAGACCTGTCGTGGGGCGCAACGAGGACGTTGCGTTCTTTGAGAGGGGATGAATTGTAACATCCCGAGTTGTGATATGTGAAAAGGCTTAAGAGAATTGATTTGGCTACCTATATTACCAAAGTTGACTTACCTTTTCCGTCACACATCCGTTTAGAACTCCAGAGTTAAGCGTGCTTGGGCTGGAGTAGTGAAAGGATGGGTGACCTATCGGGAAGTGATTTGCGATACCGTGTAAGTGAGGCCAAAGCACGGGGGAAGGTCGGGTGGTGATTGCAGGGTCAGTAAACGATGATTTCGAGCCTTGAAAAATTAACGACCGACCGTCGGATGGGATGGGGCCCACGGGCCGAGAGAGCGGACGTGGGTGGCCCATTAGCCGTGGGCGGTCGGGGCGTTACAGCTTTCTTCTTCTTTTCTGATGTAAGAAACAAAATAGACAAATGCAAATCTGACGCCTAGAAATAACAGTCTAAAAGATCTTCAGCTTTTGAAGTATACCAGTAAAAGTGAACTTTGTTACAATAATTTGAATGGTTGAGAGTTAAGACCCTCTAATGACATGTGAATATTAGATAACCCATCAATTTTTCGACGTTGGATTCCATATTTAACATCTAATCAAACTTCAAATCTTGCTTTTAAGTAAACAACTTCGACACGGTCTTTCCCAATAAATCCTTCAATGAACCCTTTTTTGTTTGGATCAAATCATTGTGAACTCTTTTTTTTTTGAATTTCATTCTGAATATATATCAACACTTCGTTGATACTGGAGGAAGTCGATAATATAAGAACTTCAATACAATGTCAAAAAAGAAAAAAAATACAGATATTTTCCAAATAAAACAAACATAACATATCTCAGTGTAAATATATGTACATATGTACAATACGTGTCTTTTTACACCATTAGTATAAACATTATCCGTTTACTTATTTTTGTGAATTTATGAAGATTGTCCAGAATTTATACTGTATAAAATGATTAAATCCTATTCTGTAGTCTTACCGTATACGCATGACACAAAGTCGCGTTAGTAGAAATCAGAATCGATAATTCGACTAGTATACACAAAGATTCATAAACTTCTTTTCTGATCGGTTTACAAAAATATTCCATTACTTTGTTATTAAACATTTGGAAATTATTCTAGATAAGACTTAAGAACGTAAATAAAAACAAAGATAATAATGTCAGAAAGCAAAGGTGTCTCGTCTGCCAAGCATGAAAAAAAAAGTAGTACGAAGATGATGAGGAGGGGATTGGATATGGACACGTGGGCTAAGTGCTGATTTAAAGACCAGAGCAGTCCAACTAGGCACTTGTAAGATTCTCTGTGTTTGCAAATGAGTGGTCCCTACTTGTCTGAACTACGCATTTATATAATAACCAATCATACATTTTTCAAAGGGGAATTGCAATGCATATACATAGTAAAACAAAAAAACAACTTTATAACCATATCAATCTCATGGCTATGATATTCTTTGTATCATATGTATAATGACAAAAACTACCCTTTATTTCCACTCTCACTTCCTCTTCATTCCCACTCTCACTTCCTTTTCATTCTCACTCTCACTTCTTATTCATTCCCACTTTCATTTTATTGTTGTTTTCATTCTTATAAAATTATTTTTTCCAATTATATTGAATTGAATGAATATTTACAAGTTTTATGAAACTTACTTTATACGACATATAATTAGCATATCCAACAAGTGATCGTCTGGTTTTTTCTTCATATAATTGTATGGATTTACTATTTTGTTACTTTCCAATATATGTGGACCAAAAAACAGAGAATCTATAGAATTATTGGAGAAGATAAACAGTATGCATTGTGTTGTACTATTTTAAATTATAGTATAGTATGATATATTTCTTTTCTTTTCTTTTGCAATTTGTATCTCTTTCTCTACTTCCTGATCCTTACTCATTACTTCATTAGTTACATTGTTTTGTCTTCCAACACCGTCGCCGCTCATCATCTCTCTCTATATATAAGGAAATTTTAGAAAATTTCATTTATACAAAGTTTGTGGATGTGTCGAGTATTCCATACCACAATATGTATAGTATAGTCACGTAATGGATAAGAGGTTGGGTTTAGGGCTTAAGGTTTAGGATTAGGGTTTGGATTTAGAGTATATAGTTTGGGTATATGGTTTGGGTTTAGGGTCTGGGTTTAGAGTTTGGGTTTAGGGTATATGGTTTGGGTTTAGGGTTCATAGTTTTGGGTTTAGAGTTTGGATCTAGGGTTTAGGGTATATGTTTTGGGTTTAGGGTTTGGGTTTAGGGTATATGGTTTGGGTTTAGAGTTTAGGATTTGGGTTTAGAGTTTACGATTTGGGTTTATGGTTTGGGTTTAGGGTTTATCCTAGGATTGGGGTTTGGGTTTAAGGTATATGGTTTGGGTATAGAGTTTGGATTTAGGGTATATGGTTTGGGTTTAGGGTATATGGTTTGGGTTTAGGGTTTAGAGTTTGAGTTTGGGTTTAGGGTTTAGAGTTTGGGTTTGGGTTTAGAGTTTAGGGTTTAGAGTTTGGATTTGGGTTTAGAATTTGGGTTTAGAGTTTGAGTTTGGATTTAGAGTTTGGGTTTAGGGTTTACGGTTTAGAATTTAGAGTTTGAGTGGGTTTAAGGTTTAGAGTTTGGGTTTAGGGTTTAGAGTTTGGGTTTGGGTTTAGAGTTTAGAGTTTAGAGTTTAGGATTTAAAATTTTTGTAATTGTCATAAATTTAAATTTTATGATATAGTACTGCTTACTAATACACCTCACAACATTTATGTATAAGTGAAATACTATTCTATGTATATGTATAGTACAACTTAATTAGAGTACAACGCTTTATTCTTAATTTTCACAATCTTTGGACTATAATATATGCTATATAGTATAGTATTACAAATTCAGTTTTAAAGTGTCAACATCAAACGCACGCGTCTAAAAGGAGATTTTGGTCACAATTGTGTGTTAACTGTCCCATCCACCATTGCAACTGTAGAATGGCTATATTATTGAGTTTTTTCTCCCTTATGTATATCTCACAAATTCTCCCTTTTTCAAATTGCAGAAGAACAACTTCAGTTTTGAACGTAATATTACTATTCTGACCCGGATTCTTTGCATGGACGTCAATCACGACTTTCCAATGGTTATCGATAGGTTAGCTAAACCGATTGTTAAGTGAATTTAATAATGTTTTTCTAATTCGACTGTAAAGGTTTTGCAAATAATAATTGTAGACAAACATACTAACTTATATATCTTGACTTTGGTGTCACCTTTTTCGGTAAAAGAATGTTATAAAGGATGAAAAATGAATCTTGAGCAAGAAGTTAATTTCAAGACCTAACCTTTCCTGAGTCAATGTTCTTAATTCATTTAACAACGCGTCAAAGCTATAATCAAACTTTCGGTTACAAAAAAAACTATAATCAAACTGATTTCTTATCAGTTTTCATATTTTTCCACCAAGCAAAAAAAAAAAGTGTCGAAAGACGGCAAGGGTAAGACTGTCGAAGAAGTAGAGTGTCGGAGAATTAAGAGATATGAAAGAGTGCAATAGAATCCACGCGGAAAGACAGCTGTTCCCATGTTGCGATGTTGGATGGGTCTCACTACTTGACTCTACGCACAAAACGTCTTGGCCGCCTTTACCGTCTGTCCATTCTATTTCTCAGTACATTATACGTTGTTGACACAGTTTACACTTCCATCTTTATATGTTCTAAAATATTGCGGGTTGAAACAAATTCACGGTGATTACTATATAATGAGAGACTATAAGGTTAATTTGAACATTTTTACAAGATCAAGGTTTCTCCATAAAGCAAAATCTTTTCAATTGCTTATTCTCGTTATTGATTACTATTTTTATCAGCTTCTGAGTAAGAAAGATTTAACCTACTTTCATTCACTTCTCGTGATTACAATATGTAGAACAATCGATTAAAGTTTGAACCTCTACAACATTGTTTATTTATTTTAAACTGTGCGCATCTGTTTGGGGGGGGAGGGGTACTTCAGAACATTTGGCTCTTAACTTACCAATATACTAGGTTAGTTTTAGATAATAGAGTATAAAGAATAATCTTTTAGTGTCAAAATAAATTCGATTCCAAAATACAAAAGAATCTGTAACGACCCGAAATCTTTAAACCGAAATTGGTATTCGGTTTGATTTAAAATTTGGACCAAGACAATAAACCAATTGCTTATATATTAAATTGTTAATTATAAGTTTCCTAAAAACCTAAAGCTATGTGCCGTCAGTGGAGATTCAACCTTCTCTAAGCCATCTTCTTCTCCATCTCCAGCCACCATGAAAGAGGAGCCATCACACCATTTGAGAAGAGAGACTAAAGCTCATCAGACATGTTTATGGAGAACTGAAGAACGATCGATCAAAACTAAGTATTTCGAAGCCAAATTTTGAGGTTATGTTCTACACTCATAGATCTATGGTTATCAGAAAGCGGATCATCATTTGGATTTTTCATCTAATAGTTATGATCTTTTCTTTTGGGCTACTCGTTGTAGATCGGATCTGCCGATAAGTCAACTTCATCAGTGTTTTTCCGTTGATCTAGAAGGAACCAGAAAACGAGCGAGATATCAATCGAAAGATCTCGTTGTCAGCTTTCCAGATCATCTTCCCGATCGTAAAACCAAGGCACGGTTGGAAATTTATTGACGTTGCTTCTTGGCCAAGGATAAGCTGAAGCTTTAGTGATGCAGATACAGTTCCGACCAGTCTCAGTGTAAAGGCCAAACGGCCGATCTAAACGAAAGCTTTCAATCTGGAAATTTGTAAGTAAGTAGTTGATTCTTTTATCTATCATCTCCAACAAGCGGATCGTTATTTCGAGTTATTATCTGAGAATTATGCTTGTTTTCGTGAGAGGTGTTTGTGCAGTCTGCGTTTGTGACCAGCCTAGGTGGGAAGCCATTTTGGTTGATCAAATCGTGTCTGATCGGAGTAAAGTCGGTGGCTACGGACAGAGGACATCTAGCACTACATTATGAACGGAGGGATTGAAAAGTTAACGGTCAGTTCTTGAGATATTCATCTATTTTCTTTGGAGTTTAGTTCTGCCAGAATCATCATATCCATTTATTTTCAGAGAGTTCCAGAATTGCTGTTTCAGAGTCGTCAAGGTTCATTATGTGTTTTCTCAGGTTATCTTCAGAACTCGTGGCAAAGGTGAGGGTCTATTCCGTAAATTCCGTACCAGAATAGAATTCTTTCTATCGTAGTTTAGATTTCGAAATATGAATTGAGTCTGTTTGAGTCGTGATTGTTAGTTAGATTATGTATTGTAAACCGGAATTAGGGGTCTAGAGGATTCAACTATTGATTGGATTGTGTGATGTTGAGATATGAGATATATATGTATGTATGTACATAGTTATATAGTAGGGGCTATGTGATGTGCGGGTTCAGAGACATCTGAGCTGTCGACCAGATGTGGTGTGCGGGGGTTCAGGGATGCCTGAGCTAGCGACGCAGATATGGTGTGCGGGGGCCCAGAGACGTCTGAGCTAGCGACGCAGATTTTGTGTGTGTGGGCGGGGTGCAGAGACGTTTGCATATCTACGCAGATCATGGTGTGCGGGGGTACAGAGACATACTGTACTAGCGACGCAGAGTATATATATTATATCCTTATGAGGAAATGCGGGGTGTATGGATTAGCTGTGTGCTATCATCGCATTGTTTGTGTTTGTGTGATGTGTTAGGCATCGTGTGTGTTCATGTTAGAGCTAGACTTCCATAGCGGGAGTTCTATTACTCAAGTCAGTGGTTTGCGGATTAGCATCCCATACCTCACTGAGCGACTCCCCTGTTGCTCACCCCTCTTTTTCCCCCTTTCAGGTGAGACTAGCGGACAGAAGTGATTGCTATTGGATGGGTGCTTTGGGAGTTTTATTTCTTATTTTCAGACTTCGGTTTTATGCTTTTATCGATATTTTCCGAGAATTATGTGAATATTGGATTTATGGTTAGTTATTGGATTTATAATGAGTAATAAATTGAGTATTTTGAAGATTATTATTTATTATATTATTTTGGAAAATCGGGGTATTACAATTTGGTATCAGAGCGGGTTCCGTCCCGGCTCCGACCCGGGATGGCGATTTGTGGGACGCGATTTTAATCGGTTTTGGACGATTTTGAAAAATAATTTGGGAATTGGGGGAATTTTAAAAATAAGAGTAACTAGCACCTTTCTGTTCGGTAACTCCTAACCCAATTGTCTTTTTATGACGATGAGTTTACTCATCGTTATCCGTTCTCTAGCTAGCAGGGTTTCAGCCAGATGTTTAATAGATGGAGGATGTCACAGTTTGTTTGATTGCTCAGTTGTTTATCAGGTTCGTCAACCGTTCTCGGAGATTGCCAGTGAATTTGTGATGTTTCTGCCACCACCTTACTTTAAGTCGTCACTCCGCGAGTGTTTGGTTACTGGAGCTTATTTGGTGTGATAGGTGAGCCATTGGTTGGCATGTGTTATTCTTGTGTATGAGTAAATTGACTATTTTGGAGGTATGTTCAGTTTGTAAACTCGTGGGATCGCTTTTGGATTGGGGCTGCGGCACCTTGCGTTTTGTATATACTGGAGTTATGCTTGTTTTGGTTTGCAAGATTTTGGCGGTGTTGACCGTTTCAGATTGTATTTAAGTTATGAAGATTCAGACAACCGGCATAGAGAGATTGGGAACCACTGGCGTTAATCGAGGTGTACCAGTCGCACTGGGAGGGGTCGATTTCATCGGAGACTTGGCATAGAAGGGCTGGATTACCATGATGATATACTTGGAATGGATTGGCTGTCACGTCATCGAGTGGAACTAGATTTCCCAAGAGAAAGAGTTCATATCTCTAGAGGTGATGGGAATATCACATTTCAGTGTATTCAGGCTTACCGAAGAATTTCTATTGTCTCCATGTTGCATGTTGAGGATCTATTGGAGAGGGGAGCAGAGGGATTTCTGGCGACTATCGAGATGGTTAAGGATGATGGACATCATGACTTGCAGGACATTTCAGTGGTTGCAAAGTATGAGGATGTATTTGAGGCTTTTTGAAGAACCACCAGCTAGAGTAGACGCTCGTATGATTGAGTTGGAACTAAGGAAAGAACCGGTTTCACAAGCGCAGTACCATTTAATACCAGCAGAGATAACTGAGTTGAAAAAGCAGCTGAATGAACTCTCGGATAAGGTTTTCATCAGGTCGAGTACTTCACCATTGAGAGCTTGTACATAGGACGGGATTTTGTACATGTTATGGACATTATGAGCTCGTGGTGATGCTGATTAGGTTTTCGAAATGCACCGGTAGCATTCAAGAATATTATGAGCGATGTCTTTTGTCAGCACTTGGATAAGTGTGTGATTGCCTCTATCGACGACATCGTAATTTATTATTTGAGCAGAGAGGAGCATGCAGAGCATTTACGGATTGTGTTGGTTAAGTTGGAGAGCATCAATTATTTGCTAGCTTGGTAAGTTTTTCTTTTGGTAGGAAAAAAAATTGGATTTTGGGTTATGTGGTTCTGTAAGCACGAGTTGCTCAAGATTTGGAAAATATCACACTACGATTTTAGCGTGGCCGACATCTAAGAGTTATAGAGATAAGAAGTTATATTTTTATTGGCCTGGTATGAAGAACAATGTTGCTACATTTGTATCGCAGTGTCAGTCATGTCTAATGTTAAGATTGAGAATCTGGTGTTTAGCGGGTTATTGCAGGATCTGCCATTACCATAGTGGAAATGGTACTTGGTGACTATGGATTTTGTTACTGGAAGACCGACCACCTCAGGTGGGAAGAATGATATATGGGTGATCATGGAAAGACTCATCAAGTTTACCCATATCCTAGTGATTAAGAAAACAAATGGAGCTGATCAGTTGGCACAAATTTGCATTAGAGAGATTGTGAGGTTGCATGGAGTTCTTGTAAGTATTGTATCAGATCATGATGCAAAAGTTCACATCGACATTTTGGAGAGCTTTTCAGAAGACACTTGGTACAAAATTTCACATGAGTACAACTTATCATTTGCAGACATATGAGCAGACAGAGAGGACTATTCAGACTTTGGAAGATACCTTTAGGACTTGTATTTTGGATTGAGAAAGGAGCTGCAAAAAGTATCTACCTTTAGCAGAGTTTGCCTACAACAACATCTATCATTCGAGTATGAGATGGCACCAGATGAGGCAGTTTATGGTAGGCCTTGTCGTACACCACTTTTTGGACAAAAGTGTGGGAGAGTCAAGATTTGAATCAGCAAAGTTCAGGAGATGGTAGAGCAAGTTGAGGTGCTCAAGGTTCGGCTTAAGGAAGCCCATAACCGTCAAAAGAGTTATGCAAATCAGCACAATAAAGATTTGGAGTTTTAGGTGCGAGACTTAGTATATATGAAAATGAGGCCATCTCAGGAAGGATCTAAGACTCGAAAGCTAAAGAAGTTTAAACCAAGTTATATGAAACCATACCCTATTTGGAGCGGATTGGAGTAGTGGCTTATAGTTTAAAGTTATCAGCAGAGTTGTCAGGGTTTCAAGACGTAATCCATATGTCAGTTTTGAGGAAAGTCAGGAGAGAGAAAAAAAAAAAAACTCATTTTGCAGCTGCTGCCAAGTGATCATGGTAAAAAAAAAAAAAAATTGTATGCACTTTGTCAGTCAGTTGAGATTATAAACCGGAAATAAAAATGGGTTCAGGGGATGATGACCATGTTGGTCAAAGTTTGTTGTGAGAGGAACAAGATCCTGGAGGAGATCTGGGAGACCGAGACTCAAAGAAGGATTGAATGTTCAGAGCTTCTTTCGGATGGTAGTGGACAGCCGACTCATGATTTGAATTCGAGGACGAATTCTTTATTAGTGGGGGAGAATTGTAACGACCCGAAATCTTTAAACCGAAATTGGTATTCGGTTTGATTTAAAATTTGGACCAAGACAATAAACCAATTGCTTATATATTAAATTGTTAATTATAAGTTTCCTAAAAACCTAAAGCTATGTGCCGTCAGTGGAGATTCAACCTTCTCTAAGCCATCTTCTTCTCCATCTCCAGCCACCATGAAAGAGGAGCCATCACACCATTTGAGAAGAGAGACTAAAGCTCATCAGACATGTTTATGGAGAACTGAAGAACGATCGATCAAAACTAAGTATTTCGAAGCCAAATTTTGAGGTTATGTTCTACACTCATAGATCTATGGTTATCAGAAAGCGGATCATCATTTGGATTTTTCATCTAATAGTTATGATCTTTTCTTTTGGGCTACTCGTTGTAGATCGGATCTGCCGATAAGTCAACTTCATCAGTGTTTTTCCGTTGATCTAGAAGGAACCAGAAAACGAGCGAGATATCAATCGAAAGATCTCGTTGTCAGCTTTCCAGATCATCTTCCCGATCGTAAAACCAAGGCACGGTTGGAAAGTTATTGACGTTGCTTCTTGGCCAAGGATAAGCTGAAGCTTTAGTGATGCAGATACAGTTCCGACCAGTCTCAGTGTAAAGGCCAAACGGCCGATCTAAACGAAAGCTTTCAATCTGGAAATTTGTAAGTAAGTAGTTGATTCTTTTATCTATCATCTCCAACAAGCGGATCGTTATTTCGAGTTATTATCTGAGAATTATGCTTGTTTTCGTGAGAGGTGTTTGTGCAGTCTGCGTTTGTGACCAGCCTAGGTGGGAAGCCATTTTGGTTGATCAAATCGTGTCTGATCGGAGTAAAGTCGGTGGCTACGGACAGAGGACATCTAGCACTACATTATGAACGGAGGGATTGAAAAGTTAACGGTCAGTTCTTGAGATATTCATCTATTTTCTTTGGAGTTTAGTTCTGCCAGAATCATCATATCCATTTATTTTCAGAGAGTTCCAGAATTGCTGTTTCAGAGTCGTCAAGGTTCATTATGTGTTTTCTCAGGTTATCTTCAGAACTCGTGGCAAAGGTGAGGGTCTATTCCGTAAATTCCGTACCAGAATAGAATTCTTTCTATCGTAGTTTAGATTTCGAAATATGAATTGAGTCTGTTTGAGTCGTGATTGTTAGTTAGATTATGTATTGTAAACCGGAATTAGGGGTCTAGAGGATTCAACTATTGATTGGATTGTGTGATGTTGAGATATGAGATATATATGTATGTATGTACATAGTTATATAGTAGGGGCTATGTGATGTGCGGGTTCAGAGACATCTGAGCTGTCGACCAGATGTGGTGTGCGGGGGTTCAGGGATGCCTGAGCTAGCGACGCAGATATGGTGTGCGGGGGCCCAGAGACGTCTGAGCTAGCGACGCAGATTTTGTGTGTGTGGGCGGGGTGCAGAGACGTTTGCATATCTACGCAGATCATGGTGTGCGGGGGTACAGAGACATACTGTACTAGCGACGCAGAGTATATATATTATATCCTTATGAGGAAATGCGGGGTGTATGGATTAGCTGTGTGCTATCATCGCATTGTTTGTGTTTGTGTGATGTGTTAGGCATCGTGTGTGTTCATGTTAGAGCTAGACTTCCATAGCGGGAGTTCTATTACTCAAGTCAGTGGTTTGCGGATTAGCATCCCATACCTCACTGAGCGACTCCCCTGTTGCTCACCCCTCTTTTTCCCCCTTTCAGGTGAGACTAGCGGACAGAAGTGATTGCTATTGGATGGGTGCTTTGGGAGTTTTATTTCTTATTTTCAGACTTCGGTTTTATGCTTTTATCGATATTTTCCGAGAATTATGTGAATATTGGATTTATGGTTAGTTATTGGATTTATAATGAGTAATAAATTGAGTATTTTGAAGATTATTATTTATTATATTATTTTGGAAAATCGGGGTATTACAGAATCAATCTCTTTATATAGCACTAAACGCCAACACCTTTTAATAACTCTCTATAAATCTGACTGAATGATAAAAACATCTGAAATCCTCACATAATCCTGTAAGCAATCATCATTTTGATTCATGATCTGGTCTTAACGACATGGCTTGATAGTTGATACTTGTTTGTTTTCTGTCGAACAAATAAACAAAACAGCTGTTTGATTAGAAGCCTAGAAATACAAATAACGTGTGTGTAATATAATACTATGAGTTCACGAGAGACTATTCATGTCGGCTGTAGTTTGACACCTTCGGGAAGTAGGTCATAAACTCATGCGTACTTCGTTATGAGAAATTAAAAAAAACGCATTTAATTTTTATGCTTTCTGTTTCAAATTAGATGTGGTTTTAGATTTTTCAAACAAATTAATTAATATTTAAATTTCTTTTTATTAATTATAAAAGTTTCAAAAATATTTATTGATTTTTAGTTTTATTATAAATAAAAATATATATGAATATAAACATTTGAAAATATGGAAACCACTTATTTTGTAACAAAAAAATTGTCATACAAACTACCATAAGTTTTAAATAGATTGAATTATTATTAAAAAACGCAAATTAATAATATGACGTGGCAAATTCGGTGGCCATAGTGGCACTACACTTCCCCTTCTCTCCTCAATTCCTCATATTTATTATTATTACTCTCTCTTTTTCAGAGAAGAGATGAACCCAACAAAAAAAAAAGAAAGATTTTAATGAGAGATATTAATTCAAAAGATTCGTCAACATAGTCCTTGGAGAAGGGTTTGGTGAGAACCGGCGGTGGATCCGACGGAGATGGCAAAGACCGGATTTCTCGATTCGGATCCGACTGCGATATCCAAAGCAAAAGAACTAAAGCGTGAGATGAAGAAACTCCTGAGTAACATCGTCGAGGAAGAGGATGATGGTTTGAGCGTTCAGACAATCGATCAGTTGCAGGAGGCTCTGTCTGCGTTTAGACATGCGACGATGAGGAAGATGGCGAAATCTTCTTCTTTAGAGATGCTCGAGACGGCGGCGGTGTCTTGTCCTGACGAGTTTCGCTGTCCTCTCTCCAACGAGCTCATGCGTGATCCCGTCGTCTTGGCTTCTGGTCAGGTCAGTTGACGTCACATTCTGAATTTTGATTGGCTTGCAAACTTTTAATCTGATCCGAGGTCGTTTTGGGTTACATGAATCTCAAAGTCACTAGGACCTAGTTAGTTGCTTATAACGATTTTTGTAAAAAAAAATCTTTATAGAAAAATTGTTTCGTTTAGACTCCTATTTACTACTAGAATTTTTAGAAAACTCATAATATGTCTAGAAAATCTAAATGATTATATAAATTGAAAGTTTTAATATTTTTTTTTGTAGACATACGACAAGTTATTCATCCAGAAATGGTTGAGTTCAGGAAACAGAACATGTCCCAAGACACAACAAGTTCTGCCTCACACTGCTTTGACTCCCAATGTCTTAATCCGCGATATGATCTCTAAATGGTGCAAGACGGTAGGGTTAGAGACTAAGAATCTATACGAGTCCGAGGAAGCTGTCACTAGATCAGATCGTGAAGTTTTCGATTCTTTGCTCTGTAAAGTCTCGTCTACGAACTCGCAAGATCAGAGATCAGCTGCAAAGGAGCTAAGACTTTTGACCAAGAAGGGAACCGAGTTTCGAGCTCTGTTCGGTGAATCTTCTGAAGGAATCACCCGTTTGGTGAGTCCATTGTTGCTACACGGGTCTAGCTTGAACCAAGATGAGCATCGTCTTCAAGAAGATGTGGTCACAACGTTGTTGAACATATCCATACACGATGATAGCAACAAGAAGCTCGTCTGCGAAAACCCTAACGTGATACCTCTCCTGATCGATGCATTGAAGCGTGGAACCGTAGCCACGAGAAGCAACGCAGCTGCAGCGATCTTCACTCTCTCTGCGCTAGATTTGAACAAAGTACTCATAGGAAAATCTGGAATCTTGAAACCGCTTATCGATCTTTTAGAAGAAGGGAATCCTTTAGCTATCAAGGACGTAGCTGCGGCGATCTTTACTCTATGCATTGCTCATGAGAACAGGAGCAGAGCTGTGAAGGACGGGGCTATTAAAGTTTTAGGTAAGAAAATTTCAGATGGGTTGTACGTGGATGAGCTTTTAGCTATCTTAGCGATGCTTGTTACTCACTGGAAGGCTGTGGAGGAACTGGGTGAGCTTGGTGGGGTCTCTTGGTTGCTGAAGATAACTAGAGAGAGTGAGTGCAAGCGGAACAAAGAGAACGCGATTGTGATACTGCATACTATATGTTTTAGTGACAGGACAAAGTGGAAGGAGATCAGAGAAGAGGAGAGTAGTCATGGAACGATAACAAGGCTTGCGCGTGAAGGAACGTCTAGGGCACAGAGGAAAGCAAATGGGATCTTGGATAGGCTGAGAAAAGCTATGAATCTTACTCACACAGCCTGAGATAAATGTCCTAAAATCCGCTATGTAAATTATCTAAATTCATGCTTTTTCTGTTTTATTTGGATTTCAGTATTTTTGTAAATTATTTCATATATTTAGGATTTGAACAATATATAGTAGGAAACTGTGTGAATAGTTCTTTCTTTGATGTTTTCTGTGATGATGCAATAAAATCTATGTTGGCTTTATTCAGCAGTGAATGTCTTGGTCAACAAGTAACTGTGTATGAATACAAAAGAATTAAAATACATAGAAAGGCTGTCATGTCGTGTTCTTCACATCACACGGAACTACAAAACAAATCAATCTTCTTCCAGTCTCTGGAAAATAGGAGTTTATTACAGAGTCACGAGTTCTCATTATTAAAATGATGTGATGTTATGTAATCCCATCTCGCCTGTGTCATTTCTTCGTTAGAAGATAAGAACATTTCATTATAATTCACTTAAGTAGTGTCGCTGATATTATAAAAACGAATGTATAAGAAATAGTTTGAAAGTTGAAAAATACCATAAAATAGCACTAAAACATTTTATTTTCCCAAAATTAACACACAATTTACTAACTATGTGGAGTATTTTAAAATTTTTAGTTTTAGTTTTTTTTTGCTATGTGGGTGGCAAGAAAAGACATGTAAAGTAATGGTAAAAATCACATGTGCTTCGTTTGTTAGATTGCTTGGAAGTTAGGATTAAATCACGGAGTTGACACTACTCGTGATTGGTAATAATTACGGGTTGATAGATCGAGAAAGGTGGAGAGAAAATGGGAATATTTAATAGACAGAAGAGAGAATATGGAATCGTCCTAAAAACCACACTCTTCGGTGTTTGTTTTCTCACCCAAACTTTCACAGAAAAAGCTCAAGTAAAGAAAGAATTTGATTCTTCCAACTTTTTATCCACAACAAGTAACGTTTACAATAAAAATAGATCTTTATTCTACGGACAAAAGACAATGCCACTAAAAGGAAAAACGAAGCATAATAGTCCACAATGGTCGGTTTACACTTTTGCGTGCCCCCAATGGAAATCATATAATGTATACAAGAAAAATAGTTTCTTTTGTATCAAAGTTCCCCGAGATATCCGCCTTGCTATTAGGGCAAAATTGAGTCCCATTCACTACTTTGAACTTTGATTGTTTCCATCCTTCATTTAGTTAAGTTGCCTAATAAGAACAAGTAATTATAACTAGGGATCGTGGTCAGTATAGGAAAAACGGCAAAAAATCCGGTAACTTACACAGCAAACTAGAAAGTCAAAAGATTATGCACTTTTGGACTTATTCTAACATTTATTTGTTATAAACTATCCATTTTTACATTTAATCATCAAATTTCTTGTATCTAAAATGATTAGTTTTTTTCTCTCTCTTTTACTCGACTTCTAAAATGACTAGTTAACAAAAATTAAATATATAATTTTCGAAATTGTGAATGAAAATTACTTAAGTGGAAGTTTATATTGTTTTGGAATCTGTTGCATAAATTCAGTTTTTTTTTTAAGGTTTTCCCTTATTTGTAAAATTATGGAACTAAATCCATACTTATTGGCTGAGAAAGAGATCGGATTAATCGAATTCTTGATTTCTCTGAACGGATATGAGACTGTAGAGGAACTTTGGACTAAATCCTCCATGGGCTAAACAAAGTGTTTGTGTGTGTTAGACTAAACGGATGTGTGCAAAAACAAATATATATACAAGGCAGTGAGAAACACACACACGAAACTAAATAAACGCACTGATCTGCTTTGTTCAGACACTGAGTAGTTAAACTTGATCTCTCTTCCACTTCATTGTGTGTATGCTAAGCCTCATTCAGGAACCCACTTTGTAAGCCCAGACGTGCTTCTCTAGAAAAGATGCCACTGCCTCTTTGATAGCCAGATTTGGTACGAGTTTTGATGGGTCGAGTTTCTCACGCGTTATAGGATCAAACTTCCCCACCTAGCAAGTAAATAACCAAACATTTAGACGAGTGGGAAAAGAGAGAGAGAGAGCTACAGCAAAGAGCGATGATAATGCTAACCTTGTTAATATGCTCAAGGATTGCTGCTCTTTCATATGTAACCCCACTTGGAGATATCACAGGATCCCTGAATATCTCAAGAGTAATATTGCAACACAAGTAATCTGGTACCTGAAAGAAATAAAAGAAACAGAATGGTATTGAGATTAGATTTGAAGTGAAGAACGGTTCTTACAAAAAGCTTTTGAAGAAACGTTAATGCACCTCAGTTGGTTTGTCGTCTTCTGCAGCTTTCTCAAACACTCGATCAAGAGCTTTCAATCGCTCAGTATGGGAAGTATAGTCTTCTTCCGAGGACTCGTCTGTTCGAGACATGTCTAAAGCACGTTGTTGATTAAGAGCAGCTTCACAAGTTTCCCTGAGACGAAGATAAATAATTCGATAAAGCCACAGTGAAGCATAGTTCTAGGAAATCTGTTTTGCGGTGGATTGAGAGAGAGAGAAAGAGACAGAACATACTTCAAACTATTCAGTTCCCAAGAGCGCCTAGCAGAAGCCAGTTCCCACTCCATGTATTTAGCTTTAGCAAGCTCTTCCCATATTTCTTCAACCATGTATCCTGTAGGGTTTGCGCCTCTTCCAAGATCTAATGCCTATATGAAAACGTAGCCATCAAATCTATTGTTGTGAGTAGTTGATGATTTCAACAAGTTAACCCATCCATTATGGTTTTTCTAACCAAAACCAGTATGATTAGTATCCACCCAAGACAACTCTAGAAAAGAAAAAAGGATGGAGACTCAAGTGTTCCCTCAAAATTCCTGGAAACTACACTACTTTGGTCTCAAGTTTATGGTGTAAGAAAATCATGTCAGCAGAAGGATCCATACCCTTTGCAACGCTTTGACTCCATCAGCATAATCTTCCCTCTGCAGTAATGAAAGTCCCATCATGTAGTGGGCCTGCCACAGAACACAAAGTGTAAAACAATGCCCAGAAAGGAACTAGACCAAAAGCAAAGAAGACTTGGTTGATTCCATATATAGCATTGATGCCGAGCTAAAAAAGAGAAGCAAGAGAATGAAACCTTGACGGAGTTGTGATCAAGCTGAACAGCTTTGCGACAATCCTCTTCAACCCTGGTCCAATCCCTGAATTTGATGCAAGCCACCAACAAGGCGAACATAAACAATAAGATGAGCAATGAACTGTCTAGAGGACATAACAATTAGCATACACATACATACTTCCGTTTCATGTGGCAAAGAGCTCGATTTGTCCAGTAAACAGGAACCTTTGGTGACAAAGTTATCGCCTTTACAAAGAACATCCAGTAACATAAAAACCAATAAGTCATCATACGTAGCTACTCAATATGAAGTCAATTACTAACACTATAACAACATTGTGTAAACAGTCTATCTAAACCGAAATTGGATTGAGTCATGGTTTAACTGCTGTTCGGTTTAGAGAGATCATAAGCAAAGATTTATTCCCCTTCGTAGATCTAAATCAAATTCGAGAGATACATTAAGATGATAAGAACATCAACAAATAATCAAACTGATAACTTATCATCGATGAGGTTGCAAACTGATAACTTATCAATGAACACTCTAGTCAATTGTATACAGACTACAGTCAAATTCTAAACCGAAATTGGATTAACTGTTGTCTTGGTTTAGAGATTCTATTCAAAGGTTTTATTCCTCTTAGTAGATCTAAATCGAATTCTCTAGAGATACGCCTTAGAAGACAAAGCCCTAAGCGATGATGAACCTTATACCTCCGTGTAAGCGTCAATGGCGGCACCGAAACGCTCTTTCTTGAAACAACTGTTACCGTCTTCCTTTAACCGCTCCGCTTGTTTTGCCGCCATGGCGGAGGCCGCGCCTGTCACCACCATCTAAATCAATCCGATTGAATACGAATTTTTTTATCCTTACGATCTTCCACCGACGGCGCGCGCGTGGTAGAATCTCTCTCGGGAGTATTTTCGGACGAGAAGAAGCCGCGAAATTTCTCAAAAAGGGAAGGAGAGAAGTAAAGCAAAGGTCATTCAAATTTTTTGAAACGATCGTAGAAAGTTCAAGACCTCTTTACCGGGTCAGCCCGACATGTCCTGGGTAAAACCCGGGTGTTAAACGACGCCGTCGGCTTCTCCTTGGTATCTATAGTGTACCAATTTCCAAAGCCGATAACAGCTCATGGCCCGAGCTGATTATAGCACGTAATATGGGCCCAAAATTAAGTTTGAAAATTCGAATTGAGCTACTGGCCCAGATAGAATCAGCTTGAGTTGACGTAGTGTAAATTAATCAATGCCAATCCACAAAGTACATTAACAAATGTTGACCTCTCTCATAATGATAGATGTCTTTTTAAAACCTTCATAATGATAGATGTTGAAATATATTTTGTGTATCTGCGATGTCAGTCATACTGGATCTGGATTTTATCCTAAACTTACAATTACAAAATTTTATTTCTTTTCTATTAATGAACTTATTATCAACACTAATCAAAAATGTATATGTGAAGCAGACCAAAAGACATAACAATATAAATAGTGTACATGGAAATAACAAGCTGAGCATATAATGGCGAGAATTCGGGGATTAATTAATCACTCATGCAAAGGTGTTGGGGCAATGATTATTGACTAACTACGTTCATATATACGAATTTAAGGACTAAAACGTGTGCAATTTCTTCTAGCCCTTTTTCAACTAAATCTTCTTCCCATTTCCTAGGATGCTTCCTTTATCTTACGTCTTCACTTTCTTCTCGTCTACATGGGATTCGTAATACTTTTGGTATAATTAGGTATTGACTTTTTATATTAACTATAGATAGTTTTTTTTTTTTTAACTATAGATAGTTATGATGATTTTCTATGATTATTTCCTTTCTTTTATCTTGATTAATGCTTAGTAACGTATATAAAAAGTTAATGAAATTATATTTTAATGTAAGTGAAATGCAGACACAAATAAACTAGACTTTCTGTCAATTAATAACAAAACAGAAACAAATGTAAAGGAAAAACGAGACACACAAAATGTTGTTATATACCGCTTCGAGTTTCTCGTCCCATATTCCTGCCCAAAACTAGACTAGAAATACACAAAAAATCGTCTCATACGAATAAAGAATACTGTTATTTATTATGTGTAGTGAAGAGAGCGATACTCCCTTCAACATGTCTGGAGCGTTGAACTAAATGAATCGATAGAGATAAAAGTATTTATCTGATATAAAACAACTCAGCATTTAAGCAAAAATATAAAGTCTTCTCGCCCAATGAAAGACAATAAATATAAAAAAGATAGGGAAATCAGCCAAAAAAACACTGAACTTTGCAGGAATTGCCAACAGAAACCTGTACACTTGTCTGACCAATAAAAGTCTGAACTTTTGTTGACTTATTTAGATTATTAAGAAACTTACGATTGACTGGCCAAATTAGCACACCGTTAAACGAGAGTTAAAACAGCGTTAACCCAACGTTAACTGTTGACGTTAAGTGAAACGACGTCGTTTCGTTTTATTTGATTTGAAAATAAAAAAAAGGTAGACTCCGAGGTTCGAACACAGGTTGTTTGGATCAAATGGCAAGGTATTTTACCACTAAGCTAGTGGCACATTCAATGTATGAACAAACACGTTTGCTTTTATTTGGTATTGATTTTGAATATAAAAATTCTCTAAAAATTTAAAAAGTCTTTAAAATTCCAAAATTTTGAAAAATAAAGATTTTTTTTATAAAATTAATTTTGAAATTGAAATTAAAAATAAAATTTTATTTTTACTTTTAAAAATCAAAAATCTTCCAAATTTTACATTTTTAAAAACAAATTCCAAAAAAAGAAAATTTTCATTTAAGATTAAAAAAATGAAAAAATAAAAAAAATTGAAAAATAACAAAAAAAATTATAAAGAAATTTGAATCTGAAATAATCAGAATCTATAAAAAATAATTTTTTTTATTTTTTTATTTTTTTTATAAAAATGCCAAAAAGAAAATTTTCATTTTTCAAATTATTAAAAGAAAATTTGAAAAAATAAAATAATTCGAAAACAAATTCAAAAAAAAGTGATAAAAATTTTCAAATCTGAAAACATATAATAAGAAACTATAAAAAAAACAATAATAATAATAATAAAAATTATTTTTTATAGTTTCTGATTATATGTTTTCCGATTTGAAATATTTTAACTTTTTGGAATTTTTTTCGATTTTTTTTCAATTTTTTTATAATCCGAAAAATGAAATATTTCTTTTTGGAATTAATTTTTCAGTTTTTAGAAATTTTAAAGATCTTTTTAAGTTTTAGATAATTTTTTTTATATTCAATCAGTACCAAATATAACTAAATGTGTTAATAGTTTTAATGATTGAGCCACTAGCCTAGTGGTAAAGTACCTTGTCATTTGGTCCAAACAACCTGGGTTCAAACCCAACCCAATGGTCGACTTGATTTTATTTTGAAATCATGTAAAACGACGTCGTTTCATCTTATTTCAAAACGACGTCGTTTCACCTAACACCAACATTTAACGATGTCATTTTTTCTGTTAAATTTGCTGACGGCGTGCTAAATTGGCAAGTCAACGAAAACATTGTTAATTAATTCTAAAGTCAATGAAAAGTTTGTGTTTTGTTTGACCAGCCCATATGTTCAGGTTTCTTTTGGCAATTCCCGCAAAGTTCAGTGTTTTTTTGGTCGATTTCCCAAAAAAGATACTATAAGTAGCAGGACAATACTATATTTTCCAATAAAACCTTGTGGACTAGAAAACACATTAACGTCACGTATGCAATAATGCTTATGTAAGCAGCCTTTCTTTTGTTGTATGTTTTCTTCATCTATCGTCTACATCATCTCATGACAATTCGGAAAAAAAGAGGACCATTTCCATTTTTTGCACAAACGAAAAGAAAACCGACTTTTCACATACAGATATAGATTAAAGAAAATGTCATGAACATGATGCAAACACTTGTTACTGACAATTTGATCATATGTGGTCTTTATGCCTAATTTTATTTTTATTAACTAATGATTCTAGAAAGGATAAAAAAATAGAGAACTGGTGGACACGGGTATTGGTATATATTCAAAGTTGCCCAACAACTAGGAAAAAGCGAAAACAAACAAATACTAAATAAATGAATTTAGGCTTATTTCCAATTCACATCGAATGATTTAATTGTTCAACATTATTGACATTGTCAATAAGAAATATCAAACATTTCGTCCATACATTCTTTTCAACTCGGAACTGAACTATAAGAACATTATTATCAAAGAATAATATATATGATTCTCATAATCATACAATAATAAAACTATAAACTAAAAATTCAATCAATAGAACATACTACATAATCCAATAGTTCATCATATTTTTCTGAGAATCTTTCAAAAATAGAAATATATAATGCTTTCTGTCTTTTTGATTTTTTTTCTAATTTATAATAAAATAAATTTGGAGAAAAACATGAATAAAATGTACACATTTCAATTTTATCACAATGGATAATATGCATGTAATAATTTCATGAACGCGTTTTAGAATTATTTAACAAATATAAAAAAAAAAGATTTTCCAGCTAAAAGTTAATGTATGTAAACAAACAATACATTTCAACTCATCTGACTGATACAATAAACACAAAATCATAAGTTGACAAAAATAATATAACAAAATATCAAAGACGCCACTTGCAGTCAACTTCCCAAAAGAACGCGCACTCTCCACATGCCCCTGCCCCAAATTCCTCACCGTATTAAACCATCTCCGACTTTTTTTTTCACCATCGTGGACGTGACTTTTCTCAACTTACAGTCAACTCAACAGGTGGCATCATCGTAACGGTCTAACCTGATTACTCCATCGTAGATATGAGGTGCACTGAACCAAACTCCGTCTATAAAAACAACATTGCATGTCTTATCAAACACAACACCACCACACACCAGAAACTCAACTTAGCCATGGCTTCAAACTCTTCTCTTCTTCTCATCTTAGCCGTTGCTTGCTTGTTCTCACCTGCGATCTCGCAGAATTGCTCAACGCAGAACATACTCTTAGCCGACAGAACTCCCTTCGCGAATTGCCTGGACCTTCCCTCACTAGATTCCTACCTCCACTACACATACAATGCAACCAACTCATCTCTCTCCGTCGCTTTCGTCGCCACTCCGTCTCGCTCCGACGGCTGGGTCGCCTGGGCTATCAACCCGACGATGACCGGAATGAACGGTTCTCAGGCCTTCCTCGCCTACAGTCCCGGAGCCGGCGCGGCTCCCGTCGTGAGATCGTACAACATCAGCGGCTACGTCCTCAACGAAGGGAGACTCGCCTTCGAGTTCTGGAACCTACGCGCCGAATCCATGGCCGGCAACATGATCGTGATTCGCACGTCGGTTAAGGTTCCGCCGGGAGCCGAGAGCGTGAACCAGGTGTGGCAGATCGGCGGGAATGTGACCAGCGGTCGTCCTATGGTGCATCCTTTCAATCCGGCGAACTTGGCCTCTAGAGGGGTGTTGAGATTTGTCGGCTCTGACGCTCCGAGCTCAGCTCCGGGGTCTGCTCCGGGGTCTGTTCCTGGCTCTGCTCAGGGGCCGACCACTCCTGGTGCCTCCACCACTCCTGGTGCCTCGACCACTCCTGGGCAGGCGGCTGGTCCAAGGAGCGCGGGTTCGATGACGAGTAGCGTAAATTTCGGGGTCAATTTTGGAATTTTGGTTATGTTGGCTACAGTCTTCATCTTCTGAGTATGATTTCATTATCTTTTTACATTACTTTTTGTATCCGCAATAATGGAGATTCATACTGTTTTACTTTCTAGTCTGTAGAGTCATTTACTCTTTTTTGTTTTCCACCTATCTCCTCACCCACATTGTTCTGAGTTGTTATTGGATTGTATGGACCATTATATTTTTAATTTTATTACCATCTTGTCTGCTTCAAATAACTGCCTTTGCAGCCCCGTTCTGTAGTGGACTATTGCCATTAGATTCACGTAGATATTTGTCGGGTCGTTCGTAGCCAAGTGGCTGCTGAGCTCTGCCTTCGGGCCCTGACGTCGGGGGTTCGACCCCCACTTACCTCAGTTTGAAGATTAAAGGTCCAAAAGTGACCAGTTGACAAAAAAAAAAGATTCACGTAGATATTTATTTTGTCCTTCAACTTTTATACAATCAAAAAGGAATTAAAAAAGCTCTAGGATAAACAAAGCAATAAACACTCAAAACCACATGTTTTTTTTTTGTTTTCTCCATTTCATTTGAAAAGTTACCAATTGTTTGTTTTGTTGTTGTCAATGAGTGAAAGAGAGAGAGAGAGAGATAGTTGATGAGTTATCTGCCAGATCACTTGAACAAATAGCTACCTCTGATTTTTGAATGATATTTATAGAATAAACCAATGAACCATCTAACCAATGCTTGACTCCTTTTTCCCATTTGTGTTGTTGTTTGAAGAAACTTTGTTACTAGTTTCATCAAAACCCATTATTTGAATGTTTTTTTTAAGTTTTTTTTCTCTCTAATGAAGTACTTATCAAATTTAGTTTTACAATCATTTATGGTGTTGAATTTTAGTAAAACTGTTTGGATTCACAAAAGCTTTAAAACAATTTGGTACAAAGCAGAGAGCAAAGATGACTTAAGGAATTTATCAATGGTTTTACAATCTTATTGCATATTTACAATCCAAAATATACAACCCCCCCCCCCCCCACACACCATAATCATTATGTACACTTTAGGATACAATTCCCTTTTTCACCAAGTATGGTTACATAGATAGATTGAATAACAATGAGACTGGGTTTTTGTGCATAAAACCTTGAGGGCTTCTTTAATTGTTTGCTTTGCCCCAACTTCTTGGGAAAGGAACGGCGTCTTTGATATCAGGAAGCCCAGTAGCAAACAGAAGCATATGTTCCATCCTTAGGCTTATCCCTGAATGCTTCACTGTCCCATGCCTCCTTAAATCCAAGTACCACTCGTACTTCTCCCTTGATATGGATCCAAGTTCCTTGATCCTCGCATCCAAAATCTCAAACCGTTCTTCGTTTTGACACCCACTGATCACAACACCAACCTGCGAAAAGAAAGTTGAAGACTTTAACTTTGAACTTCCTACCTACTTTTAGATAAAAAGTTTGGTTTGCTTCTCTTCTCACCTTTGGTACGACCAGATCAAACGCTGCTACAGTCTTCTTGTCGTCATTCAACCGTGTGTAAAACGGTTTAACCTCCTTCGGGTAGCTATGTATAATTATTACAGCGCCCTTGCAGATCTCATCAGTTAGATAACTGCAACATGAAGCAGTGAACAGTGAACAAAGACTCATTTGCATTGAGAATAAGCGAAAGTGTATACCTGAGATGCTCCTCTGTCAAAGCAACGCCCCACTTAGGCTTGGTTTCGAATGTTCTAGTGGTTGCCTGTTCATAGAGAACGAGATCATTATGATATATATCAGCAAAAACTATTTGGGATTTTGAAAATGTTTTACCTTTTGAAGAAAAGTAATCGCTTCAGTATAAGAGAACCTCAAAAGAGAATTGGAAGCTGTTGTTCCAAGACGTGTGGTAACGGTCTTGTCAACTCGTTTAGATATGAATTTCATATCTTCATGACGAGTTTCAAGAAGATATTTGCAGAGGAACTTGAAGAACTCATCAGCACAGTCCATAGCACCCTGTAACATCCAAAAGAAACAAGTTACCATTTGCCCAATAATCAATTACTCAATAGCATTTACCAGGATCATTGCTATCTTACATCCAGTTCAGAGAAAGCTATCTCAGCTTCCACATTCCACATCTCCGCCAAATGCCTTGCATTGTCTATTTTATCAGCTCTGAATCTCGGTCCAAAGGTATAAACTTTTCCAAGCGCAGAAGCATAGCTCTCAAGATGCAACCTCCCAGACACAGTCAGATAAGTGTCACAACCAAAGAAATCTTTCGAGACATCAGGCTTGATCAAAGTTACTGCCTTTGGTTTTTGTTTCTTCTCGAGCTCAGCCGCAAGATCAGTCGTTTTCTTCAAGTCGTGCACAGCAGCAACCACAGCTTCTCGGTTGCTGTCAGATCTCTTAAGTTGATCAATGAGTCTGCTCTTCTCCTTTATTGCAGCTTTGACTGTGTCAATGCTAATTCCATCATGCTTCTTCTCCTCTTTAACATCAGTTTCATCACCTGAAAGAGTTGTGACTCTAAACATCTCGCCAAATCCAGTGGTTGTGATAACCGGTACTTGAACATACTGAAACCCATTAGATTGAAAGAACGTGTGGCTCGCTAAGGTTAACGCACTGTGGACTCGAGTCACCGACCCAACCTTCACCAAAAAAAAACAGAATACAAAATCTAAAATCAGCTAAGAAGAAAACAAAAATACACACTTCAATAAAAACGTTGAAACATAGATTCACCGTAGTTGTGCGGGGCCTGAAATGAGAGAAGTCTCTAAGCAAATGCAGAGGAAGCTGTTTCTTGGAGAGAGGATACTTCTCTGGATCCACTGTTCCTACATGAAGAAGCTTCTCCGCCTCAAGCTCGATCACATGTTTTGTAGAAGCAGCTAGTGGTTGTCTTAACACACCTTCTGCTACAATACATGTCCCTAGAGACATAAGCTGAGTTGCTGGAATACTCGACATTGTAGAATCAACAACAACCTGGGAGAAAATAAATATAAATTAGCTCTTATTGGCATTTCATCGAACACCTTATGTGCAAAAACAAACCTGGAGACTGCAGACAGACGAACCATCACTGATTAAGAAGTATATAATATACTCAGGTGGTGACGTGGCTTTCTGACCACCGGTTACCTCCGGTTTATCGAAGATCGGGTAAGTCGTCTTCCCGCCGCCGCTCAGGACATCGAAGAGCTTTCTGAAAATACTCATCTTTGACTGTATGATCTCCGTGCAGCTAACGTTGGACTTCGACGTCGACGGCGGAGGGACGGTTACTGACGACGGCGGAGGCGGAGGGGGAGGTGGAGAGTCTTTCTTAACGGCTCTAGAAGACTTAACCCACCCGCCGATCACGACCCTTTTCCCGGCTAGCCTTGCGCCGCCGTCGCTCCGTTCGAGGAGAGTCTTCAACTCGACCCGGTTCGAGTACTTCGACAAGGTAACGGGTTTCGGAGAGATGACGTCATCTTGTTGCTCTTTCTGATGGGTTTTTCCGTGAGAATCCATATGAAGAAGAGGATTGAGAAGGAGATTAGAGTGTGGAGAGGTTTACTTGGATTGGAGAAATCGAAAGGGAAGAAGAGATTATATATAAACATGATTACTTGAAAGATTAATTCGATTTGAGAGAAGAGAAGAGAGGTTAGAGGAAGGTTAAATTGGTGGGAGAAGGAAAAGGATTGTTTTTTTTTTTGTTTCTTCTCTTGCGGAGAGACAAGAGTGGGAGAGAAGACAAGGTTTGGTCTTCTTCAAGGAAGTTTAGATTCGCGGGAAGTGTAAGAGAAGATGACATTGTTTAATTTAAAACCTGGACATATTTAAATGTAGTTACGAGGCCCAAATGGCCTATTGAGTGCCCATTTAGATTGGAACCTGATAGTTAATATAAGTGCGTAAACATAGCCCAAAATAGTATTGGCTGATTATGTACTGAATAAATTTATGAAAAAATGAGAAGATTAATAAATTGGAATCTGCTAAAAAAAGATAATTGAATTGGAATACAAATTTAAATTATAAGTAGCATACTGAATTACCTCTCTTCTATATTTTCTCTCCCTTCTCTCTAAAATCTTCTGATCTCAGATCTTAATCTCTGTTCATCGGCTCCGGTGGCTCTTTTAGCACCGGAGCTGGTATCCTTTTCTTATGTCTTTTTCGGTTGGTTGTTTGTTTTGTAAGAGGATTTTGTTGTTTCGACGCAGAGTCATTCGGTGATGCTTTCGATCTGTAGTTCAATTCAGTTTTCCTTTGCATGCACACCGTTTGATCTCAGTTTTAACAGTGATGTCTTTATGGTGATTGTTTCTAATCTTGATCTGCATGGCCTTGTTCTCCGTGGTTTCTTTGGATCTTTCCGGATTCGATCCTTCCTAATCTTGTTCTCGTGAGATTGGTTTGTTCGGTCAAGATCGTAACCGCTCCTTGTCATTACCAATGGGATCTGGTCGTGATCTCGCTCCTTTGACTCGCTTCTCATTAGGCGCTCCACCGTCGCTCTCTGTCGACTTCGCCGTTCGGAAGTTTGATCTCGAACCGTAATCGGTTCTTTCCTTCCGGTTTGGAAGCCATGCTTGATTATTCTACGCTTATTCACTATAGGTGGGTTACCTTATCAACACAATTTTGGTAACTCTTGTCAAAGGCCAGGAGGATTAAGGTTGATTTCTGCGATTGGGTTTGAACTTCATCACTTGGACTGCAGCTGCTCGTTTATCTTTGTTATGTCGTTTCATTTCCCCTGTGTTTAGTTTTACTTTGTCCTCTGTTTCTATCTTGTTTCCCTTTAATAGGGCTTAGTTTCCAGAAGCACTTGTTGTTTGCTGGCCTAGTTTCCAAAAGTACTCGTTACTTGCTGGCTTTGTATCTTACAACCGCATTCCACCTTATATCTCGTCTTGTTAAATATAATTTCAGTGTTTAAAAAAAAAGTAGCATACTGAATTATCACTCATATGATTCATTCATACACATTCAAGAAATAAAACAAAAAGATCAATTTCTGAGAATAAAATAAAATTTCTTTACTCAGAAAATATAATATATGGATTTTTTTTTAAATGTTCATTGTAACTAATAACTTTCTTTTTTATGAAATCAATGAATTTTACATTCCAAACAAATTTACACTAATCGTGCCAAGAAATGTAGATGATCTACATCTAAATTTCCTTTTACCAAATGTATATTTCATTTTAAATTTGTTTGAATTGTGACCTTATTTGTTTATAAATATTTTGAAAACAATAATTATAAACGGCTTGTTGTATCGATTGTAATTAGGTACGATCTTGTCAGTAAGCAGTTGAAAGACCAAAGAAAAGAGAATGAATGGGGCCAGTTCACCTGTAAATTGTAATGATGGTTACCACGAGGCTACACGCCGAACAAATCACAACTTATTAGATAATTTATCCTTTTTAATAAGATATTCTCTCTAAGATCCAACTAAACGTAGTCTTGAGGTCTAGAATTTGCAGACGGAAGCAACATATTTAACTAATACCAATTTGGAAATAAATATCTTATTGTACCCTAACTAATATCTATACAGAGTGCAGGCTTTCTCATAGAGTGGCCAATGATCGAACAAAATGCCAATCTCTACCTAAACTAATGGAAGATTTGGATAAGTAGCAAGGATTCGTTAAGTCATTATGTATAAATATTGATATGAGGCAGTTCAATTGTTATAAGAATTTTTATTTTTTTTCTGAGGTCTAGTGTGTTATAATCAAACATTTGCTTGATCACGTTGGGCAAGATCCATCTTAAACTTGATTAATACTATAATATTCTGAGATGAGAATGGAATATTTTCTAAAAGTTTTACCTCCTCCTACACACCATAGGCCTTAATGATGCTTATAATCATTGCCACGTTCAATTATTAAAAGCTCTTTTGATTCCAAGCTTTACACATCATCAATCATCACACACTCACTTCTCCTACTTATAGATCCACGTTCGAGAACTTGGAAAATATCTCAAAAACTGAAACCTATACAAAAATAAGAACGACAAAGAAAACAAGAAGTGGAAGAAACATGGTAAGAAGAAACGCAGTTCATGCCGCTTCAAGTGTTCCTTCGAGGCTGTGGTGGCCGCAGCAAAGGAGGAAAGGAAAACGGGCCGTCGTGCGGTTAGGGAACCGGCGACGAGGGTTCTTTGTTGGGCAACCGCGGACGGTGGTGCAAAGATGGAGGATGAACATCGGAAAGCCGCTGAAGATAATGAGAAATATCATTTTGGGAATTATCTCAAATGGTGGTAATGTTAAGTTCTTAGATACTTATCTTTGGTCTTTACCGATCTTACGTCCTCAGTTGTTTCCACTATGTTGACCATTTGTGTTATCAAATTCTAATGTAAAACTGTAATATTTTCGTTCACCGGACATTTTGTATGAATCTAAATAATTGACTTTATAATAAAGTTTGTATTCTTGACAGGATTTTTCTCTGTCCTACGAATAGAAGTTCGGTGAATTAAAACAACTAGTGTTTTTTTTAAACTTGATTAAATCCAGAGGAATCACAAACCCGCAGATGACATTAAGTGAATAAAACAATATAGCTTAATTTTGCATAGAAAGAGAATCAGAGACACATTTTCACTGTCACTTGATCAAAAGATCCGTTCAAACAACTAGTGTTTTAGCTATTTTTGTATGTGTCGTGATTACTATTAGAGTGAAAAGTGTTAATACTAGTTTTTGTAAACTGTCTTTTACTTTCCTAGCCGCCCAATAATTTTATTCGACTTCTAACATATATTTTGTACATCTTGTCATTGGAAAATCTAATTTTTTGTAGCTATAACATCTGAGGAGTCTTCAATAAAATTTCTCAAAGGTAAAGGTACTCTCACTTATAAATTAGTCTTTAACAATGCCACTAAAATTATAAAAATACAATTTTGCATATATGTCTGATAATTTTTCTCAAGTCTAATTAAAAACCAAAGCAATTCGTGATTTTATAGTAAACATAGAAAATTAGTTACACGGAGGAAAATTGGCAGAACATTTTCCAGGTAACTGGAGAGCGAGAGTGTGATCAACGCCAGGGATAGATGGTCCGTTGGCAATAACGCATAGACAAGGCTGACCAAGCGTTTTGATGGCAGTGCAACATAGCTCGTTCGGAGACAATGTGCTAAACGGTACCACTGATAGTGTACATGGCATGAGTTGAATCAAAGCCGACAAAAATGTTTGACCACATGGGTGTGCTGTAGCCTCTTTGACCAGGCTTGGCTCGACCAAAACCATAAGAATTATCACCGTAAGAACCTGTGATTTTCTCATTTTCATAATTTATTTCTAGTTTTGAAAAATGTTTGAAAAGGTGAGGCTCATTATATAACTTACGAGGAGAATGTTTGTATGAGTGACCTAATGAAGTTGGAGTAGAATGATCATGAAACTTGGGGTTTATTGTTTGTAGACTCACATTTTCAATGCAACTATATAAGATGTTAATCTGCATATTCATACCAAGAAATTATCTAACTAGCAGTGTAAGACACAACTAGTTTATTTACATGCATAAAGAATGGATTGTCAAAATTACACGCTGTTAATCACCATCTTAAAGCAATGATCTCTCTTAGTGAAACTTGAATCATTCGTAAGGGTCTGAGACCAAAATAATAAAAACCTTCAAGCATTTGTCTATCTTTCTTGTATAGTACTACAACAACATTCTTTTCATCGAACTCCGGCTAAACAACATCTCTCCCGAGTTTGATCTACTTGATACAATGTCAACATAGGAGACTAAACCTGCAATAGCCAATTGAATACACCTTAGTTCATTTTCCACTACTAGTGAATCTGACCATTCAAAAAATATCTTTCATAATTCCATTGTTTTTTCTTATGTCATGTTTCTAACAGTTCCTCTGCTGATCAAATTCAAACGTATATAAGAATTGTGTTTTTAGACTACAGAGATGCGGAAGTATATAAGATGAACCTACACGGTACAAGTTGATTGAAAGCCGACAGAATTGTACAACCACATGGGTGTCCCACATTGACCAAACCTGACTCGACCAAAGCTGTTTTAAGTAATATCTTTGCAAGAACCTGATATTCAGTCATCTAACTGATATATATAATTTTGAAACTCTCTTAACGACAAGGCTCGCAAGTCATAACTTGCGCATATAGTATTAGGAGAGCAACGAGAATGATTGCATAAGTTTGGTTAGATAGATCGTTGAACTTTAGCTTATTATTTGTAGGGTCACTTATTCTATTCCATAAGTTTGACTTTTAGAGTTTTTCTATCTTCCATGAAATAGATTATATACTCTATTCTCGTCGATATTTTAATATGTTCATCCAAGTCACGGGGCTTAATCACCATTTTAAACTTATATGTCTCACTATCATGATGGCTTGGTGGCATTCTCATCTGCGTGACTGTGTTCAAAACCATGTAATCAATGAGTGTTTAAAAGTGGCCTTGTTACCACTTTGACTAGAATACAAACATAAAAAGCTGAATATCTCAGTGTCTCATTAGCTTAAACTCACTATCCTCTTTTTAACCACCACGTTAAACTAATTATCCCTCTTGATCACTTACGTCCGCAGCACGATAGCTATGATAGAGCTTGAGACAGTGAGTATTGTAAAATCTCTCCTGATTGGAATAGTTTTGTGTTACTGTTTCATTGATATGTCTAATGAATTCAGACAGTGACTTCCGAAGCCAAGCTGGAGATAGACTTCTACTTCAGGGTCAGGGTCCTATTATGTCACACTTGATTGGACTGTAAAACTCTAGGGATCATTATACCAAAAACAAAGCAACCAGATATTTCTGTGAACTCCAGAGACTTATTTGGCTATATGTAGGATAATATCTGCGAATACACAGGCACATAAATACAATAAAGAAAAACATTCATCACCTCACATCACTGTTATCATCAATCACTTCAACCACATATGGACCAGTCCTTCAACATCTTTTCCAAACAAACCAGATAATGTTTTTTTTTCTTCCCATCTAACTTCCGCTCACAGATTCTCTCGGTTCAGTCCCCCTCACGATCTGAAAAATACAATACAGAAAACAGAACAGAACGGGAAGCATTTGACCTTGAATCATGCTTTAAGATTTGAGACAAAAAAAACAGTACAAAGTATTTTCAAGAATTGATGAGAACATCTGTCTATCTTTCTGGTATAGTATATGAAGACATTTCTTAAAACTCTCCGGCTAGATAATGTTTCTCCCAGTAGTTTCATCTACTTGATACAATGACAACATAGAAGCCTGAACCTGCAATAGCCATTGTAGACACATTAGTTCATTTTCCACCATATCAATGAATATGGTTAACTCAAAACACTTTCAAAAACCATCTTTCCTATTTCCATATTTTTTTCTGATATCATAAACTGAACGGGAACCCTGTTCAAAAATTTGAATCCAGCTAAATAATACCCGAACTGACTATGATATGCAGTAATTTGGATATCAAGTATTATCCTAACCCAATAATTAATATCCGAAAAAAAAACTCAAAAGCCCTGAATTCAAATCCTAACTAAATACCCAAAACTGACTTTAGAATTTGAATCTATTAGGGACAAAAGTTTAACCTCAAAAGTTGGAATATATATTAACTCGTATATAGGAGATATGAACCAATACACTTATCACCGATTAGTTTAATGTTCGAACCTCGTCTAAATTAATAGAAAATACATTTGAGTTATTATCTTCATCATGTGAACACATTTTTTCATAAACTTCATACCTAGTTCGTTCTACAGAGACATTCACATAACCAAATCATACAACTCAAGTTTACCTCATTTTCACCGCGAACCGCAACGCAATCTCTAGGAGTATCGAACAAAGACAGCGAGTATTGCTTGCGGACAACACCAACGTCGAAGTATATAAGGCCAGAGCTCGGCACGTCGACTCTGATTCCTTTAACCGGAAACCACAGGAACAGGTCTTGCGCCGATATCCCCGACAAATCACCGATGTGAGCGTCGCTTATCGTCCCCGTAACATTCGCCTCGTAGCGCAGCTCTGTCTCGTACTTGGCATCGCAGGGGCGGTTCAAATAAACAGAGAACAGTCCCGTTTTGACGTCGAAGTTGAACTCCGTCACGCCTTTAGGGAATATACCTGACGGCAATCCGTTCTCCTTGAGGATCTCGTATATAGACTCGTCATCGGTGGTGGAGATCGAGATCACGGCGGCGATGGAGAGACAGAGAATCGCTACTTGAACTAAACGAATCATTTCGTTCTGTTTCAGAACTCACGATTAGGATTCTTCTTTTTTATTTTTGTCTTGCTGATCTGTTTGTTTCGTTATGGGGAAGAAGAAGAAGACATTTTGCTGACAGCTTGAAACAGAGTGGAAGGAGTTTTGTTTTGTCAAATTATTGATGGCTGAACTCTAATGGGAGCAGTGATCCTCTGTTTCTCTGACCACCATTGATAGGTCAACCAATTAATGAGAGCCACGTGGGTTATTAATTTTTTATATTTGCTAAAAGATTTTGAATTCGTAAATCCATTACATGATACATCCTATAGGGTGAGATCCAAACCATTTTGAATTTACATTTTTTTAGGTAAGAAATCTTCTCCCATTTTTAATTTACTCTACTTTGGTAAGAAATCATTTTCCAGCGGAATTTGAATTTATAACCTTTTAGCCACTATGTTGGTGTGAGTTATTAGTTGAATGTGGGTAGTAAGTGGACCTTATCACATGGGAACATAAGAGGCATGGGTTAACGTGGATCAAGAGATGCGGCAATCCGAATGTAACAGTGAGATGCTTTTGTGTAATGACTTTGTGGTGTTTCGTGTCTACTACAAGTAGGTTAGGTTTCGTGTCTTAGAAGTCTCAGAACACATGCGACAATGAGATGCTTTTCTGTAATGACTTTGTGGTGTTTTTATGTAAATCTGAGTAGGTTTACGTAAACAAAGCGAATTATCTTTTCTGAAAATTAGGAAGAGGCATCACGATCAGAGAGACTATGAACCACTTGGGCTTTCTTTTAAGTCTTTCTTTTGAGATCAATTACATCCAAGATACCTCCTCACCTTTATTGAATGCGATATGTGATAAATTAAAACAAAAGAACATTCATCAAGTGGCATGGTCATAGTTATCTCAACCTAAGAAAGAACCGGTGGAAGCCCTTGTTCATTAATGGTTATATATGTCAATAAATCTTAGATATTAAAATTTTATACAAAGGATTTCATAAAAAAAAAACTAAAATGGTATTAATTTTGACAATATTCGAGTGACAATATTTTTCCAAAAGGACATAAACCAAACTAGAATTATCGATTGAGAGAATGATACATAGGCAATCTATACTATTATTTGCGAAGTAATTTTTCGCAACGGAGCTCTTACGTTAAAAGTTAGAGTGGTTAATATCAATACTACCCTTAATAAATATTATATAAAATCTGTTATTATATAATTTTTAAGAGCCATATTAACAACATAATTTTATGTATTAGATATTATACACGAGAACAAATCAAAGGATCAGGTTTTTGGTTATCCACATACGTATTCAGATAATGTTTATACAATAAACTATAGTTTATCAAATATATTTTATTAGATATGATAAGCTATTGCTATTGTAGTTATCGTATATACCTTATACATGTAACTTTGCTTATGAAAACTAAAAACAGACTTAAACGTATAATAAAACTTTGTAAATATTTCTATAAGTAATTAAATTTATTTACTACATTAGATTATTAATTATAATATAATATAATAAAATTTTATCCAAAAATAGAAAAGAGTATAAAACTTATTACATCAGAATATCATATAATTCATTAAAACTGATATAGTAAAAATGTATTTTAAAATAAAAAGATAATTCCTATATATATTGTGTTATTATCCAAAAATATTTTTAATGTATTTAAAAAATAATTTATTTATATATATTTTTGTTATCCAAAAGAATATCTTTTATTAATAAAAACACAAAAAATAGAAACAGAAAACGCATAATTAAAATATCTATTATACATGAGAGTTTTCAAAAAAATATTAACACAGTAATAAACATATTCATATATATTGATGATTAATTTTTAAATATAAATAATTTGATATACGGTACAAAACTTTTTAAAACCATAAATAATAACTTATCAAAATAGTTTTTGAATTAACAATACATGTATTGATAAATCATTGTAAAACGATTATGCATGTTGGCACAACACATTTGTAAAGTCATTTTTCCCAACGGAACTCTCACATTAAAAGTAAGAGCGGTTAAAATCGTTTATACTTTAATGAATAAAATATTAAAATTATACACAAAATAAAAATAAATTTTAGTTTTCGTTAGATAATTTATTAAAATTCATAATAGTTAGAATTATTGAAAATATAAAATATATATTAACATAAAAAGATATTTATGTATTATTGTGTTGTTATCTGAAAAATAATTTTAATTAAAGAGCTAAAATTAAAAAAATAAAACATATTTTAAATTAAAAATATAATTCCTAAATATATCGTAATGTACAAAGAAAACTTTTAAAAAATTATTAGACATAAGAATTTATACTATTATTTGAGAAGTATATTTGCTTATGTGTCATTCTCTCCATAGTTTTAGTTATTTCGCTTATTAGTCAAATTCTCCATAAATAATTTTATTAATTTATTTCATAATTTATCATTACCATTTTAAATAATTTTGGTGATTTATCTGATAATTTATTATTATCTCAAAATAAATATAAAATTTAACGATAATATCAAATTTATATTTATATTATATTTAATTAAGAATTATATATGTATTTATTTTATATTTTGTTTAATAATATTAAACCAAATTTATTTTATATATCTATACTATTTGAGAAGTAAATTTGCTTATGTGTGAGTGTCATGCTTTCCATAGTTTTAGGTTATTTTGCTTATTAGTCAAATTCTCCATAAATAATTTAGTAATTTATTTGATAATTTATCATTATCATCTTTAAATAATTTTAGTGATTTATCTGATCATTTATTATTATCTCAAAATAAATAAAAAATTAACGATAATTTCAAATTTATATTTATATTATATTTAATTAAATATTATATATATATTTATTTTATATTTGGTTTAATAATATTAAACCAAATTTGTTTTAAACATATATTTATATCACATAATTAGATCGAATAGTCTACATTTTAAAATAAATTTCTTAAAACAATCAAAATCACTCTCATCTATACTATTATTTGAAAAGTAAATTTGCTTACGTCTCATGCTCTCCATAGTTTAGGTTATTTTGCTTATTAATCAAATTCTACATAAATAATTTTAGTAAGTTAGTTGATAATTTATCATTATCATCTTTAAATAATTTAGTGATTTATCTGTTAATTTATTATTATCTAAAAATAAATAAAAAAGTTTAACGATAATATCAAATTTATATTTTATTTAATTAAGTAATATTAAAATAATATATATGTATTTATTTATATTTTATATATATATATATATATATCACATAATTAGATCGAGTCATCTATATTAAAAAAATAAATTTCTTAAAATAATCAAAATCACTCTCATCTATACTGTTATTTGAGAAGTAAATTTGCTTATGTGTCATGCTCTCCATAGTTTTAAGTTATTTTGCTTATTAGTCAAATTCTCCATAAATAATTTTAGTATTTTTTGATAATTTTTCATTATCATCTTTAAATAACTTAAGTTATTTATCTGATAATTTATTATTATCTCAAAATGAATAAAAGAATGTAACCATAATGTCAAATTTATATTTATATTATATTTAGTTAAGTAATATTAAAATATTATATATGTATTTATTTTATATTTGGTTTAATAACAGCAAACCAAAATTATTTTAAATGTATATATATATATATAGATATATATATATATATACACTCGAATTATCTATTTTAATATTAATTATATGGACAGCAAATTATCTTATTGTAAACCAACAAAATATTGTCATTATCTCAGTTCGTTTAAAAACGGTTTTCCAATTTTGTGTGTTTTAGTGTTTTTTGGTAAGTTTAATATATGTTTCTGGTTCAAAAATACAAAGTAGATTAAGAGAGACCGAAATTTCACATTTTACTTTACTCTATTGTGTGAAATATTTTTGTTATGTAATTATGCTCTCATGATCTCATTGTTTTATAGTATTCATTTGTGTTAAGAAGACGTAAACCGAAAAAAAAAAAACTAAAACGATTAAGAATATAAAAAAATAAGTTGTCATGATATTTAAATCATAATATATATGTTAATAAATATTAGTAAAATTATTAAGCCCGCGGGTGCGGGCAAAACACCTAGTATGCAAAAAATCTTCAATAATGCATGCATGTAAAATTATTGGCTGTCAAATCATTTGTGTAATAGTTTTCATAATTTATAATAAATTTATTGTGTTAAGAAAATTGTGTGTTTGTTTCTTTGGGCAGCATATAAAAATTGTTTAATCGAATTGATAAAAAAAGAAAGAAAAAAATTTGTTTAAACCAAAGAAGACAAAAATTGAGTTGGTCCGGTTGTGCAAACAAAAATTGTGGTTTTACTATTGAACCGGTTGGTCCAAACAGTCAATTGACTTTTATTATTCCACATAATCTTAAAATGGGCCGTAACCAGCCGATTACTATTGAATTATGTGAATGAATCAAATACGTCGAAATTTATTAATGTTATGACATCTGTGACCAAATTTATGCAAATCATATCTAAAATATATATTCAAGTCGAAGAAGTAACAAAAAAAAAAAAGAACAGAAAAGCTCAAACTTTGTTTCACTAAAACAGGTCTACTCCAAACAATGAAACTGAAATTAAATCCTTTTTGAATCATAACCAATTCACTATATCAATCCACGGGTCATACACGGATTTCAAATCATTGATAATACAATACAGCATGATATAAACCTTTATTTTGCTAACTACGGTCTTTCACTATCAAAACTGTTAACAAGTGATTAAGACCTAACTATTCAAAACGCCATCTCGCTCTTTTAAAAAGAATGAAAAAATTTTAGCAAACAAAATTCTGTTTCTATGTAACACTTAAAAAGATTGAACAAACATTTTGAAACTGATAAGTATTTGAATAAAATTCTGTTTCTATAACCTGAAGTAACTATCCTAACGGAAAACTATTTGAAGATGAAGATGATAATTTACAAAAATAAAAACTATTTGAAGATGATGATGATGTTACGAGACAGTGTACATTCCGTGTGTATCTATAGATAGACTATAGTTTTTGTTTATTCTTGAAGGATAAGAAACCTATTTTAAGACCAGTTCAACAGAAAACTGGTGCAGACCACGATCACAGTTGTAATAAATTTTCTAAAATGGCAACCACTCTTTTTCTTTAAGAACCAGTCTTTCTTCCCTTCTCTTCCTTTATAAACCCATTTTTGTTCTCATTCATTTTCTCTTCAAAGATTCTATAACTAATAGACCATATTAAATATGGATCAAGCAGAGCTTTCCCGGATATTCCAAATGTTTGACAGGAACGGTGACGGCAAAATCACCAAGCAAGAGCTGAATGATTCATTAGAGAACGTAGGAATCTACATGCCCGAAAAAGACTTGGTGCAGATGATCGAGAAGATTGATCTCAACGGTGATGGATACGTCGACATCGAAGAGTTTGGAGGGTTGTACGAGACGATCATGGAGGAGAGAGACGAGGAGGAAGACATGAGAGAGGCTTTCAATGTGTTTGATCAGAACCGAGACGGGTTCATCACGGTCGAAGAGCTGAAATCTGTGCTAGCTTCCTTGGGGCTCAAGCAGGGAAGAACACTGGAGGATTGTAAAAAGATGATAGGGAAAGTGGATGTTGATGGAGATGGGATGGTTAATTATAAGGAGTTTAAGCAAATGATGAAAGGTGGTGGATTTGCTGCCTTAGAATCAAACTTGTAAACAAAGAAAAGAAAAACCCATTTTAGGGTTAGGATTTGTGACCCGATATCATTGTTTTTTCTTCAGAATGATTAGGGCTTAACCTTGAAAGTGAATAACAAATGGATTTGCAAAGAGAAAAAAATTCAACAAAACGTTGTTAGCTTCGTTTTGAACTCTCCTCTACAAAATATTTGGGGATGATCTTTGCTGTGAACCCTTATATAATCATGCCATACAATTTGAACCCTTATTATTTTTGTTCAATACAATTGTGGTTAAGTGTTTTAGTCGAGGTCATTGTGCTGTGGAGTGTGGAGCAAGCATTTCACATTCTTCAGATTTCGTTTTTTTGTTGTGGTCTTCTTCCTCGCCACTTCCCTTTCTTTCCCTTTCACTAACATTTCAGTAGTTCAGTTTCAGTCTTTCAGAGATCAATCACTTCCTCTCTCGTTTATACTTTTATAAAAGGTCGGTACAATTGCTATTCCCTTGCTACTTAAATAGAGTTTAGAAATGCATAGTTTAGAGTTTCTCTTCTCATTAGTCACTTCTCAAGGACCTACTATCTTTCAAGCCATACTGCATTTGATAAGCGGTAAAGATCTTGGACAGCCAAAACCTGTTCTGAAATTTATACGGCATAAACATTATAAGTAAAATTTAATTCAAATCTATATCAGTTCACTAAAATTTGAAGGCGAGGGGAATGTTTCACTAGGATTTGTCCAAGACCGGACCAACCGTATGGACGGCACATGTTTTCCTGAACTGAGCTTTTACAATCTTGTACAAACTATATATATTTTCAGGCCAAGAAAGATCCCAGCAGCTTGATATGGCCCTAAAGGAGATGATGAACATTCCAATCATTTCTCCATTAATATCAATAATGATATCCAAAGTGTAAGATAAATAGAGTCCAATGCTTTCCCTCAATTGAATAAAACAACAAAACACACAGCTTCATTTGTGTTCATGAAACAAAGAAATATAGAGAAGCTGTTTTAACCAAAAAAACAAAAAGAATTAAAGACTACATTGGCCAATCAAAATAAAGCCAGTGAATTTAGAACTTGAATAGTGGGGCTCACCATTACAAAATCATTTTGTCTGTATAATCCAATGCTGATGATTTGGATAAGTTTCACTGCCAGAAAGCATAAATAGCAGTAGAGATATAAACCAAGAGAGCAGAGGAAACCAACGACACCAGCGTTGCAACCGCCTGAGCCGAAGACTCACTGCCGCAAGAGAGCAACCCTAGACGGATCTGAATCACGTTAACCATAGACAGCATCAGGAACAGACAACCCATCACAGATCCGACAGCAGACGCCATCATTCTTTTTTTTTTTTTTGACAAATAGACGCCATCATTCCCCATCTCAGAACCTTGATGTTGATATGAGCTCTGAAAATCTCGTCGACGTCTTTGCTGTTGAGGAGGTTCAGGGCGAGCTTGAGACCCTGAGCTACGAGAGAGGAGAAGAGGAAGAAGCTGAAGGAGACGACTTCGAAGACCAGCAGCTTCTTTGCCACGTCAGCGCTCGCGTCGCAGCTGGATCGGAGCTCGAGGCTGTGCTGTCCTGGAGTGGCTATGGAGAGACCTACGAAGACGGCGATGGTGAAGAGAGAGTTCACGTTGACGAGTCCGTCGAGAGCGCTTACGTGGACGCTTGTTGTGGTGTCGGAGGAAGTTGCCGGTGACGTCATTGTCTCAACGGCGGTCGTGTAGTTAGTTTTCGGCTCAGATCTGCTCGGATAAAGAAGAAAACAGAGGAAAAACAGAGTGAATATCTAAGAAAGGCAGATTGAGTACGGAGAGAGAGAGAAAAAGAGTTTAGCTTTACGCTTCCATCGAGGAATCTAGTTCTGCGGATGCTTTTGCTTTTGGTCGGAGATTAGTTGGAAGTAACTGAGATGGATTGTCTTAAAAGAGAGTTTTTTCAGACCATTTAAAAGAGAGTTTTAAATGTGTTCAATCTGTTTCAAAAAAAAGATGTATTCAGTCAAATTAAATAGGGTAATTTGGATGAATTAAATTTTGGTAAGTTTCAAAATGACTTTCTGGTGAATTTAGAAAATGTCGTTACGAGTTTTAAATTAAAATCATCATCATAGATTCATAGGTAATCACTCGAAAATTTAAAATCATGAATAATAATAAAAAAAAATGTTAATATATACTTATCTTAACACTAACAATAACAATAGCAGAGCTGCTTCTGCTTTTGGAAAGCAGTTTAATCCATTCCTCAGTCCCACATGGATGTAGCTTGAACCACGGCTGTCCAAATACGCATGCTCCTGGAGTTTGATTGTTGCACTAGAGATTAAACATCAAAAACAACCACAAGCACATTAAACGAACATTGTGGACTATTTTTGAGAGGTATACCTCGTGTTATAATTGTCCATTTAGATTCCAATTAAAAGACTAATAGAGCTCGAGGGCAGATCTTTTTTGATAACATCCAAAGAAAGAGGTTGTCCTTCTAAATGACAAACAAAGATGATCATCTTCAAACCAAACAATAAAGCAATCAAAAGTTGCAGAACTGATAGTGTAAACGATATGTAAGTCATATATAGTACTGTGCTTCATCTTTAGCAGTATTGAAGTAGACAGCCTTTTTTCCATGTTTTTAACACTTTGTTGAGATTGGTTGGTGGTAGATTTGTTTTGGTCTGAAAACATCAACGCACAAAATATGTTAAGCTTTGAAGATGTAAGTATCCTCTCAATGGCTTAGCTGTGATGAAAAGCTTTGAAGATGTAAGCATCACTACATTAGAAACTGAGGGTTAAAGCTCAACACCACCAAAGAAGAAAATGAACCAAGTTGGTTATATTAGTAAGCGATGACGCGTAAACCGTGAGTTAAGTTAGGCCTCCACGTGGGAAAGTTTGTTAAAAAAATAATATAAGAAAGCTTCCCACTTGTTAGCTGCTTTCTTTTGTTCAAAGACTGCAAAGTTAAATTTATTTTGGGGTTTGTTACATGACACGATAAGTATGTGCGCTAAAGATACAATAAGATTCACAGAAACAACTGGACTTTACTTTAACGTCTTCTTGGTCGTTGATTCTGTTTCCTGCCATCATATAACCAGCCGTAGCATGCACCTACAGGGAAAAATGCAGCTGCAGCAATGTTGGCTGCGATAATGGCTATGGAATAGAAAGAGCGGCAGGGATCCAGCGGCAAACCACATAGATCCGGATTGTCATCAAAGCTCGAGAGAGATATGTTCTTAGTGGTGAATTCTGGAATGGGGCCTATAAGATCATTGTCGGCCACTGAGAACTGTAGGAGTCGTGGACTTGAGGCTAACTCGGACGGGATGCTACCCGTGAACCGGTTATGATCAAGCAAAAGCGTGTTTAAGAAGGACACGTTTGGCAAACTAGCAGGGATGTTACCAGCCAAGTTGTTGTTGGAGAGGTCTAGAGTAACAAGATATGGAAGAGATGAGAATGTGTCTGATGGAAGAGTGCCAGTGAGGTTGTTTCCAGTAAGGTTTAGACTCTCCATGAACGAACATAACTTAACACCACTAGGAAACTCTCCCTCCAGACCAGACCCGCCAAGATTGATGCTTAGCACCTTATTAAGGTCACTACGCCAGCAATATACGCCAAAGAAGCTGCAGATATAACCGTCACTGTAGTTTCCAAATACCCAGTTAGACAGATGTGCATGGGGGTCCTTAAGCTGGGACTTTAAGCTTCTCAGGCAAGTTATGTCGGACTTCATTGCACGGGTCAAGCTAGGGAGCAGTAACACCCAGAAACCGCTCCGGATGAAAATGACACAAGCTAGCTTAGCAACCAGCATCATATAACCTGAATAGTAAACCAACCCAAAAATTAAAGAAAAAACATACATACAATTTATAGTAGAATCAAAATTCAAGAAATCTTAACAGCTAAACCACACATTCGAATCTAGCGATCAAACCATTATGACTCGACTTCGAAATGATGAAACTTCCAGAAATAATGAATCACAAGTAACAAAAAGCCTGAAACTAGAAGACTCACCTTATAAACTCAGAAGGTCGTTGAGCTGAGTATCTTCTTGATAGCAAGAAGAAAGACTGAGCAAATCACGTGGGTTGGGTGTGGTTTTGGAGAAGACTATAAGACACTATAAGAACAAGTAGTAAATAACAGAGAAGACTGAGTCAGTTGACCAAACAAACAAAAAGTCTACTTTAAAGCGTGGTAACGCGGTGCACCAAAAAAAACATGATTAACGTTAAGAAACTGTTACAGTTTCTAAAGAAAAATAAATAAATTAATATTATAATTATGTATTATTACTTTAAAAAAATAATATAACCAATAATCAAATGACAAATATAGTGAAACATCTATAAATTAATAATGTTGGGACTACACCAAAACTATATTTTTTTTATTAATTTATAGAGATACTAATTGAACCAAAAACTCATTTTGAGACTACAAAATTATATTAATTTATAGAAATATTAATCTATCGATTATTAATTTAAAGAGGTTATATTGTATGTAGTTGAGGTTTTCTAGGTTAACTTAAAAGTTACTAAATGAAAACTTATCTTTTTTCTCTTTCATCAGTTTTTATTAATTTTTTTTTTGTTGAGATATTGCTTTAATAAATGTTAGTGATGCTCTTAAACTTAGGTGACAAAGTTCACCTTTTCCAATCAAAGAAAATAAATATCAGTAATTTGTTTTAATTTGATTAAAAAATTCGGATATATAACTCTATAACCGATGTATATTAATATGTAATATTCGTAAAAAAAATTCAAATCACAAATACTTAATAATTAGTAAACACATATCTACTCCAGTCCATTAAATTCATGTATTTAAAAACTATATATAAAATTATTATATTTATATTTAATTTTCTAGCATTTTTATTTATTAAATTAATTATTTAGTTATTAAAATATCAAAATAAATAATATTTACTTTTTAAATAGAATATTATTAATTCAGATATTTTTGATTTTGTAATTTTTATTTTATATACACTTATGAAATTAATTAATTATCCGCTTAAAATATATAGTTTTTTGATATCTAGACAGTGAATATAATTATTAATCGAATAAGATCAGAAAATTAAATATTTATTTAAAAATAAATCAGATCACAAATATATTTAAAAATCTAGATATTCGATCACAAATATATTTAAAAATCTAGATATTCCATCCATGCCCACTCCTAACTGGACATGTCTTGATAGCCATTAGCCACCGTGATGCTACGCACCTTGATATAAACAAGTTTCAGATATCATATCAAGGAATGATTCTAATCTTATTAGTTTCATCACTTGTAAGAAATACTAAATTCAGCTATAGATCAGTTACGTGATATAAGATGAGAATATGATTACAAGCGATTAAAAGAAAGATATGATGGAATATAAAATGTCTTCAAGCCACTGATGTTTGTAAAACTTGCACCCCCTCTAAATACGAATAATATAGCTTCCAAACGATTAATACATACACAAAAATACATAACTACTAAGGCAACACAAATTCATCATGAGTCTTGGAAACCTAAGCCAGAGTACTCCCTTCTTTACCAGCATCCATCTCCTTGCATACTTCATCTAGAATGGTCAGAAAGTCACTCACAATCACGAATACTCTCAACACCTGAGCTTCCTCCTTTTCTGAATCTCCATGGAAATACTCTGTGATCCCTTTCACTGAAGAGATCACAGAACCTTCTATTGTCTCAATCTTTTTAATCTCCTCAACAGCTGTTTCCAAGAACCGTGTCATCGACTCTCTGAACGTCCACCACTCTTGTTCTCCCTTATCTCCATTCTCACCATTCAGTAGCAGAAGAACCTCACTAACTTTCTTGACTCCTTGATAAATCTTGAACACTTCGCTTCTCAGAACACCATAGTCCATTTCTGCAGCTTTCTTGACTTCCACAAATACTGAACTGAGACTTCCAACAGCTTGTAACCCTTTGATACCTTCTGATTCTATGATGTTGTGTACAACAGAATGCAAGACAGTGGTTCTTCCAACAAGCTCAAGGAGAGCCTCAAGTTTGAAGTCATGAGCACTTAGTCCTCTCTCCCAGACAGCTTCAAGAAGTTTCAATAACGTTTTGGTGTTCCTTAGCTCCTCACAAGCAGCCTGCCCAAAAGAATCAAATAGACATATATAAGCTTACAACAACACATTTGTCTCTTTTTAAAATTCAGCTTTTATTATATACCTGTATAACCCCAAATGATCGTTTCAAGTGTTCAATCTTGGAACCAAAAGTAGCAACAGAGAGTAAAGCATCAACCCGTTTGAACACAAAAGGCACATTAAGAAGTTCCTTGAGAAACTTCTCTGATGGGGCGAGCTTGATCACTGAGTCCTCCTCATCATCACTATACCTTTTCAACTTCCTTTCTTCTTCTTCACTCAGTGCTATTCTTGATAAACTCTCAAGAAGCTCAACTCCAAGTGCTTCGTAGTGACCTGATTCCATATACAAGTCAAATTAAAACTCAATTTAATTGAACTAAGCTTTGTAAAGTGATGATCTTACCATCCCTAAGGGCGTGAAGATTGAAGAACATCATTTGTGGTGAGATCATCAAGCGTTGTAAGTAGAAAAGCAACACTCTGACACTTTCTTGGATCTAAAACTCTGTTTTCTTGATTAAGCATTGGAAGATCACAGCTAAGACTTCTTCTCTGCTTTGGATTAGCATTTGAAGAGTTGAACTTAACACCGTCCCACGTGTTTTTCCGACAAGAACTTGGTCGGAAAGGCAGAGGCTTTGCTCGTTCTGTTTTCGCTTCCCAACAACTCTGTGGTAACTCCGAGAAAGATAGTGTTTTCTTTCCAGGCTTCTGAGCCATAAAAGACTGTGACGGCGGGACAAGAGAAGGTGCTGGCTCCGGCGTAGGAGGCGGTGGCCGTCGTGGAGGAGGATGAACATGAACTGGCGCCGATTCAGAGATGTCGATGCAAACATCTCTAGCTGGCGACGAAGAAAGGAACAAAGACTTGACATTACGGCTGAGATCGTTCCATCTCGGCGGCGGCGAAGAAGTTTCGAGAACCTTCCGGAAGAAGAAACGTTCCGGCGTGGTGGAGACCGAAGAGTACATAGAGGAACGAGCGTAGTACGCGTCTGGAGTCTTGATCGGACCTCTCTCCGGTGAGGTAGAAGCAGAGGAGACTCGTGGGAAGCCTATGCTCTGGTTCCAGAGGCTGAACACTCTCTTGTCGTTTCTCACCTGTCTCTCCGGCGGCGGCGAGATCATGGCGGGAAAATCAGAGGTTGAGGAGGGAGAGGGAGAGAAGTTACTGTAGGGGTTGAGTCTCTGTTCTCGTGGCTCTTTACAGGAGTAGAAGTCTTCTTCGTCGTCGTCTTCCTCTCGGAGGAAGTTAAGAGCCGGCAATGGCGGGAGAGGAGAGATCTCCGGGGAGTCAGGTTTGACGAAACGTGATCCGGAAGGAGAAACAGAGAGTTTGTTATCAGTTGTGTTTCTTGGAAGGGGACATGGAGGAGCTTGTTCTGATGGGTTAGTTTCAGAAGAAGCTAAGGTCTTGGATTCGCCTTTGAAATTACCGGTTTGCCCTCGCCACCTTCCGTAGAGAAACAAGGCGAGGATGATAGCTGTTGAGGCGGCGAGGACGGCGGAGATAACCGGGATAATGAGTGTTCTTGAAGCAGTGTGTTGTTTTGGGGAGCTAGGGAGGACGAGCGCGGAGATGTTCGCCGGAAATGTGAGGTCCGCGGGGGCGGGAGGAGGAGTCGGAAGAGGCGTCGGCGGAGGAGGAGAAGGAGGAGGGGAGGGTGAGCCGTAAGCTGGGAAGAACGGCAAGCCGCCGGTTACAGGAGCTTGTGAGAGGTGACGGCGAGTGAAAGTGATTGGTGAGGCGCAAGATAAGTGAGGGGAAGCGCATGATAGCATGGAGACGATGATGAAGATAACGTAGGGAAGCTCTTCCATTGTTGGAGAGAGAGGTTTGTGTGTTCTGCAATGCGCACTATCTGAGGAAAGAGGATGAAGAGTTAGTGACACTATAGTTAAGTGTAAAAAGATAAAAAGAAAATTTAATATATACATATATTGAATTTAAAGTAAAATCTATGTAAAGTGAAACTGTAGAGAAGAACGTATGTGAAATGCAATAATTACGTGAAAACAACAATTCTGGGGACCTCTCCTTTTCAAAAAGAATCTTTTTGACTTTTAACGTCTTGTGTACTAGTATCTTTTGTCTTTCTATGCAAAATGATTATTAAAGGTGATGACACCTTTATCTACGAGGAAAACAACTAATAAGATAACATTTCTACTGCTAGACTGGATAGATATGTTACCTACAAAAAGAAAAGAGGATCAAGAATCATATGCGAACACAAATTCTTAGCTGAAGACTTGCGCTATACATTAGTGGAGGAATTAATATGCAAAAGTCCAATTACTTCACAACATCCAAGGAGACAACCCTTCTTCACCCACGGTCTTGATACGAGATTCACTCTCCTCCTCATTTGAACTACAATGTAGTTTAGTGGCTCTTTTTTCAACTGTTTTTTTTTCAAACGGGATTTGAAGAAGATGTGGATGATGAATCACATCACTAACTTATGAATATCCATCCAGATAACAGAATCTTTTGGTTTCCATAACTACACATTAGTTTACACAGTTGAGACAAGTTACCTGACGTTATTTTTAAATGTTAGTGAAAAAACATGAGCAAATGTCGGATCCAGACAAAAGCTACTCATCATGTGAGCAAATGTCAAATCCAACAGAAACAAGTCCCATCCTAGAATATATCAGCTGGCTTCACAGTCTAATTACGTCTATTCCATGAGCATTTTCACCAAACGTTTTTGTTTTCCATCTTTAATATTATTACCGTTGTGGGATATATGACACTCAAAGAGTCAGGAGACAGAAAAAATTATGGTTATAGGACCACTAGGGAGACTGTATTCACGAGGATGAATCATCCAGCTGTATTTGATATTGTCATGTGTTAGAACAATGTGGTGGTCTGTCCGAAGGCAAACCGCAAATAAAGGATGTTGTACCGATCAACACTGTTGTTTCAAATCCAGTAAAAAAGAAGAATAGAATCCAATAATATTATTAAAGGAATACACAACAGATATGTCTTTTAGAAACTCTTTTACAACTTCACTTTCCATTTTATTGAGTTCGACATAAATATCTGCAACTTGTTTATCACATAAACAGAACACTGAGAAGAAGAAGAGACTCGATTTGTAAACAAACATCAGGCTTTAAGTACAACAACAACCCAATCTGCTTAGGAGGCCGCTGCACAATCTACTCATAACCAACTGATTACCATTTGTGTATGCATAGCAACGTTTGAAGGATTTGGTTTAGTGAAAGAAGCAACTTAGTTACCCCATACATTATCCCAACCACCACCGCCACCACCTGGTGCAGCCCCGGCTTTAGGACCCTCGATGTAGTTCTGGTTTCCATGTGGCTGGTGTGGCAAAGGGAGTCCATTAGGTCCTCGTGGCGGCTGCTGCATCTTTCTAGGCTTTGTTCTCACCCCAAGCATACGCAATACAAATCTTGCTAACTCTCCATATAACATACCACCACGATCAAATAGCTGAGTGATGACAAATGGTCAACACTTGGACAACAAAACCAAGACAAGTTGATAATAGAAAGTAAAAAAAAGGAACCTGAAGAAGGGCAGACATGAACATATGAAAAGCCTGTGTGTTTTGGTCTATCAGCATCGCTACACGGCCAAAAAAATTCACAGCACCTTGCATCTGTCATCAACCAAAACACAAACCACCTTCAATACAGAAACTCTCTAAACCAAACCAAAACAAAACACGATGGGATGACCAATACCACACGGAGAAATGATATCCAGAAGCCTGGTGGAGATGGAGGCTGATTAAAAGGATCATTTGGATCTTGACCACCATAAGGACTCATCCCCATTCCCATCCCCATACCCATACCCATCCCTGTCCCCATACCCATACCATAACCACCACCAAAACTACTGCCGTACATCCCACCACCACCACCATACATACCTGAGCTTCCATAGAGACCACCACCGCCATAACCTCCTCTATTATACATGCTGCTACCACCATACATCCCACCCCCATACGACGAACCATACCCACCTAGTCCTGAACCATACGTACCAGATCCATACCCAGAGGTCATACCTAGGTTTGAACCATAACCTGCAGTACATAAAATTATTTAGCAGCAGTATTAGTCACAAGAGACCAGTAACACAACATCTTCTACACGTACCACCACCGTAAGTGCTTCCATAGTTCTGCTGCTGCTCCCAAGGCCTACTCGGCACAGGCCTACTCAGTCCATTCATTGTACCAGCAGCTGTGTTAGTCCTGTTAACAGACGAAACCAGCTCACCAGGATTCGCCGTGCCAGAAGCCTCAACGGAATCAGCAGTGCTGGTATTCGAAGGAGGCCTGAAAGGCTTAGGCCCAGCAGATGCGTTGTTGTTCCCTTCTTGTTCCCAAGGCTTAGGAGGACTTCCACCTTACAACGTTTGAATACCACAAAGGAATTGAAAAAACAGAGCATTCTAAATTGAATCAAGACGAGATCCACAGTGTAAAAAAGAGATCAAATTGATTGATTACAGCCCTAATTGGATCACGTATACGACGAAAGGTTGTTACTTTCATAGTTTTTCGAAGCGGAGAAACAACACGAGCGAACAGAGTTGCAGAAGGATGATTTGAATCCGTGAAAGATTTAGTAGAAAGGCGAAAGATTTACGAATCAAACTAACCTGATGTCGCCATGACGGAGAGGATTCGAGATATTTTTTTTGGTAATCTCCGACGCCTTACCTCAAGCGCGGAGAGAGAGAGAGAGAGAGAGAGAGAAGACAGATGAGGAGGGACCTCGAAATGAGAGGAGAAAACAAAAGGATTACTTTCTTCTTTTAGGTTATATTATATTTCAGCCCCTATAGTTCCGATCTTATCCAAAAAAAGCCACCTAATAACTAAAATAGAAAAGAAAAGCCGATAAAGGATAAATATGAAATTTTAAAAATTTTATTACAAAAGATTCCATTAGTAGGCGGTCGGATTATTATTATCTCTCCAATCTCTTTCTCTTGGTTCTTGTCCCGGCGCAGTCTTGTCTGAATCCCGGAATTGTCCGAATTTGACACTCTTCTGTGTTATCTTTGAGGAAAGGAAGCGGATTTTGATGGCGGCGAGTGCGAATCCGCCGGGGAACAATCAGGAAGGTTCGTCGGCGGCTCAGAAGGTGACGTCTTCATCTCCGGCGAATGGTGCTGTGGATAATGGTGGTAATAAGGCGGCGGTGGATAATTCAGAGACGATAAGCGCGTTGAGGCATAATCCAGGGATCTCTGTGGATTGGACTCATGAGGAGCAATCTCTATTGGAAGATTTGCTCGCAAAGTATCCTCCTTTCTATCGCTTCTTCGTTTTTGATGTGAAAGTATCTGACTTTAGCTGTGTCTGAATTGTTAGCAGTGGTCTTTTGGATGTGTTTAAAGTTTTTTCTTTTTTTTTAATGTAGTTTCAGGTTTAAATGATATGTATTGTGATTTGATTGGAGTATGAGTGGTATATATATATATATATGGCTAGGAGTTTTTTTTTTGTATGAGTCTTGTTAATGATTGGTGTTTATATATATATATATACAGGTACGCGTCAGAGCCTACAATTGTTCGTTATGCCAAGATTGCGATGAAAATGAAGGATAAAACTGTTAGAGATGTTGCTTTACGTTGTAGATGGATGACTGTAAGTTTTATCAGTTTTTGCTACTTTTCTTAGTTACTCTTCTTCACTGTTGGCTTTATTCATTAGTTGATTGATGGATTTACAGAAAAAGGAAAATGGAAAGCGTAGAAAAGATGATCATTCTTCAAGGAAGAGCAAAGATAAGAAAGTATGTTGAATTTTGATTCATGTGCGCGGTTTTTTTTATACTAGCGTGAAGCATGGCCGGTCCTGAGTGTATAGGCTAGTGAAGCATTGGTCTATTACCCACAAAAATTTGGGGAAAAATTATATATATAAACGTCCCCAAAATTTAATAAAATTAAAGTTAATAATATTCATATTGAAGGAAAAAAAAACGTCCCCAAATTTGTAAAAAAAAAAAAAAAAGTTTAAACCATTAATAAATTGTCTGTACTCTATAGCTTCACAATCTCTGGGGCGGTGATAGCCATAGTGAAGCTATAAATAAAAGGAAGATTGGGTTCTTCTAGTGTGTAACTACTTGAAATTTTAGCCATTAACTTGTGATTTTGGATGGTTAAAGTTCATTGGGCAATGTGTCGTCTTATGATGTGTTTAGAAGTCTAAATCAGCAAATGAATATCTCTGTCTTCACATATTTGCTTGGCAGGAAAAGACTACAGACTCTTCAGCCAAGTCCTCATCTCACATGAATGTGCATCCGAATGGTCCTTCATATCCTCCTCCTATGATGCCTTTAGATACTGATGATGGTATTTCATATAAAGGTTTGATTTTTGTCCAAGAATCCTAGTTTTTCTTTTTTCTTTTTTCTTTTGAGGTTAAATTATCTTAGAATGGATTAGAAGAAACATTAAATGGTGTCTTCTTGTCTTCTTTGCAGCTATTGGTGGCGTGAGTGGAGATCTTCTCGAACAAAATGCTCAGATGTTCAACCAAGTTTCCACAAACTTCTCAGCTTTCCAGGTGAATGCAACTTCCCACTTTTCCAGCTTGTATAGTTCGCTGGATTTGTTTCTTCTCAGAGACTGTTTCTTCCCATTTGCAGATACATGAGAACGTCAATATCTTGTGCAAAGCGAGGGACAATATCCTCTCAATCTTGAACGAGTAATACGTTCATTCAATATATCTATAGATGATGATCATTTCTATGTCATTCTTTATTATCTACTTGATTGAACAATTTGTTGTTGCAGCTTGAATGACTTGCCAGAGGTTATGAAGCAGATGCCACCTCTTCCTGTGAAGGTGAACGAAGAGCTGGCTAATTCAATCCTCCCTCGCCCGCCCCATCAAAAGAAGTCGTGATGGGTTACTATAGAGCCCATCTATGGTTTGGTTCTGACCAAAAAAGGTACTCTCTTCACACACACCAGGATCAGTGAAGAAAAGGAAATAAATCGTGGGATGTAGAGAGAGTTCCCACTCGTAATGGATGATGAGATGCAGGTTTTCTACTTGCCATAGAGTTACTACTAGTCTCTTCTGCAGTTTCAGTCGTCTCTGGATGTTTTTTTTTTTTTTTGTTTTTTTAGCAAATGGTGAATTGATACATGTGAGTAGAGTTGTATTGTGTCGTTTAGGATGTGAATAGATTTCTACTGTTAATGGTAAAAGTCTGTGTGTAAAATTGGTTTCAAGCTGAAAGGTTTTGAGATTCCATGAGCTATATCCTCCTACAGATGATGCTGAGATGTTAGCTTAGAAGGAAATGAATGTACTCATAAATTTTCTTGTATTAATAAAATATTTGTCTTTTGAATTCGTTTTCTATGTATAGGTAGAACAAAGAAGTTTTGTTACATTAAGAACAAGAGTAAAAACATTTGTCGTGTGAAGCAAGTTACCTTAATGAACATTAGAGAACCTTTCTTACATCAAGAAATTATGGTGGATACTTCTTGTGTCGTGGGAAGGTTATTATTCTTGTTTGTACTCTCTCTTTAAAAACTCAAAACATCATATATTTTGAAACAACATAAACTTCTAAAACATCTTATATTTGAAATGGAGGGAGTATAACAATTTACTAAAAATGTATAATATATTATTTTAAATATCATAATATACAAGTACTAAAGAACACTGTGTTGTCTCTTCCATTAGTCTTCTCACATGATATTGCAATTGGGTTCTTGATTGTAGACGGGTTCCTCGGTATAGCCCTTCCCGTTATACCCGTAGGGATCACACGGGTGTGGATAGGAAGATGGCACACCATATACGGCATAATGCCATGGTTGATAACATGGCTCTGGTTTTTTCTCCTCGGGTTTCTTGGGTGGTTCAACTTTGTTTACGCTTACAAGCTCCGCAAAGGCTACCTTCTTTCTTAGTGTGTTGGTTAGACAGATCATATCGACTTCAACACCGGTCACTTCAATCTGGTTCCTGTGATCTCCCTTTATTTCCGCACCTGACACGCCTATAAAACCATTGCAATATTAGCTCTTTTCGATTCTGTAAAAATTATGAGAATTGAATTCTGTATGGTTTTCTAAATCGTTGTTAACCTTTGAACTGAACGGCAGTTTTCATTGCCTTTGCTCGTGTCTTATCATCAGTCATAGAGACTCTTATCAGGATCTTTTGCTGCACACGATTAGAAAACCTCTTTAACATAACAAGAGAAGACTCTTTCAAACACACACACACACAAGAGAGTATCCAAGTTAGTACTTGTTATTGAGTAGCATAAATACCTCCATGTTCTTGTCTTCTTCACGCCCGGTATTGTGAATGATCAGAGATGATTAGCTTGAGAGTTCGCTTTATATATTCGTTGGGACTTTGCTTAGAAGTTGCTGGGTAAGTGGTTGGTTTTATACTTTTTAAATTTGTTCTATGAGTCATAGTCATGTACCAACGGAATAGGATAGTTTGAATTTCGACTTCATATCGTTCCCTTACGTGTTTTATTGGTTCTAGTTGCCGACTTGGACAAGCTTATTGTCAGCTCTTTATATTATAAAAAATCGTTGTTTGATTGGGTCAAATATTAATATATAGTATATACCGTTGTTTAATAGTTTTTATATTATATGTATAATGTATGGCTCAGAAATATACGTCTGGTTAATATCTGCACAATGATGATTGATAAATTATTAAAAACAAACCAGTTGTGCTTACGTATAAACAAATTTCAAACACTATAAAAATCCGTTTTTTTATTGCGTCAAAAAGTTAAATAGGTAATATTTTTGGTGAAGAAGGTTTTATATATTACGTATGGCTCAAGAATTATAGTTTAAAGTCAATATCTGCATTAAGATGATTAATAACTTTATCACCCAGTTGTGCATATACGTAACAATTAATGGAACAAGTGTGTCCAAGAGTCTTGGTCTCTCCTCTTGGGTGTATGTTTCCCTCTTTCTTCCTACTTAATCAAAAAATAAGATTGGTTTGACTGCTAACCTGTAATCAATTTGTATTTAATCAAATACTATATGCTTGACCTGCAATATGTATGGTCGGTAGTCATATTCGATATTCCAGTTTTATGAAACAGTCAAATCTAAAAAACAACAACAAATGGTTCTAGTTGTCTAACCAGTGTGAGTCAGTGACAGTGGCTGCACGAGAAAGATTGCTCAACTCATTATTGGCATCAACAATCATAAGTAACAGTTTTAATATTCAAGCTTCTTAACCAGATAGAATGTATAATATTAAGCACATCAGATCATATCTTTTTGGAGGATCATACCAATATATGCCTCTAAAAATATTTTTTTTCAACATATATCAATATATATAAACAAATACTCTTTCAACATATAGAACCATAATTATTGTTTCTAATCAAATAAAAACAACAACAACGTATACCTTAACACAAGCATAAAATATTGATGTTTGAAACATTTATCACAAACCTCAAATCAATAAAAAGGAAGAATAGAAATAAAAGGTTTCATGGGCCGATATAGTATAGCCCATTAACATAATTGAAAGAAACCTTTTCTAGTGAATAATAATGTGGCCCACTATGGTCAACTCCCATAAATGCGTCTCATCTAATAAACGCCGTAAAAAAACTGTCGTCTTCTGATTCGTCTCTCAGTTTTACTTCTCTTCTTCATCCTCCGTGACGTCGACATCAATGGCGGTGCACACTGTTCGATTACCCGCCACTCATCTCCACACCGGAACTACCTCCAGAAACATCTCAAAATCCAACGGCAATCCAAACGCCATCATCCGATCCAGCTTCAGACCTTCGCAGCGACGCCGTTTCACATCCCTATCGGCGTCACTCCGTGAAGGCAACGAACATGGCAAAGAAGACTCACCTCTCCTTCCTAGTACGAATTCGAATCCAACTTTCCTGAGACATTTAGCATAGGACATTGTTGATAACGGATGTGTTTGTCTTTGTGTTCTGTCTGTTTTTAAAAAAAAAAATATATCAGAGCCGTTATCATCAAACCAGCTAGCGGAAACCGTCTCTAACGGCTCCCGTGTTCGTGTAGCCTATCAGGTAATTAAATAAATAAAAAAATTACTATGCAGTAATTGCTTTACAGGGGATTATTGATTAGGCGGACCGATTTTTTAAAATATTAATCGTTTCGTTTACGTCCGAGGTTATATAATAGGGAGTAAGAGGTGCGTACAGTGAGTCAGCAGCTGAGAAGGCATATCCAAATTGCGAAGCTGTTCCCTGCGAACAGTTTGACACTGCTTTTGAGGTTTTTGAAATCTTTACACCAACGACAACTAACTTTTTGAGCCTTGGTTTTTTCTATTACACCACATCGAAAAACTTTGTTCTTCGTTTTTTTAGGCGGTTGAGCGGTGGCTTGTTGACCGAGCGGTATTGCCGATTGAGAACTCTTTAGGTGGAAGCATCCATAGAAACTACGATCTTTTGCTGAGACACAATTTGCACATTGTTGGGGAAGTCAAGTTAGCTGTTCGTCACTGTTTGTTGGCTAACCACGGTGTAACTCTTGACGGTCTGAAAAGGGTGTTAAGCCATCCACAGGTATAGTATTGTTAGATTCTTTATTTTTTTTCCCCGTCTCTCTTAGTATGAAACTAAAAGACTTGGACTTTGCTTTTGGGGTCAGGCTCTTGCTCAGTGTGAAAACACGTTGACTAGATTGGGATTGGTGAGAGAAGCAGTAGATGACACTGCTGGTGCTGCAAAGGTAAGTTCTTCATTCAAGTAATGATTGATTAATATAATACTCGTTAGCTTTTAACTATAGGAGCTTATTAATTTTTGCAGCTAATTGCATTCGAAGGTTTAAGTGATGCAGCAGCAGTTGCTAGCGCCAAAGCTGCTGAGATATATGGATTAAATGTAGTTGCTGAAGATATCCAGGTTTATAGAGTTTTCCAATGCCTTTTTTTACCATGATTTTACACTTGTGGTTTTATTTGATTTGTGAAGTTCAATCAATTTAGGATGACTCTGATAACGTTACAAGGTTTCTGATGCTCGCAAGGGAGCCTATTATACCTGGAACTAACAGGCTTTTTAAGGTGAGAGCTCCCAAGTCCCAATTTTAATTTTGGCCATTTGTTCTTTCTCTGATGGATAAGTTTGACTTTGATCTTCTTGTAGACAAGTATAGTTTTCTCGTTAGAGGAAGGACCTGGAATGCTTTTCAAAGCACTTGCCGTGTTTGCACTTAGGCAAATCAATCTCACAAAGGTCAGTTAATTAGTACATTCAAATCTTCCTTTTTCAATTTGTGCCACCTTTGTTTGTTTGAAGGGAGTCTGGTTCTCATCGGTAACAATCAGTTCCTTGTGGGTTTGGTCAGATGGAAAGCCGGCCTTTAAGGAAAAACCCTCTACGAGCATCTGGAGGGCTAAAGTAACTTCCCCTCACAAACCCACTCACTTTGACTCTTGTACCATATCTCGACAGTTTCTGAACCATGATGAAGGATTTTCTCTGTTTTTTTCTTTTGTTGCATGGCAGATACTTTGATTATCTTTTCTATGTGGATTTCGAAGCATCTATGGCTGATGAAGTTGCTCAAAACGCACTTAGGCATCTCGAGGTAAAAACCTTTGGCTTTTTTTTTCTTTACTTGGTCTGGAAACACACACGGTGAAGTAGAATGTAACTAAGTCTCTTGTTTTTTTTTTTAAATCTCACAGGAATTTGCTACCTTTTTGAGGGTGCTGGGAAGCTACCCAGTGGACACTACAATGCTCTAATTATTCCCAACAACAAAGTTAGTTCATTGGTTTGCATTGCAAATTACAGAACAAAACATCAAATCTCTGAGACTGTCAAAACTCACCTACTTCATTTTTTTTCTTCTTTAGGACCTGAAAAACTATGTTACGCAGATCCATAGGGTGACGTCCGAGGAGTCACCAGTGCAACTTGCGAGACCCTGTGATTGCTCTTGTGTCTCCAGTTTCTCTTTAAATATTCTGTTTCTGTTTTGCACTGTTTCTTCTTTAGAAGATGAGGCTTTGTTGTTTTAGAAGTAAAGAATAGTCAGATATCAAAAACAAGAAGGAAAGAACCTATATACTTTTGTGTTCTATTGCATCCTTTAATAGAGACTGACGATGGCCCAAAATTGAATTAATACAAAACTTAATGTCAATTTCATCAGTATTTAGAAAATAGAGGGACTATAACGCCAAAAAAAAAGTTGCGTCTTGCGCGATAAGCTGAAACAGCTCGCTGAATCCTCAGAACTCAGAAGCTTAGATCAAACACTCTCTTTCGACGACGGCGATGAAAGTAGCGGAGAAGATTGTTCTCCTCTGGAAGGACTCCGATGGATTCGCGGCGACCATCGCCGATGCTTTGAACCCTAATCCAACCTCCTCTCTTCGTAAACTGTAAAAAAACTGATTCCTCCTCCCTCTATTTCCCCAGCTCGTCTTTTTCGGCTCACTAACACTGTAAAATTCATCTGCAGGGAAGAGCAGATCCAGCTTCCGTTGGTTAATTACGGCGTCGAAGACGGCGGGAGCGTCGTTCACTTCGTAGATGAAGACGGAGCTTACCAGGTTTAAATCGAGTTTTTGCTTATATGAGAGAAGTGAAAGTTAGTTATTGGCTCTCTATCTATAGTTAAGCTGAAGATTGACTGTTAATTGTGGTTTGTTAGGTCTCTGTTTTTCTGTTGCGAAGCTATGAACCTCCTGCACTAGTGTGTGCAATGAACGAACTGCTTGACATGATTACAAGGGAAGCAGCATCGACTATTGTGGCTCCTTTCTTTGTGCCGGCATCTAAGCTTAAGTTCAATAACAAGTCCCTTGAAGCAAGCAGCAGAAAAGTAGCTAGTCTTCGTTACTTTCATGTTGGTCCAGAAACAGAGGCCGCCAGGCTGTTTGCTACTCGCGTGGAGAAACCGCCGCCGTTGATGCAGATCCATCATGAGCCTTTGTCGTGCTTGCTTCATCTAGCTCGTGTCAAATGCTTGCCTACATCTATTCTCATAGGGCAGAGAAGTAGTGGCGTATCTCATAAAGCACTAAACGAAGAGCTTCAGGTAACAGTTTTCTTAATGATTGTATATCCACTCGTAGGCCATGTTCGTTTGGCAGTCGCTAACGACCAGAGTCAGCGACCAGCGGCTGCGACTTGATGTCGCTTGTTCGTTTGATTTTCGCGCGACGCTACGATTTTCAAGTTTTAAGGTTTTTGATCGCAGAAATTTAATTTGATCGCTAAAATTTCAAGTCGCTGATCGCTAGCGACTGGTCACTGCCACAGGTCGCAAAGCTAGTGACATTAAAACGAACAAGTTTTAGTCGCTGAAACTGGTCGCCAGCGACTGCCAAACGAACAGGGTCGTACACTGTCTGTTGTCAAATTTGAGAGAAGGTGAATTTCAACTTAATGTGTGATTTGTCATCACAGGTGATCCATGAAACAGGGGAGCTTGTGGCTAGTTGGACCGGATTGACTTTTGAAAGAGACGGGATCAAGTGGAACGCATCAAAGACATCAAAAGAAGAAGAAAGTCCATGGCGAGCTCTTTACGGTTAATCTTCTCAGGTCAGGTCTTTTTTTCTCATGGCCCAACACTGTTGCTATAGTATGGGCTTGGATCTTTGCACGTTATTTCCCATATTGTTGTAGCTCTTTGTTAAGACTTTTTTGCTCAGCTGAATCAAAAAAACATGTCACTATGCTTTCCTCTTATGATTTCTTTAAGAAACTATTTTTTTCAGCAAATCTTAAAACCTTAACATTAAGCATTTAGTGGTTCTGGTTTAAAAGGCTAGGTTGTGTCAACTCATGGGATATTCTCCTTATGTCAAACAGCTAATGATATCGTCCTAGGAGTGGGATATTTTAATATTGTTATTAATGATTTCTGATTGGTGGGAGTGGCATGTATAATTGAGAAAAGTGTGGTGTTACGTTTTAAAAAGACACTCATGGAATAGTAAGTTAGTAACTAATGTTATCTAAGAAAAATAAGTGAGTGCCGTCAGCTCTTATTGGGGAAATGAATACGATTGTTTTTGTACGATAGTTCGGATCGTCTTAGAATCTTATCCAACTCACATTTCAGCATCACATTCAATATCTTGTTCCTTTTCTTTTTCTTTTCCCAATCTTTCAGTGCGTTTTATCTTCTATCCTCTTTTTTTTCTTTCGTCATCGTTGATTAGTGTTTTTCACGTTTCAAGCAGATTTTTTAATGATTATCCAATTAAGTTCATGATGTTTCTAGCAATAAGTTATTTTTTTGAAGTTACTATTTTTGTGATTCGTTTTGATTAAACACTAACCTTAAAGCTTGGGTTCCTCTTGTTTAGTTCTTCTAATGTTTTATAAAATTAAATTAAAAGCCAACCAAAAACGAAAAGAAAATAAAACGATTATTGAAGATATATATGAGCAAATAAAACATAAGTTAGGTACATAACAAAAAAAAACATAAATTAGGTACAAATTGTACAGGGTACAGTATATTTATATAGAAAATACTTGTATATAAGGCGAGATTGAATTTTCAAACACTTGTATAACATTTGTTTTGTATTAAAGTTAAAAAGTTCTAATGAAATTCATCCAGAACTAACAAAGATTTTCATCGCATGTTCGTGTTTTCCTTTTTTTTTTGGTTTACATCCCTTGCAATAATAAATTCATTACTATTTTTAAAAAAATCTTTCTGGTCTCATCATCGTATACGTATCTAACTTACCTGATACTCCTTGGTTTTGCCTTTCTTTCCCATCGAAAATATCTTGTGTTTTCCTAATCCAAAGATATTTTATTATACGCCCACCGGAAAAAGGAAATAAAGATATTTTGGTTTTCTTGCAAGGTCAAAGCAAATAAAAGATATTTATCATCACTATGGCGAGCAAATGCAAAAACAAATAGTATACACCAGAAAAGAGCGTCTCTGATTCGTCGAAAAGCATCGGAAAAGCGAACGCTTGAGAATCCCATTATGGCAGAAAATAGCCACTTGGTGCATTCCAAGTCGCGAGTACACTGTTTCCCCTACTCGCAGTAGTACCAGAAAACATAAACCCTTTTATATTTAGACACATCTGTGGGGTCCATGAAAAGTCTCTTGCTTTCACTATAAATACGACAGGGACCCAACGTACCCTACACCAAACTTTTTTGCACTTTGTTGTAATAAAAAATTAGGCACTTTTGATTTATTGTCAGAAGCAGCCTACATGCCCCTTTGCGGAACACCCACCCATTCTCTATCCATTCATTTTCCTAACTTAAGAGAGAAAGAAAGAGAGAAGCTGAATAAAAGGTTGTGTAAGAATCTCGGCTCTGTTTCTAAGGATCTGTGTGTTTGTCTTTTAAGTTTCAGCGATTCAACTTGAGAAGATAGATAAGTAATTCAGAAGATCTTGTCTTATACGGTCAGTTCTTTTCCTCTTCTCTCTCTGTCTTTTAGTTTTTTCTTTTTTTTTTTAGTGTTCTTATTTTGATGTTAGCGTCTTATCACTGTTTCTGTGTTGAAGGGTTGATCCCTCTGTTGTCTATATGTGTTGAGTTGTGTTGAAATTGGATCTTCGATCTCTTCGTTGATGATTGTGATGGTAAAAAGCTTTCACTATTCATAAGAACTATATATTGAGATTTGAACTATAAATGAAACTTAAAAAAAACAGTAAAATTATTGATCTTGTGAGGTTGGCCTGAAGCTTTTTTTTTTTACTTAAGAGTTTGATTAATATCTTTTGTGGGTTTTTGCTCTCTGTGTTCATATGAAAGCTCTGATTATCGATTAGTGTTAACAGTAAAATATCATGAAATAGGTTTCTGATTATGCTTCTCCTTTGGTTATTAATTCTCCACCTGTTTATAGAAATACATCACAACATATATTCAGACATTACATTTATGCCTTCTTCATGTCTTGCTTTTATTGAACCATGTGTCTTGTACTTTTCTTTTTAATCTAATTTAAGAATAATAATATTACGTTCTTTTAAACAGCAGAAATTAAAAATCTGGTAAAGAAGATGGGTTACATGTGTGACTTCTGTGGTGAACAAAGATCTATGGTGTACTGTCGATCCGATTCAGCCTGTCTCTGTCTCTCTTGTGACCGGAGTGTTCACTCCGCTAACGCATTGTCCAAGCGACATTCTCGTACACTTGTCTGTGAGAGATGTAATGCTCAGCCTGCAAATGTCAGGTGTGTTGAAGAAAGAGTCTCACTCTGCCAAAACTGTGATTGGTCAGGCCATAACAACAACAACAACAACAACAACTCTTCTTCAAATGATCACAAGAGGCAAACCATAAGCTGCTATTCTGGTTGCCCTTCAAGCTCTGAGCTCGCCTCTATCTGGTCTTTTTGCTCGGACTTACCCGGAGAATCCGCTTGTGAACAAGAGATGGGTATGATGAATATAGATGATGATGATGAGGATAAGAAAGATGTCGCCGTTGGCTCCTCTTCAAAGCCTGATGAAAACAGCTCTTGTTATGGTTTGAAGGATGTTGAAGTGTGTGAAGATGACTTTTATGGGAACTTGGGTATGGATGAAGTTGACTTGGCTCTTGAGAACTACGAAGAGCTCTTTGGAACAGCCTTTAACGCCTCGGGACAGCTCTTCGGACAAGGTGGAATCGATAGTCTTTTCCAGAAACATCATCAAGCAGCAGCTGCAGCTCCTGAGGTATGTTTTTTTTTTCCATTGTGACAAAGAGATTGCATCTCTGTGTGATTCTAATGATATGATCTTGTTAATCTCCAGAGAGGGAGTACGGTGCAGCCAGATGAGAGCAATGACTCGTTCATGAGTTCTAAAACGGAGCCAATCATTTGCTACACGTCGAAGAACATATCATTCTCTGGAGTCACAGGAGAAAGTAGTGCTGGAGATTTTCAAGAATGTGGTGCATCATCTTCCGTGCAGCTCTTGGGAGAGCCACCATGGTATCCTCAAACATCATCACAGGATAATAATAATGCTTGTTCACATTCAGTGACCCGTAATAACGCGGTTATGCGGTACAAAGAAAAGAAGAAGGCTCGCAAGTAAGTACTATACTGCAATACATGCACCAGTGAAGTAAGTACAAGTGTTTTGTTAAATGAGACATTGTGTCTTTTTTTTTAGGTTTGATAAGAGAGTGAGGTATGCTTCTCGGAAAGCAAGAGCTGATGTGAGAAGGCGTGTAAAGGGGAGATTTGTCAAAGCTGGTGAAGCGTATGACTACGACCCACTCACCCCAACCAGAAGCTATTGAGTGGATTCTTCTCCTTGAGAGGGTAAACAAATGTAGGTACAGATGGCGGGAAAATCGAAACAAGAAAGGTTTTTTTGACTTATGGAGAGAGAGAGAGTTCTCAAAGTCAGAAACAAGACTCTACTTCTCTGGTTTGAGAAGATACTAAACTGGTGATCATTGTAAGCAATCATTCATTCTTGGGATTTAATCTTTTTTTTGGCTTCAAAAGCTTCAATCAATTTCCATGAGTTTTGTTCTCTTGGTAGCCAAATGGTTTTTGGCAGGGAGATTTAGGGAAGATTTTTTTTTTTTTGAACAAATGGGTAAAGATTAAACAATATGATTGTATTGTATGACTTCTTTCAATTTGTATGTATGCTTAACTATAAATGCTCTCTTTGTTTTTTCTCTATGCATTCCTGTAAATTAAAGACAGTATCCAGAACCTATCAGACAGAGTTATGTGATAACACAAAGTCTCTTGTAACTAACTGACTGGTTCAAGCTTAACGTTTGTGTCAGCGTTCAAGAGATTTTCCTTAGCGTCTTAACAGTTTTTATAGAGACCCATTTGTTTGTTTTTTTTTGTCTTTCCACGGCATAGATTTAGATGGGAGTCCTCTACAAGCTGCAATTAAATCTAACTAGATCAGTCACTCAGGGTAATACTCTGCTATGGTTATCAATGGGTGAGTGATATATGCTTAAACAGAGAAAAAAAAATTATATATCGAAATACTATTTGACATGTTATTGTATTAAGCTCTCCCAAAAAAAATATATCGGTTGTGATGTGGCAAAATATAAATGGTTCAAAGGTATACTAAAACCAATGAAATTACGCCACGCAAGCCCGCTGACTAAGTAACTAAAAGAAGAAACAAGCGACGTCGTTCGTTTATAGTTAATGATGTTGTCTGGTCACGAAACTGCCCCTCAGTCAAAACAGGCCCTCTCCATCCTGTCCGAATCTGAACGAATTCGCTCTTCTTCTCCGATCAATCTCCCTAACTTTTTTTTTCCCTTGAGACACTCATCGAGTAGGTTCATTGTTCTGTTCGCTCAATTCTCAGATTTTGAAAGTAAGTGAGTCCCTCTTGCTTTTTCTATTGAAATCGAATCAATTCAATTGGAAATGGTGAATCTCTCTAATCAAGTGATTCTTCTTTACGATTGAATTACGTTTCGTTATTTGAAAAAAAAATTCAAGATTTTATCTGTGGCAGATGAATTTGAAGGCTACGATCCTATTACTAGGGCTCGTGTGGAGCTTCCAGGCAGCGTTAGGTATCAGATTCGTGATAGACAGAGAAGAATGCTTCTCCCACAAGGCTGAATACGAAGGCGACACGCTTCACGTCTCTTTCGTCGTTATCAAGTCTGATTCTCAATGGCATTTTAACGAGGATGGTGTAGATCTTGTGGTATGACTCAATCCTTTGTAGACAATGCTTAGAGTCTCCATTGTTGAATACTGTTTAGATATTGAGTGAGATAAAACCATTTGTTTGGAAACAGATACATGGCCCAACAGGGGAACAAATTCATGACTTCAGGGAACAGATCAGTGCCAAGCACGACTTTGTTGTCCAGAAGAAAGGAGTTTACCGTTTCTGTTTCACAAACAAGTCTCCTTATCATGAAACCATTGACTTCGATGTCCAGCTTGGTCACTTTGCTTACTACGACCAGCACGCAAAGGACGGTGAGGATTATTATCTTGTTTGGTTTTGTTTGGGGTGTGTTTAGTTATTAGGCTTTGTTTTCTTTTTTGTGTGCAGAGCATTTCACTCCCTTGATGGAGCAAATATCAAAGTTAGAGGAGGCTCTTTACAACATCCAGTTTGAACAGCATTGGTTAGAGGCTCAGACCGATCGTCAAGCCATTGGTAAGTAACACTCTTTTCTATAAGACCTATTTTGGTTTTTGTTTGTTTACGAGTTTTTAATATTGGTTATTCTTCTCGTTGCAGTGAATGAGAACATGAGCAAAAGAGCAGTACACAAAGCTTTGTTCGAGTCGTTTGCATTGATTGGTGCAAGTGTCCTCCAAGTCTATCTCCTGCGTCGCTTGTTTGAACGCAAACTCGGCATGTCTCGTGTCTAAAAGCTTTTGTCTTTAGCTCTTAAGAACTTATTCTGCCTCATAAGTTTAAAATGTACCAGAGTATCTTTTTTACTTGACTCCTTTTACAGACACAATCGAAAGATGTGTTGTTTTTCTTCCCCATATGTTAAAGAAACAATCAGTTTTTTTTTCTTTATTAACATAAAGCTGTTTCTGACAAGCTAGGACTTTCGTTTGATCATTGAAGTAGTTGTTTCTTGAGGATAGATCATTTGGTTGAAACATTGGAGACGGTGAACTAGTATGTTTCAGGTGTGTGAAAGGTTAATGAAGAAGTGCATTTTTGATGGAATCACTTCATTATAGCATTCTTTTTACAAGTTATTTAAACCAATCCTAGTTAAGTACTCTTCAACACCCTGAAGAGGGCAAACCTTGGAACTCCTGCTGAGCTATGTCCCATCTTGAAGATGCTGCTTACAAGTTACAGGATTACTTATAACAAAGGTATCCTAGTTTCCCTAGCTACGTATTATATATATACATCAATGTCTTGAGGGAACCAAAGGTTGAAGATATGTTTGCAAGGATGAGTTATACGTGCCTCTGAAGTCAGAAGAGAAAATTAGCAAATCAATAACATTTTTTTTGCGTGAGTTTGTGATGTTGCATGCTGAGCTGTGTGTTACATAAAAATGTGTTAAATAATGTATCTATTCTATTAAAACAAGAATGTTATGTCAAACTATGTATTTCATTTATTTTAAAAAATTATTTTATCAAATTAAATTAATATTAAACATAAATTTAATTAAAAATATTTAAATATAAAAATTAAAATTTTAAAAAATATATATCCACCCTTTTGTATATTACTACATTTCACTCAAAAGCAAAAGTGCGGTTCCTTGTTAATGCTGCTATCTTTTTTTTGACTCCATTGTTTATGGATCTTTGTTTAAAGTGAAAAAAAAAAGAACATAACAACAAGTTACACGAGGAGGGGATTTTAGATATATTTGAGGAGAGGAGATATGAGAAGACTTTTTTTTCAAAAAAAAAGATATGAGAAGACTTGTGGTCCATGTTAAACCCAAAGGTCAATGTGTGTATGACCAATGATATGAACACGTGTGTATCTCGTGCTTTGAGTTGTGGTTGAAAAAAAAAGGAAGCCGTGGTAAAGAGACACGGTGGCGCATGCCACGTGGAATGAGATGGAGAGAGAGAAAGAACGGGACACTTTTTTTTTTCACTTATGAATCCCCTAATCTGTTCGAAACCTCTCATCTCCTTCTCTCTCTCTCTCTATTCGAAAGATTCATAAGCTGAAATATAGGATCTTGCAACAGCTGTCTCCTTGGTAGGTATTCAGATTGTAGGAGGATACAGCGAGTTCGTGTTCCCTATTCGATTTTGATGTTCTTTGTATTGAGCTATGTAAAACTAAAAAATGATCCGAGTTTGTATTGGGACTTTTGTGCAGAGGTGGAGGAGGAGACGACCATGAGCAGAGATCACCATCCCCCGGAGCCACTTGATTTCTTCATCTGGACTGTGGAGGTATTTCAACCTTCACTTGGCGCCATGTTTTCTTGGGATTTGAGAAGTTAGTTAGACTTGTTCTTTTGTGTTGCAGAATGTCAAATGTTATTTAAAATTTACAGCCCCTAATTTTTGATCTGAATACAATCAAGTTAATTAAAATAACCCTTTTACTGTTGTGGCTAGGATGTTGGATCATGGCTTGAGGAGATAAACCTTGGCAACTACCGTCAGATGTTCAAAGAAAATGGTATCAACGGAGAATGTCTAGAAAGAATGTCCGTGTTCACAACCGAACAGATCCTTCACTTCATAAGGAGGCATCACATGAAATGGGGTGACTTCATCACCCTCTGTCAAGAACTCAGAAGGATTAAAGGTGTCTTTTTTCTCTCTATAGCCTAAAGTTGCTGCTATATAAAAAAATCTTTACTAAAGTAAAAAAGAAATGTGTGTTCTTTTCTTTGACAGTGGCTTGCTTGAAAGGTGAGCAGAGAGTTCGACGGCCTTGGTGGGCACTGTCATGTCTCTCAGTAATCTTTGTTAAGGCGGCTAAGCGCAACCGACAGTCTCGAGTTGTATCTCTCAAGCTTGAATCTTGACATTTGTTTACCTTCTCTTCCCTTCTTTTTTTTTTGGTTTCGGTTGTTTGCGGAGTTAAAAGCCTCATATGCACTAGGAAGAAAGCCAAAATGGTGTTTGGATTTGGTAAAATCTGGCAAAGGGAGAAAGAAAATTATGTTTTGGTACTTTGATGTATACATGAAATGCTAATTTTTTTTAGATTTATTATTATATTGGCTTCTCTATCGAGCCCTGAGGTCCAGCCGCAGCAACAAGATATGGCACATTCTGGCAATGCAGAGCTGTTAGAAGCTGAAGTAGTTGAACCAGTTGAAGTGGATGGGAAGAAATGAACATAAGCCCAATGTCCTTGTCCTGCTATGATTCTCAAAATTAATCATCATGCTCTGTTTTTTCCCCCTCAAGTAGCAGCAGCATAGGTAGATCCCCAAAAATTCATGTTTTAGCAAACAATAAGCAATGAGCCAATCATATTCTCTGGCTATGTTGGACGGATTGACAATGTTGGAAGGTGTTTAGAACATATCTCAAGTAGGGACAGAGACAAGGCTAAGAGGTATGATCTTGAAGGTTTTAGAAAAACTCCGATATACAGATTGGCTTATTGCAGACCTTTCTTGAGGCTCTCTACCTCACCATCAAACTGGCTGATCGATAGGAGAATAGATTGATAAGAAAAGCTGCTTTTGTAGAATACTTGTTACAAAAACGGATCAGAAGCTATAGAGAAATGATTGAACATATATAATTATATATACAAGAAACATCACAAGTGTTTTTCAAAGACAACATTGGGAATAATAAACCCAGACAAGTAAAACGAAAGCACACAGAAAAACAGAATTTCACTATCATATATCTGTAACCAATCATAGCTCAGGACTCAGCTCTTGTCTTGCGACAAACAGGCATGTAGACATCAGCGCCACCGATCAGCTCGGTTTTGGTGTCACAAGTCTTTCTCAACGTGAAGAAAGCTTTCTGCCCACAAACCTCACACCTTGCAGTTAGCTTCGTCACAGAATCAGCTATTGGTATAATGTCAAGGACAGCACCAAATCTCCTCCTACATTTTTTTTTTTGCCAAGAAAGGATCACATTCAAGTTACCGTTCAACAAAAAAAAAAAAAAACATTTAAAGTAAAAAGTGTCAAGTCACACCTTAAATAGTCACCATCAAGGCCTGCAACAACCACAGTTTTGCCATCATCATCAGCTACTTTGCAGCAAAACTCATAAAGATCTCCGAAGAACTGAGCCTCATCAATACCAATCACATCAAGCTGTCAAAACATTTTTTTTTAAAAAGGGAAAACAAATAATAATACTAATCAATACAATACAGATCCTTTAAAATAAGACACAAAAGACTCCAAAAAAAGACAAAAGACTTTACCTTGTTATAAGCATCTTGTCCGAACATGTCGGGAAACGACATGAGATCTGGAATAGCCCAGCAAGGGAATCCAATCCCATCATGCGTCACAACCGAATCTTTAGCTTATCTCGTATCCTTGCTCGATTTCACCATCGCAACACTTCTACATGACCAAAACGAAAGAAAGTTAGATCACGAAAGAGTCCAAGCTTTTTCAGAGATGATTTTGTTTACCTTCCGAGGCTGATCTCTGACTTGATTCGGCGGAGGAGAGAGGTTGATTTCCCAAAAACATCGTGAGTGTAGAGATGAAAAGGAGGAAGCTTAGTTTGTGAGTTTACTGTTTATGCAACGATGGTGTATATAACAGAGACGCAGAGGTTGAAGAAGGAAGAAAAAGGGTTTTAAATATTTTTTTTATCTTTTTGGAGGGAAAACAGTTTTTTTAGAGGGCCTTTTTCATTTAGTGGGCCGAAGCCCAAACTTGTTAGCCTTTCCTGGGCCTTTAGGTAGAACACGTTCATAGGCCTTATTCAAGTGTTTTATTATCTTATTGCTTCGTAGAATTTCAAAAACTCGTTTTTTTCCAAGCTGCACGGTCTTCATATCTAAATCTTTTTTTTTCATATATAAATCTACAATGTATATAAGTATACAATATATGTTGAGTTGCATTTTTCCATCGCTTAATCAATGTCCAATCTTTGCTCTAGCTGGTAAGAGTAACATTCCTAGAAACGAACTGAAAGACAAAAACATTTATAATTATATTTCGCGTCACTACCTACTAATTAGGTTAGCTCCACTTTGACCTCGGTAATAAAAAAAACAGATATCAAATAAAAAAAAGAAGAAGTAAAAGTCAAATATACACACATAAAATTTCTTACATTAAAAACCATGTGTAAAACATCACTAATCGCAAAATCTTTATAATCAATACCTCACTAGTTTACTAGTCTTGCCTAGCACTATTTTACTTGATAGTACGAACAGTAAAAAGTTGCGTGTAATAAAAATCGAAAAAACGAAACTCCGCATTTCCTAACATAGCGTGTACTGTAATAAAAACTTGCCTTTTTCTATGTAATACATAAATGGCATATATATACACAGACATATCTTCTTCTTGCATCCGAAAAGCCTCCTCTCTCTCTCTCTCTCTCTCTCTCTCTCTCTCTCTCTCTCTCTCTACAACTCTCCTTCTCTCTCTCTAGAGCGCGTCAGAATGTTCTTATTGACGCCACTGATATTGAGCTAAATCGGGTTGAATCGGATTTGATCAAAAACAGTTTAAAACAGTTCTTACCTTCTTCCTCAGATTAAAGTCATGGCCTTTATTCAAATCGTGCCTATCCTCAGATCTTAGTGTTTCCGTTGACGAGATTTCATTCAGCATCTTGGTGTTTTTTTTTTCCAAATCTGATTGGTTGGTGGGTTTTCGATTTTGATCTGAAGATTCCGATTCATGTTTTTGATTGTAAAGCTTTTCTTGATCAAACTCTCCTGTAGATGAAAAGATCTCTTGTTCCTAGATTGAATCTGAAGTTTGCTCCTTTTGATTTGATCAGATTTGATCTGCCAAAAGTTTTGTCTTTTTAACAGAAAAATAGTTTATTTGTGTGTGGTGCAGAGAGCAAAATGCAATCAGACAGTGGGAAGCTTTTCATCGGAGGGATATCGTGGGACACCGATGAGGAGCGTCTCAAGGAGTATTTCAGCAGCTTCGGTGAAGTCATCGAAGCTGTGATCTTGAAAGACCGTACCACCGGTCGTGCACGTGGCTTCGGCTTCGTTGTCTTTGCTGATCCTTCCGTTGCAGAAACTGTTATAATCCAAAAACATAACATTGATGGCAGATTGGTAATATGCTTTCATTCTGATTCTCTGTACAATGTAACTTGCTTACAAGCCAGACTGTCTTCTTTTGAAGGTTGAAGCCAAGAAGGCTGTTCCTAGAGACGACCAAAACACAGTAACCAGAAGCAGCAGTAGCCTCCAAGGATCACCAGGAGGTGGTCGGACGAGGAAGATATTCGTTGGAGGGTTACCTTCTTCCGTTACGGAGAGCGACTTCAAGACGTATTTTGAGCAGTTCGGGACGACTACGGACGTGGTTGTTATGTACGACCACAACACGCAGAGGCCTAGAGGTTTCGGATTCATTACTTATGACTCCGAGGAGGCCATTGAGAAAGTGCTGCTCAAGACGTTCCATGAGCTCAACGGTAAAATGGTTGAGGTTAAGCGGGCTGTTCCTAAGGAGTTGTCATCTCCGAGTCCAGCTCGCAGTAGCCCGCTCGGTGGTGCTGGCTACGGCTATGGAGGAGTAGGTAGAGTCAACAACCTCCTACTTAATGGGTATGCTCAAGGGTTTAGCCCCGGTGCGGTTGGAGGGTTTGGGCTTAGGATGATGGATGGTAGGTTTAGTAGTAGTCCCATTGGTGCTGGAAGAAGCGGGTTTGCGAGTTACAACGGAGGGTCTGGATATGGGATGAATGTGAACTTTGAGCAGGGTTTGCCCACAGGGTTCAATGGAGGAAACGTAGACTATGGGAGAGGGATGAGCCCTTACTACATTGGTAACGCGAACCGGTTTGGTCCTGCGGTTGGTTATGAAGGAGGCAATGGAGGAGGAGGAGGAGGAGGGAACTCATCTTTCTTCAGTTCGAATCTTTGGGGAAACAATGGGGGTCGTAACTATAATAACAACGCTACAAACTCAAACATGGGAGGAGGAGGATCAACAAGTGGGAACAACACACTTAACGGTCCGTTTGGGAGTTCAGGGGTTGTTAACTGGGGTGCTCCTGGAGGAAACAATGGTGTTAGTAACGAGAATGTGAAGTTTGGTTATGGAGGAAACGGTGAATCTGGTTTTGGATTGGGAGGAGTAAGAAACATTGGGCCTCCTAGCAAGGCAGCAGCAGCACCATCATCTTCATTCTCTTCTAACAATGCGGGTTATGAAGCAGGAGGACTTGCAGAGTTTTATGGGAATGGTGCAGTCTATAGTGATCCCACATGGAGATCATCACCTCCTGAGACAGAAGGTCCTGCTTCTTTTAGCTATGGGATTGGAGGTGGAGGAGGAGGAGGAGGAGGTCCTTCTTCGGATGTTTCAGCTAGAAGTTCATCTCCAGGTTATGTTGGTAGTTACAGTGTGAACAAGAGACAACCAAACAGAGGTAAATCTAAATTCATATTAATCTTTGCTTTTAATAACTGATTCTATGCTTAAGGAATCCTAATAGAATGCTTAGATAGGTTCCAAATCACACTAAACAAAACCATAGTGAATTGGACCGACATGTGGCAACACGTGACTAGTTTGGACCACATATGTGGGGCCAGGATACCTCTGTATAATTCAAAAAAGTAGATCAAAAAAAAAAAAGTAACCAGTCTGAATTATTTATCTATGTATTTGCCTTGTGTTGCAGGAATTGCTACTTAGCAGAATCGTTTTTTGTTTTACCACGGTATCGTAGGAGAGCCATCAGAGTGAACGGATCTGTGTATCTTTTGGCGAATCGTTTAGATAATCTTCTCTCCTTTCATACAAAGCCTATTGAGGACAAAACTTGATTCACAATCTTCAGCTAGAGCTAACCAGAAAAATCCCTCATGGTTTGGTTTTCTAAATTCATTGGTCCTCCTCCTAAGGCTTTTTTTTTTTTTTCAATGAGGGACAGAAGAAACTGTATCAGTCTCCGGCCAGGCGGTATTTACATAAGAAGAGTTCAAAACAAACTCTTTCCTTAGTTTCTTTGTTGTCATGTAATGGTTCTTCTTCTTTGGGTTCATGTCTAAGGTTTGTGTCTTGAGGCAGCTTGTACTAGAGAGGTTATAAGTATCTTTAAGGTTTTATGTTTTTGATAGTGTGAGAGATATTGGGAAGAGGATTTAGCCATGTAGGGCTTTTGAGAATAAGTCTTTTTTTTTATAACTATGAGATTATTTTGTTCTCAAGCTGTTTGTATGTCTCTTATGCGAACGCAAGCAAAAACTCGTTTCTGTTTATGTATTTCTATTTTATAGAAAACTGTTTTTAAGGTTTTATTGATTTCTTCTCTTCATTAATTATTATGAAACGTTTTTTTTTAAATTAAAAGTTCCAGTGAATGACGACCAACATTCATTAATCGAACGAATAAGAGGAATATATGTATGAAATTATTGACTTTCTTAACTTTCAATACATTGATTCCAAAAATTATTTTGATCGTTAGATTGCATGAAAATGATTCGAAATGTAGTATGTTAACCTCAATGGAATGTTTACCCTTTTTTCTTCTTCTTTTTGACTAAGGAAGTTATTGGTTTAACAATTCTAAAAGAATTTTAAAATTTGAGAATCCACTATTATTAGTTTATAGATTTTAAAAGTCTTACCAAAATCCATTGTTATTGGTTTGATGAATTCCACTCAAATCCTTTGTTATTCATAAAGTTTAGTGATTATGGATTTTACTATTCCATTAAATTCTATTGTTATTGGAAGGTGGATTCCTTATATTTTTAGTCATGAGACTAGACTTTGAAAATATCACATATACACATAAGATTTCTGAAATCTGTGAAGTAAGAAAAACATACACATATTGAATATTTATCTACGTAAACACACTAAACCAAACTTAATAATGGTGAAGCGACCAAACTCACATGAACTGTAATTCATTATATTTTTTTATAGTTTCATATTTGACAAAACAACTGTTTGATTTAATAATGGTGAAAAATATAACTCATACAGAATAGTGTTTCGAGAAAATCACAAAAGTCAAAGAAAACAAGAATGATTATTATCACAAGAAAACCAATAAGAACAGAAACTCACCAAACATAAGAAAAATGAGAAATGTGTATCATTGTATCAATTAATGTTTATATATATATGGTTTTTCGAGATTTTATTTTTGGAAAAAAGTTCTATAAAGATTGTATACATTGCCTTATAACGAGAAATATTTTGAAAAAATATATTATGCAAATTCATGATAATTAATAAAATCTGTTGAAATCAATACAAAGTATTTGATAGAAATTTGTTAATTCTACTTAACTTCTAAAAATATGTCAACTTTTAAAATCATTAAACTCCTTCCAAATTCTGATTCCAATAACCCCTCTAAGAGTAGAATGTTTTACCTTCTTCTTATTTTTTTGCTAAATAGTAGAATGATTACTTGAAACATGGTTTTGTCAAAAAGGAATAATGAATGCATTTATTTTGGAATCATAAAGAATGAGAGCATACATCATAGACCATATAATTAAATTGTGTGTAGAGGAAACAAAACAAATAATGAATGGGTGTTTTTAGGTTAATATTTTTTGGAGCCTTCTACTTATTGGGGTAAATTGGTCACTGGACCAGTGCAAGCTTTAGGGTTCTGAGTTCCCATGAGTCTGGGGCTCACGTTTGAGCACTGGAAAGTCGCTGGACCATCTGCTCCGTTGTACTTGATATCGATGTCTCCAATCTCGACGTTTTGGCATGGGTATCCCCTGCTGCACAAAAGCTTCACTGCATCCTTGTTCCCTGATGTTCCTCTGATTTGCTTGAAGCTGATGTTCACAAGCTTAATCGTTGATGGTTTCTGCAAAACAAAACGATTGGTAATTTAATCTTAATCGAACGGATTGTTTTCTTAGAAATGATAAATAATATGGTAAAAATGTACTCTAGGTGCTAATTATTATTATAGTGACCAAAGAGCCTGCATGAATGGTAAAGAGTACATTACCTGCTTGTTGCATTGGTTCCAAGGGCAGTACTCCTGGTCGATGAGGATTGGGTTTAAAACGTTCTTGACAATGATATTCTCGAAATGAATATCGGAGGCAGTGGTGGAGCAAGCTGCAGACGGCCATGTCTTGATCCTCAGTCCGTTGGTAGTCTCTTGGAGAGTGCAGTTTATGACTCTAATGCCGGTGACATCTTGTTCCATTCCGTACCTTCCAAGGCTTCCGACACTGATTCCATGTCCTGGACCGCACGTGATTTTCTCCACGTGGAGGTTCCTCATCCCATCTCCAACAGAGATGCAGTCATCTCCGGTGGTGATGAATGTGTTAAGGATCTTGACTCCGTCACTTCTTCCCAAATGGATACCATCAGTGTTGGGACTGTCTTTTGGAGCAATGATGTTGATGTGATCAAAGGTCATGTTCTTGGCACCAAGCACGTTGATGTGGAAGTTCTTTGCATCTATTGAAGATATGTCTCTGATCTCAGCGTTCTCCACGAAATCAAACCTTATACTCTATATATAAACGAAGACATAAAATAACATCACTAATCTTTTTCACAAAAGCCAACTAAGTTTAAGATATATTGAGGACATAAGCACACATACGATAGGAAGTTTCTTGCAGTTGAAAGTCTGGTGACAGTTGTTAACCCTCCAAGCTGCGTTTCCTTCACCATCGAAAGCTCCACCTCCGTTCAACTTAAATCCATTAATGTTGCCGAAGACAACCCATGTGTCCTTCCCCTGGATCGCGTTACCATCAGCTTTGACAGTGCCTTGAATGGTGATCTCGATTGGGGCTTTGCATGGACCCCTCATCTGGATCTCACCAAGCTTGAACACTCCTTTTGGGATCACCACTTTGCTCGGTGTGGGAGATTGGCATGCTGTTGTGAATGCTTTCAGAAGTGCCTGCATATATCAGCATAGTGAAACCTTAACAACTTAGCCGAGAATATGGTCTTTGTAGATTGCTTGTACAGCAAGAAAAAGGGAAAGCAATATAACTTACCTGAGTAATATCAGAACCTGAGGAGGAACCAATGGTGATGTATACAGCATTGGCTGAAAATCCCAACAAACAGAAAATAAAAATTGTAAAAGCTCCAGAATATGCACCCATCGTTTAATAAAAAAATATTTACTACTAATATTACTATTTATTTTTTTATTGATTTGTTTGTTTTGTTTCTTGAATTTGATTAAACTCATGGTTACGTTTATATAGTGGGTTGGGGGAAAAATGTTCAAGTCTAACTTTTCTCACAACCTCTCGTTATTTTTAGGTTGTTTGACCCATGTTTTAGGAAGTGATCATATCTCTTTTTTTTTTTTTTTTTTTGGCAACGAACTGATTTATAAATCTAAACGGGATCAAAACAAGGTAGCAATAGAGTTATGGAGAGCAAACTTGGCCAGAGAGTCAGCTGCTGAATTGTTCTCTCGGCTAACAAAAGAAACAGAAAAGAAAGCAAATGCAGTGGATAGAAACTCGATATCCATGAGAACTCCGAAAAGCTCCACCGAATATGACTTCGAGTTGATAGCTCTTGCGAGCTCCTGAGAGTCGGTTTTACACCAGACGTTGTGAATAGAGTTGCGCTTAGCTTCTTGGAGAGCTTCCCTCATAGCCAGCGCTTCCGCCATGAGGGATGATGAAACATGAAAGACTGCCTGAGAGCCCTCCGATATGTAGCTTTGCTCCTGGTTCGCGATCACCCATCCTAGACCTGCTCGTTGTGACGCCATCCATGCCCCATCCGTGTTGCATACGAAAGTATTAGGAGGAGGGAGCGTTGCTTCAGGTAGCAGGATAGATTGGTGTCTCGTTGGCTTGAACTCAGATTGGGCAAGGATCCATTCTCTGGCTGCCGGTACCGTCTTCTCCATCACTGCCTTCGCTGATTGGGACCTGCAATCAAACACCAGTGTATTGCGGGATGTCCATATGCTCCATAGTAACCACGACGTGAGACTGCTGCTGATTCCGGTCGGAGGTACGCATAGAAGGGTCGACATGATCAGAAACGCATCATGGAGTGTCGTGATGGTAGCGAAGTCCGGTGGCGTCGTAAATGGAGCTGCCTCCCAGACCTGTTTTGCAAACGGGCACAGGAAGAAGAGATGAAGTTCTGTTTCTGGTTCTAAACAATGGGGGCAGTTTCCATTTGTTTCAATTCCTCTGTGTTGCAAGTTAACTCCAAGGGGGAGGGCGCCGCGACAGAGCTTCCATAAGAAGAGTTTGAGTTTAGGAGAAGTCTCTTCTCGCCATACAAACTTTCTCCAGTTGAAGTCTTGTAGGAGCGGTTGTAGCGGGAGGTCTTGTGTAGTTTCATCACGTCGGGCGTAGTAGCCGGACTTGACACTGTAGATGCCAGACTTTGTCTTTAGCCAACAGAAAGACTTTGTCTTTAGCCAACAGAAAGGTCTTGTGTAGTGATCATATCTCTAATTGTGTAACTTGAAGGATAAAAACTAAAAACTGACTAACGTCGTATTTTCAAGAATATTTTGACTGAAAAAATGTCCAACAAATTTTAACAACTGTACTCAACCATATTGATAACTATTAATATAGCTGATTTTAGAGCACCTTTATCGGAGTCTCTTATGTGGGTATATTAGTTTAATTAGGATTAAAAATAAAAGAAAAAAGGGAATTACCTTAAGGAACGTATATTAAACAAGCGAAACAAGAGACGGTCTTCAGGACACGCGTCACCGTGTGAAGTCCTCTCTCTCTCTCTCTCTCTCTCTCTCTCTCTCTCTCTCTCTCTCTCTCTCTCTCTCTCTCTCTGTGTCTCTCTCTCTCTCTCTCTCTCTGTCGGGTTCCTCCCTTTGACGACGAAGCAAGCCGCGTCTCTTTGTTGTGAAGCTGATTTTTCATTCGCCGATTCCCCCTCTCTCTCTTTCTCTGTCTCGTCTAACTGAGGTAAAAAAATTGAAACTTTTTGAATCAATTTTACTGGAATGTTGATCAATTATGCATGTTTGATCAATTCCAAACCAAACCATTTGAGGGTTTCGATTGTTTCAATGTCTGGTTTTGCTGATTGCGTGTGTTATAGGAACCAATGTTCTTAGATGTCTCTCCCTTCCCTTTCTCTCTCTGTCTCTGTCTTTTTTCTTTTAATTTTCTTAGATGTCTATGTTTTCAATTTATTTTCTGGTTGGTGTCTAAGTTCTGATGAACTGGTGAATTGGATTTGCATTGTGTTAATGTTTTTGGATATAAGTCTGTGGATCCGAAACGTGTTAACTTTCATGGCAACCAAGGTCAGGTACCCCATTTTTGAATCGGTTGTTAGATCAGTTTGCAAGAGTTACTAACGTATGTCTGAAACTATTTCGTATGCACCCACCACAGGGTCTTCCTTTACCGTGGGTTCTTGTCAGAGGAAGAGTGTGATCATCTGGTAACATTCCTCTCGGAAAGGGCTATTTTCTTGAATTATGTTTGTAATCGGTTTCTTCTTGGCCAAACTGCTGGCTTGTGTTTTTCTCTTTTGATGCACATCTTTCGGAAAACAGCGGTCCCATCAAGGTAAGAAGTTACAGTTTGGAGAAGTCAGGCAACAAGTTGGATTATTTTGGAGAAGAATCTAGCTCTGTGTCGCATGAATCTTTGTTAGCAACCGTCATTCTCTACGTCTCAAACATAACTGAAGGCGGAGAGCTTCTCTTTCCAGACTCAGAGGTCAGTAAATAACAAATAATCTTCTTGGCACAACTCAAAGAATATTGAATTCATCTTTTCTATATCTTTCCTTCAGGTGAAACTCAAAAGGAGTTGGTCAGACTGCTCAGAGCGTGGTAACATCTTAAGATCGGTAAAAAGAATCGCAGTTTTGTTCTTCACCAGACACTTGAATGCGACTTTGGACCAGACAAGCACTCATATTAGATGCCCTGTCCTGAATGGGGAGCTGCTGGTGGCAACTAAACTGATATACGCTAAGAAACAAGCAAGAAAAGATGATGAGGAAGAGAGTGGTGAAAGTATTGCACTTAAATTTTTTAATAACCCTAAATTAAGAGACTTCCATTGGATCACGTAAATTTTCGGGTCTCTTAATCCAATCTCTTAATTCACTTTTGCATTTTAAAAGTATTAAAAAAAGAATAAGAGACCTATTTAGAGTATATGGGATAATGATGCTCTTAGAACGCTGCTCTAAGATATTCAGTTTATTTTAAAAATATTAAGTTCATAACGTACGTAACGTACACACAATAAAACCACTTAACTTTTCTTTCTTAGCAAAAAGAAAAGACATTTCATATTTTCATGAGACTTGTGTGTGATGTCATGTTTCAGGGGATCCATCAAAGGTACAACATGGTTGCTAGATTTTGAGTGATGCTCCCGATTTAAGGTTGCTCTTTGTACCTTGAGTTTGAGTCATGTGTCACCAAAACGTCTTTCTACTGCAATTTTTTTCCTTTATAGTTTCTACCGTCACAATGCACACGTGCTGTGCTCGAGCTTTGAAACGATTTTTCCGCTAATAAATTCCAAACCTGAAGGGACTTTTTTTTATCACAAAAAGAATACAAAGAAATTCCAAACCTGAAGGGACTATTATCTCTACTAGATATCCATATCATTTAAAGGTAAAAACAAGACAAATATTTTCTAGACTTTTTCATAGCACGCTGACCAAAGCGTCTTAACCAGACTGGATGGATGCATGGTGGACGAGCGACTTTAACTTTATGAATCCGGTTTAGCTTTTTCAGTGCAAGCAGGTGGTTCCATCTTTCCTTTTAGTTTAGGCTTGACGTCAGAACATGCCGAGACAAGTGGTTCCTTTTTACCAGTGTGTACGAAGTCTATGTTAGAGAGAGTAATATCAGTGCACGGCACTCCTGGGCTGCAAAGTAGTTTCACAGCCACCTTTGACGCTGATGTGCCCTTAATGTCCCTGTAGGTGATGTCCGACAACTTCACTTTCGATGGTCCCTGCGCATATATGATTTAAAAGCTTGTTCAATATTATCAACCACACCAAAATATATGTGTGATGTGTCATAATTTGAGTTTCGTATAGAAACATTCCCTCTCCTAACATTTCTGGTTATAATACCTCGCGTCGAAAACTAAATTAATTATGAATCTAAAGTAGTATATAAAGTACATGGTCCCTGCACTCCTAAATGATTTTAAACTGAAAGCCCATGATTATGAAAATGTATTTTTCGAATATAGTAAATACTTTGATTTGGTTACATACCCCTTTCTTGCAGTGGCCATGAGGGCAATACACTTGGTCGATGAGAATAGGTAAGCTAACATTCTCCATTGTGATATCCTGGAAAAGAATGTTGGAAACGATACCAGGGGGAGATCCAGGCCATGTCTTAATGCGAACACCATTGTCAGTGTTCTTGATGAGGCTTCTCCTAATGGTGACTCCTCTCACTGGTTGCTCATTAGGGTACTTTCCAAGACTTCCGATGGCAATACCATGTCCTGGTCCACATTCTACGTTCTCGACAAGAAAATTTTCAGTACCATCTCCTATGGAAATGCAGTCATCTCCGGTTTTAATCTTTGCACGTACTAATCTGACGCCATTAGACCTTCCAATATGGATACCATCGGTGTTAAGGCTCTCCGGAGGTGCATCAATACCAATATCCTCAAGCGTTAAGTTCTTGCAGTTGATAATGTTCATGTGGAAAAGTTTGCTGTTTGTTGATTTTATACCTTTAATTTTCGAGTTCGTGAGATCTGTGATCCGGATGTTCTATAACCAATAAATATTTACGTAGTTAGTCAATTATAGATTCGAAAATAAGATAAATCTTTTAGATACCACCAATATAATGACCAAATAGCATGCAAAAATAAATCCCGAAAATACTATTAATTAAATGATAAAATGACTAAATTATTTCAAACCCCAACCCTTATCCTAATTCATCTTATCAATATTAAACTCTATTCATTAAAATCAAATCTAAATATAAAATAATTTTCTTTAACTTTTAATCTATTATTTGGATTTTTTCTGTTCTTTTTTTTTGCTATTTTGGAATAAAAACATGTTTTACTTCTATCAGGTATTTTCTCATAAAAATATGCTTTTATATTTTATGTCGAATTGAAAGTTCTTACGATCGGGAGAGTGTTGCATTTCCCAGTTTTAGCACAGTCGTTGATCTTCCAAGCGTGGGCGCCTTGACCATCAAAAATGGCTCCATGCCCATTCAAATTGAAATTCTCGAGTTTTTCGAAATTAATCCATCCGCAATGAGGTTTACCAGGAGTGGCCTTAGAAGGAGCCATTATATGGCCATCCATTTCGAAAGTGACGGCACTTTTGCATGGACCCTTGAACTCTAGGGTCTTTACCAAATACTTCCCCTTCGACACTTTAATCTTGCTTGGTGATTTTAATTCACATGCTTTTTTCCATGCATCCGCAAATGCCTATATATATAACACCCGTTCCACACCATATTCTTACTTAAAACCATATAACAAGAGAGACTAGACGTATAACTATATGATATGGAACGTACCTTACTGTCATCGGTTTTGCCGTCTGCTTTGGCTCCTAATGCTTTAACATCAATTCTAGTTTGAACGCTTCCTTTGGATGGTTCGTCTTTATCGTTTTCTTGAAGCATTTTAGCCCCATTTGCTATTGTTGTGGCCATAACCACTAGTACTACAAAAACTAGTGTCTTCGCGCGGCGCAAACCCACCATTTTTTAATGCTCTTAAGTTTATTTATATATTTTTTTTTTCTTAGTATCGGGTTTTCTCTCTTTATACTTTTTTTTTTCGTTTTTTCTTGGTTTGCTCTGATGAGTCAAGAGTTCATTTTATAGAGGAGCGAAAGACTTTGAAAACCACAAATTCCGCCTAACGAAAAATAGAATTCATGATTAGTGTAATACATAATGAGAGATTTAAGCACGACCTTCTTGACTTGCTCCGTTTTCTATATATGGAAACATGCATGTGAGGTTGCAAAAAGATGTCTCATCTACGATCGAGAAAATCAGACTTAATATGTTTTTGTTACGCTTGGTTTTGATTTGGTTTTAGATACAAGAATTCCAATTCAAATAAAAAATATTTATAAATTTTGAGAATTATTAAATAAAACAATTTTACAGCTTAGTTTTTTTTTTTGACATCATTGTACAACTTATAAATATTTCAGTATAGTTGTTAATAAATCACCTTTTGCTCGAAACTTAGATTTTGATGTAAAAACATTAATAAACTCGTTTTACAAAAAAAAAACATAAATAAACTCTAAGTAAAACACCCGACTAATTAGTTACAAATAAAATGTTTTCAGATATTAAACGTGTATATTATAAATAAATGGACGAATATCAGGGGATTGGAGAAATTAACTCGGCCCACTACGTGAAAATTTTGTAATGGGCTCAACATGGGCTAAACAATTAGATTCTAGACTTGTATAAGAGAAACCCTAAAGGAAAGCCGAGACACCACCACAATGGAGAGCGGCGATGTTGTCGGAATCGGAGATTACGACGTTGAGACGAAGCGAGAGAAGCTGAGATCGTTGCTCTCTCAACTACTCGTCGATCCGATTCTCGCCGACGTTCCGGGGAATCCAACACTGTCGGATGTCGTCACTCTCGTCAGCCTTGAAAAGGGAAGCGCTATGCGACTCTCCATCGTCAAACTCGACGGCTCCTCCTTGGGTAATATATATATATATACTTTCACATGGGCATTTAGTCGTACAAGTGGTGTGCATTTACGTTTTTCTTCTTATTGGCAGATGTGGCGGTCATGAATTCAGCTACTTTGAAGGATCTAAAGATTTTGATCAAGAAGAAAGTTAATGAGATGGAGCAAGCAAACATGGGTCATCGCCACATCTCTTGGTAAAGCTCTCACCTTTTTTTATTTATCTTGTCGGAAAAGAGAAACCTTTTGTTATTACAAGAGTTTTGTTTGGGAACGTGCAGGAAGCATGTATGGTCAAATTTCTGTCTTTCGTGTAATAACGAGAAGTTGCTTGACGATGACGCAGTTCTTCAGGATGTCGGAGTTCGAAATAACTCTCAGGTTTACCTCGGTTGCTGTACTATGTTCAAACTATTTGAATACATATGCTCTGATTGTCTTTAATCTTGTTTTGATTGGTCTTTATGAACCAGATCGCATTTGTTCCGTATGTGATGAAGAAAGGTCCGGGAAGACACTCTAAGAGGAAGAAGCACCGTCTCTTTCGTTCACTGCACAAGACTTGTTAGATAGTAGCGGTAGGTTTTCGACCAAACTTAGTTATGTCATTCAACCCTAAAACTCGAGGTCACTAGATACATTTCAAAAGCACAATGGTTTAATTTTTTTTTTTTTTTGGGACGTTAGGTCTGATATGTTTTGAAACGTTAGGTCTGATATGTTTTTGAAACTATATCAAGATTCCCAGTGATGAAAGTTTTAGTAATCTGTGACGGTGAGAAAGTGGGGCTCCCTCTTGGGTTACTTTACCATTGAGGTTTTAGAGTAACCATTGCTGTAGATTCTTGGCAACTTCTGAGGGTTTCTTTGCCACCCATTACTACATTGAACGTTGGTTCTTTCTTTTAACTGTTTTCTTGAGATTCGGTGACATTGAACTAGACGTCTTTTCCGTTTTAGTTTTTTTTATTATAGGTACTTTGATTACTCAGTCTGTTACTATTACAGTTGGTGGATTCTGATAAGGTTGTCAAACATCATCATCATTAGGGCATCTCCACACCAACGAGAGGAAAAAACAAAAATATTTTCAGTGGCTGTTGCCTATTGAGCCTTACGATGCATCAGCATGCGTTTTGCCGGATACACAAGCAGAGTAAAGAGAAAAAGCACCAAGTGATGATCTAGAATACTGTATGCTCGTGAGTAGTGATGCCATCAGCAGATGGTGGGATTGATCTTTATTAGAGTGTGAGTTTGTTGGTTTAGCTGATGATAATCCGGTTCGGTGTAAAACTCTGTATATAAGCTGTAAATTATTGGTCGCAGTGTGCTTAACAGAAATAAATGGTGTTTTTTTCATTACTAACAGAAATAACAGATCATAAATTGTGACAGTGCAAAATAGTTCGGTTCATTTTTACGCTCCGTATATATATCTTACCGACGCTAAGCTAAGACAGTTGGTCATGTCGTTAAGTCATATGTTACAAACTTCTCGATTCTTACTGTATTGATAAATAAATGTAGTGGAACTGTGGAAATGTAGCAATTGTAAATGAAGAGAATATATTGCTTTATAACATCAAGATTTCTAAAAACTAGGACTGAAAACTAAAATGTAAACATTTATGACTTCCAAAATCTTGTCTCAGTCCATTATACTCTACACATTAATTACACATACTTGTATGAGGATTGATGTCCGGACCACTCTTAGGAAATTCTCCATACACCGAACTATAGACTGGGATGCACCATAGATAATAGTAACAATAAGAATCTAGGTCAATCACGCAATTGATGATGGCGAATTCGATTCTTGTAAAAAAGAAAGATTAAAAGTTCCTCTCAAAGTCAACACATTAAGAATAGACATCTTGTCTTGAATTGCGTAAATTTTAAAACGAAAAACATATACGGGCCTACGAATATCAATTCTCCGATGCTACATCATATAATTACAGCCTAAAGACAACAAAATAATAGTATCAAGTGTTTGGAATAACCAAAGTGGTGGGAAACTTGTGCACCTCTTGCTAAACCTTACTTTATAGCCTTTGAAGAACACTCACGGCACAACTGCCCCACCCACCATTTCGTTTTTTACTTTCTTATTTCTCTATCTTTGATTAGAAAAGCAACAATTATTTAGCTAAACACTACCAAGATATAGTCATGAAACTCTCTTAAATATTTTAATCTCAATGAGTGTTGTACTTGGTGTATAATGAAACCGAGGGAAAATTATTTAAACACACATTTCACTTTTTAAGTTGTGATTCTACACCATATATCTTGTTAGGAACTTGTCTTAGAGTAACCCATTGGTTGATGTATTTAGGAGCATCATTATTGATAATATGTCAAGGGAGTTTCTTATAGAAAAATATTAAAGTAATATTTGATGTATGAAGTGTGAACACAAAGTTTCATTATTTTAGTGGTGAATTTCTAAAAGCTTGACAAACATTTTTGATATTACTTTTTTATATTTCTTATCTAATGAATTAACATTTTCTGAGTGGAAATTCTAGTTATTCTCACCCTAAAGTTTCTCAAAAAAAATGTAAGTCTGAATTTCTCAAGTTTTGAAAGGATTCATCAAATAATAAAATCATGTATTCACACTTGAATGATCAAATATTTACATTAATAGCTGATGAAAAATTCATTTGAAAGATTACCGAAGTTACTGCTCTAATTAACTTTTAGGTGATCTTGGAACGTCTCTGATTCAAATCAACAGATCGCCATTATACAATACAAGCGTAGACAACTACAAATCACTATGGAGATGATACTGTAGTGAACTCTGTTTCAATGTATAAAAAAAAACTATCTTGATCCACTCTTAATCTAACTTATGTTTACACGTTGATTATGTCTAAAACCCAGCAATTCAAATAGACATACTTAAATATCTCTGTCTTAAAAAATAATTTTGATCTAGATGCTTATCTCACCCATGATTAACTTATATATATCCACAAAATATTAATTATATTTTCTGAAAGAGAAAAGTCCAGCATGAATATGATCTACATCACACACAAACTCTCCAATTCCTATTACAACTTGTGTATATATATTTATATATCTCAACGTTTAAAAGAAAAAGCACTAAACTAGAAATTGGAAATAGACAAAATATATTAAATAAAAAGGGTATGACCAGTAAACAATTTGATTTACTGTTGGACCTTTTATAAAACAAAGTTAGATGATAAAAAGTAAAAGGAAAGAGAGATGCAAAAGAGAGGACTTCTGCATGAGTTGGCAACTTCAGTTTTTGTTCTTATTATTAAAGTCTTTAAAGTAAACCTAATTAAAAAAAACGTAAGTGTTGCTCTGTCATCATCATCACACTTTCCCCCTCCCTTTTGTTTTCTTCTTCGTTTTCTTTATTCTCTTTTGACAATCCGTAACTCCAAATCTCATCCTACGGTCTAGAAAATTTAAACTTTTTCCACGATAGAATTATTATTATGTGATGCCCATTCAACGTAACCCCTCAGTTTCCTCATCATCTTCCCTCCTCTCTCTCTCTCCATCTCAATATATCAAACTCTTGTTGCTTCTGTTGTTTCTCTTCTTCATCCATGGCTTCAGAGAACAGTTTCAAGAAGAGAAAGATCACCACCGTGGAAGACTGTGGAGGACTTTTAGAATCCCTTCCCGGAGATATCCTCACCGACATATTCTCTCGCCTTCCCATCTCCTCCTTAGCTAAGCTTATGTTCGTTTGCAGATCTTGGAGATCCATTTTGACGACACAACACGGTCTTGTCTCTTCATCTTGTTCTTCCGACAAGAAGCCATGTCTTCTCCTTCACTGCGATTCACCAATACGCAACGGTCTCCACTTCTTGGACTTATCAGAAGAAGAGAAACGTATCAAGACCAAGAAGTTCACCTTAAGATTCGCATCTTCCATGCCTGAGTTCGACGTGGTAGGTTCTTGCAACGGTTTGCTCTGTTTGTCTGATTCTCTTTATAACGATTCTCTCTACCTCTACAACCCTTTCACTACAAACTCCTTAGAGCTTCCCGAGTGTTCCAACAAGTACCACGATCAAGAACTCGTCTTCGGCTTTGGATTCCATCAAAAGACAAAGGAGTACAAAGTTGTGAAGATAGTTTACTTCAGAGGTAGTACTAGTAGTGCCTACAGAGGTCGTGGTCGGATCCAATACAAGCAATCAGAGGTTCAGATCTTAACGTTACCAACAAGAAGAGATCAATCTTTATCTTGGAGGAGCTTAGGGAAAGCTCCTTACAAGTTTATGAAACGTCCCACGGAGGCTTTAGTCAACGGGAGGTTACATTTTGTTACAAGGCCACGAAGGCACGTGCCTGATCGTAAGTTTGTATCATTTGATCTTGAAGATGAAGAGTTTAGAGAGATTCCTAAACCGGATTGCGGTGGGCTAAACCGGATCAACCATAGGCTAGTGAACCTTAAAGGGTGTCTTTGTGCGGTTGTTTATGGAAACTATGGGAAGTTAGATATATGGGTTATGAAGAATTATGGAGTAAAGGAGTCTTGGGGTAAAGAGTATAGCATTGGGACTTACGTGCCAAAGGGGCTAAAGCAGAGTTTGGACCGACCAATGTGGATTTGGAAGAACGCTGAGAATGGTAAAGTGGTTAGGGTTTTGTGTGTGTTGGAGAATGGTGAGATCTTGTTGGAGTATAAGAGTAGGGTTCTTGTGTCATATGATCCAAAATTGGGTAAGTTCAAAGATCTTCTTGTCCATGGTATGCCTAATTGGTTTCACACTGTTGTTCATGTTGGAACATTATCTTGGCTTGATACACCACTTGATTTATGAAACTTTTTAAAAAGAAAATTCTTCATTTTAATTATTTTCATATAATATTCCATTTATAGTCTTAAGTAATGTTGTAAATTATGAGTCATCTTCTTTCCTCCTTCCAAGTTATTGCTTCGTTTCTGGTACATGTACTATTTGTTGGTTTTTTCATGTTTTTTTTTGGTTTCATGTAGATATGGTTTCATAAATCTACTGGTAAATATATATGAAGAAATTTGTGCCACTAGTCAGTTTTATGGCTTTTTATTTTGCGCCTTTACTATATGTTATTTTGCAATATATTTGAATGAAACAAAGAGTATACAATTGTTAAACCAAAATATACAATTCATAAGCATGCTGCATGCATGTGACCAACTATGTAACATTAGTTGCAGAAATGGTTAATTGAGCTTAACTAACGTTCCACGACAGCCACGAGGGCCTCATTTTTCACGACTTGTAACCGTCGTCGTCCATTCTATTATGTCTTAATATTTTGTGTTTGTTTAATAAACTTCTACTATATATTATCGAATACAGTACAATCATAAAATTTGTATGCTGGATCAGGATCAGTACGTGAGCCATCCATGAAAAGAATCTCGCAGCATATACTTAGATCCATGGAGTTCACAACAAGAAAATAAAGGCACGACGATAAAGCAAAATTTAAAGAACTCTCATACAAAAGAAGCTTTCGCAAATCACGCAAACCATATAATTCAATAAAAAGAAAAATTGTGCATATAAATATAGATAACTATAGCGACTCTCGATCTGAATATTAAACCCATGTGGAAAGATTCCTTATCGTCTGAAAATAAAATGAAAACTCTATACATCTTAAGATCTAAACATCATATTTTATAGGAAAAAACATGCATCTAGAACTTTCTTTGTAGAAATTGAAGTCTTCATTATCTCGGAATTATTACATAGTATTATTTTTCAGATGATGGCTAACTTAATTAATGTATCATATCAAGTTACGATGTCAACGACCGAAAATAATTTGCACATCGTGAGTTTTTTTAAAGGTCATCAGGAAATGATTACCGTGGGATAAACATATATCGTTTTCGATTTTTAAAATATTGGAGTGTATATTATAGGCTACCATCATTTTACTATACCTGGGTTAATCTGCGAACATATGAAAGTGACAACAGAAAAGGCTTGCTAACAATCACGTATACAAAAGATACGTCGACTAGCTAGTGTGGAAGGCCGGCCATTTTCAAAAGGCCGCAATGACCATTTTTCTTGCTCACCAGTAACCACAAATAGTCTCTAGAGTATGCATTTTTTTCCTCTAGTTCTGAAATTTTGCTAAGAAGAAAAAAATCTGAAAGTTCCATATTCAGAAACAGCCGTAATACCCTTTTGGTCCAAAATTTCCATGCTCAAATTAATCAACATGCATAATATAAGTGACAACATTTTTTTAACACCACTTTCATTAATACTTAAAATTAAAACTACAGTTTGAAGAAGAAATAATCTAGCTCTACAAGCTATTCCATAAGACAATAGAACATAAATGATAGATGCAGAAAAATCTTTAGGAAAAAAGGGATCGTAAACTCAAACTCAGAGTACAACTCAAATGCGTTGAACCAAAAATCCATGGTACTATAGCCGAAAGGTAGAAACAATACAACATATTCAAACAAACTAGTACAACTTAACAAAAGAACAAACAAACTATAGTACATGATTCTGACAAGGCATAGTCTATTACTATTACATTGCATAGTAAGACAGAAATGTGTGTGAAAAAAACTGCTAGGTTAATAAGATGAATGTCCTTAACTATAATAAACAATGAGATATGTAGGCCTTAAAAACATCAAACATCTACAAAATCACAATGATCCAAAACAAAATCGAATGAATCTAATCGTTTTGTATATCGTTTGATTGCATAATCAAACCGGAAGAAATCGGCTAAATAACCAATACATTGGTTAAGATATACTAACTCGGACGAATAATATAATCCAAGTATCCAAACAATAACAACAGGTAATTAAAAAAAAACATAAGAGAGATTGGTCGTGTCGTGGCTCGAGGCTCGTTTCCTCTGCGCGTGGAACAAAAGTACAATCATACTTTTGTCGGAATTCTCGGTAGTGAGAGTAGTGACTCTCCACGATCTGTTCACTTTCTCTCTCCTATAACTCGGATCACCACATGACTCCATCTCCTCCTCCTCCTTCCTTTCCGTTGACACAGAACCAATCTCCCCAACTCCTCATTGTCTCTCATCTCTTCGTTTAGATCCCAAAAAAAAGGCAAAGACTTTGAGGGATTTAATTGATTGATGTCTTTGGTATCTGGAGCTGTATCGAGTTCCACCAGAGACATGGGAGGAGACGACGAAAGCACGTCGAGAACTCATCGTCACAACGATGGCACAGACGACGAGGGTGTTGAATCCTTGGGGAGGCAGATGAGCGAGTCTTCTATCTGCGCTACAGAGGATGAAGAAGAAGACGACGATTCCAAATTGCATTTGGGTCCTCAGTACACTATCAAAGAGCATCTCGAGAAGGATAAAGTTGCTTCCTTTTTTTTTTTCTCAAATTATATTTAATTATTTTTTTTTTAGAAGAATTCTCACTGCTGAATCTGAATTTTATAGGATGATGAGAGCTTAAGGAAGTGGAAGGAACAGCTCCTTGGAAGTGTTGATGTCACCAACATTGGAGGTTTGTATAAAAAAATGCAAACTTTATAATAATATAAATAATTATAATAATCTTGGAAATGATTGTTAGATCAGACTCTGGATCTTGACATCTCTATGTTTATGTTCTTGCTTGATTATACATTTTTCAGTGATTGTGTTGTTGCATGCATATACAACGTTTTAGATTCTACATTTGTCTTTTTAAATATCTGCAGAGACTCTTGACCCTGAAGTGAAGATCATTAGCCTGGCCATCTTATCCCCTGGAAGACCAGATATTGTACTTATGGTTCCGGAGAATGGGAATCCAAAGGGAATGTGGTTCACTTTGAAAGAAGGGAGCAAGTACTGTTTGAAATTCACGTTTCACGTTAACAACAACATTGTCTCTGGTCTTAGGTACACCAATACTGTTTGGAAGACCGGTGTTAAAGGTAATAAATAGAAAACAACAACTTACAAGTTTGCCTTAGGTTCTCTTAATTGTTTAAATGTGATCCAATTTTTTTTTCTGTGGATTCAGTGGATAGAACAAAGGAAATGCTTGGAACCTTTAGTCCTCAGTTGGAGCCATACAACCACGTGATGCCGGAAGAGACCACTCCTTCTGGCTTGTTTGCTCGAGGATCATATTCTGCAAGAACTAAGGTACAGATAGTGACATTCGTTTCAGAATCTAACTCTGTTATTAGTCAGATTGATTTATTCTTTGGTGGTGTTGATTACTTAACTTTTGCCAAAAATCTTGTTTCAGTTTCTTGATGATGATAATAAGTGCTACTTGGAGATCAACTACAGCTTCGACATCCGTAAAGAATGGCCTGCGGTTTGAAAACTTCGAGAACAAGTTATCATGAGATGATGTGTTGTCAGTAGAAGTTGCGTTTGTTTTACTCCTTCTTTTCATCGTTGAACATAGTATTGTTTTTTCTTTTTTCTTTTTTATTTCCGATCATCATGGTAGAACAAGAGCGACATTTACTTCCTCTTTGATCTTGATTTTGTCTAGTTTCTCAAGTCCAACTCTCCTGCTTCTTAACATGTGTTTGATGATATGATTGTGTAATACTCATATCCTAAGATGTAAAATGAGTAATTGTCTCAGTCAAAAGCTGAAAAGATGGAAGTTACAAAGACAAAGTTCAAGAGAATGATATTTTATTTATTTATTTGAAATTGGAAGATTGATTCACATATTTTGAATTTCAGTTCGCACTACAATTATTCAAAACACGCAAACTCCAAACTTGAACTGCTGCAAAGTTTAATATATATATATATATACTATATTAATTTTAATATCACATCAGGTCTTATCCTCATGGCTCATATGTCACTTTCTTTATCATGTGAAGTCTTATCCTCATGGCTAATAAGAAACAGTATTGATTGAGAACAACACTTTGCTAATGAGGCAAAGAAGATTTGAAAGTGAATCTAAGAGAAAACATGATTATTATCACAAAGAGGGAGGGTTACAAAGCAAAGGCAAGGAACACCTCTTTGGAAAGTGAAGAAACTTTGACATTTACCATCACAGAAAATGGATAATCTTGGTCTTTTGTTTTGCTCTCAAAGTAAAAAAAAAATCCTATTTATTTACTTGTACAGAAGGAAAACAAGAGGGGTAAAGTAAATAAAGTAACCATTGGACTCCCTCCTTGCTGTACACTTTATGTGTTCTTACCACTTTCTTTAAGAGAGTTGAGTCTCCGGTGTCTCTGGTCGAGCTCTGCCATCACCGCTGGTTCCTGCTTCTTCCTCTGCTTAGATATTGTGTTGGTTGTCATGGATCCGATTTTCTCAAACGCCACCTGAACAAAAGATAATAATAAATTAATCTTGAACATTTGAACTAGTTTCTTTTTTTCTTTAGGATTAGGAATATGGCTTTTTACCGTTAGCAACTCATCAGGGTCAAAGAGCTGGTGAGAGGTAGTCTGTATTATGTTGATTACATCACCGACCTGGTGTGTCATAAGCAGCTCGTTTTCCTTCATCTGCAAATGAAAAAGAGATCTGTGAGATGGAACTTACTCTCAAGGAGGAAAATGTTATCAAAAGGAAGAGAAGTAAGGAACCTTGAATATTGCTAAAGCTGCATGGAAAAGAACCTTTGCTCCTTCATAGAAAAGTACATCCCATACTCGTAGAGTTGTCTGCAAACCCAAAAAAAATATTCTCTATGTAACTAACAAAAGCAAGCTTATAAAGCCAAAGAATCCAAATGATGTATAAGAACCTCAGAAGGCAAGCTTTTCGAAAAGAGGCATAGAAACCACTCTGTGGCTACAAGGGAAACATCAAACCCCATATTGTCAAGATGAGTAGCTATTCTGCAAAATAAACGTAATGTGTTTCTTTTTCCATGAGTGATTTTCTTGATCAAGACAATTTGATCAAGAGCCAGGAAAGACATACATACCGAGGACACTTTTGGGCGAGCAAATCTTTGAAAACACGCTGCTCAACATGGCAACCAGACAAGTTGGTTGTGTAGCAGTCACGGACTAATACGTTTTCCAAAAGAACTGCTAGCATCCAGAACGCGTCTTCTTCTGTCTTCATCACAAGTAGTAGTAACGCTGCAACATAGTTTAAGCCCTGCAACAAGAAGAAAACAACACTCGAGTAAGATTACAAAACTCATATGAATAGAGAGAATGGAGATCCGGAACAGGATATATAGTGTGTACCTGGCAATAACCAACATCAGAATCTCGAAATGAATACCCAACAAGCACACGTCTTAGAGCAGCATGACCCTCTGGAGTATCCAACCATGGATGGCCAGGAAAAGTCCGTGGCAAATCCTGCAAAAATGGAGACACAATGTCAAAAGCCAATGATTAGAAAGATCCAAAGAGATTGCACTATAATATTATCACATAGTCTCAAATGATCAGGGCAGTCCCTGAGCCAAGTCTGATGAAACATTCGCCTCAAATCCTCCGAAATTTTTCGAAAAAAATTACATTGATATAAGCCCCTAAATTTGTAAAAGAAATTTTTTTCGGTCCCTAAATTATTGAATTCCCTATTGACTCGTCTACAGCCCCGACAGGGCCGGCCCTGCAAATGACCATCAATCAAACAGTGATAGCAGAAGAAAGACACTGCTACAAAGTTGCCTAAACACAAGAACGAACAACGGACCAAGAACAATCCTAAAACCAAACTCACATGATCGATCTGCCGCGTAGCAGGCGTGACCATCCCATCAACAGCCTTAGTCAAATCACCGTAATAACTCTCCGGGACAGTAGACTTCTTCTTAGCAGCACCGGAGAGAGAGAACCAAACCTTAGGCCTCAGCACGGGAGGTATCCCTTTCCTAATCAACCTCTTCAACGTGATGGCATTACTCAAAGCCGAGATCTTCAGAGACGTCTTCAGCGCGATACCGACGTCACCGACCAAGAGAATATCAGGCTGGAGATACCAGTTAGCTCCTTTGCTCGCTTCGAGAGCCCACCAGACTCTCCCTTGGCTCCTCACTTTCTCCCTCACTTCGTTCAAGACGTTGACGTCGTCCACGTTTCCTTCTACTGTGAAACCGTATAGGTCTTGGAACTTGACGACGATGTTGGCTCGTCGGGCGTGGATGCTGGGGCGGAGGATCGGGATTTGGGATTGGAGCTCCGTTGCTATGTCTCTTTTGCTTTGGATTCCGAACATTTTAGGAGGATCTTGTCTGATTTTTTTCTCGTCAGTTTCGGACCAATCACGAACATGTCAATTAAAATAAAACAGAGGATGGTACAGAGGAAATGAAAAGGAAGGTCCTTTTCTTTCTTGGATTTAAATATTTTTTTTATTAAATATTTTTTAATGTTGTCACGTTCTGCTCCAATAATTTTGATTTTTTTTTGTGAACTAAAAAAATCAGAAGCAAAAGATGGAGATTAACTCCATTTGCCCTTCTCAGAAAAAAACCATTCTCTTTATCCTCTTTCTTTGCTTACTACCCCTTTGTGGACCCCATTACCAATACAAATACTAAATTAACCTTTCATTTCTTTAATATATTTCTTCCACCTCATTAACTCATTTATTTTTTTAATTAAATAAATCAACTACATCCAAAAACAAAGATGGCCCACATAATTAATCTTAACCAATCATATCCAAGCTGTCTCACACTTCTTTCTTCCTATTTTCTCTACCATCGTGGAAGCTCATCTTCCTCATTCTCCATTGATAATTTTGAAGCCTGAAAAAGAAGCAATTCTTGTCTGTTTTCGATGATTTTTTTTTCTCGAATAGCATTTAAATATTGTTTACATCATAGGTAACATTAAAAAGGTAAAAATTAATGAAAATTTAGAGAAATTAAAAACGATTTTGAAAACTGTATTTATGGATTTCGGATATATTTTATATTTTTCAGATAATTTTTTTACTGGAATACTATTAAAAAGATGGATATATCTCGGCAAGAGTAAAAAATAAGATTCGATGCAAATTATAGATATTATAAAATAATAAATATATTGTTAACATATAAATTTAAATATTTTGTAGTTTACGTTTTGTATTGTTTATTTTATTATTGATGTCTTACTTTGTTAACTAAAGAAATTTATAGTTTTGCACGGAGAATATATATAGTAGGTGATTTCATTAAGGGTATTGGTTTCAAAACATTCGAAATCTATGGACTTTACCAATTTTGTAGTAGTATTGTAGTGAATTAGTATTAGTAGAGAAATGATTGATGTCATCATTGTAAAAATGGGGGCAGGAGAGGTATGGGATCTTGGATTGAATGTGGAAGTGGTTCAAACTATTTGAACGTGAAAATTTATTATGTTTTCATTGGGTGTAATTTGGACTACTAGAATTACTGGTTTTATTGTGTATAACTCAGATTACTAGAATTATTGGGTTTATTGATTGTAACATGGCATACTAGAATTACTGGGTTTTATTATGTGTAATCCAAAATTCCTATATATTGCAAGTAGTACGTATATTTAGTATATAGAACTCATATATTATCTATTAGTAGATGATCTTTATAGTAAATAAGACTACTAAAACTATTTAGATGATTATTCTCTAAAGTTTTAGGAATATTTATCATTTTTCCAAAATGTTTCCTTAACTTTCATGATTGTTATGTGAATGGTAAAGCTATATTAAGAAGAATCTATAAAAATACTTATTTCTGGTAAACTGTTTATGTAATACTCTTCCTTAATGAAATTTATTGTATAAAATCATCGGTTTTACTACAAAATATTTTATTTAGACATGGTTTTACTAATAAAACTTAAAATTTGTCAAAATATTACTATGCATAAGATAGTATTACTACTACCTTGAAGATTACCAAGAATTACTAAGTGTAATTAGAATATTGAATTTATGTATATAATGGTTACACGTTTCACACGAATATTTTTTAGTGATAGAAGGTGTAATGTGATATATTACCACAACTTAATAGTTAATATTTACTGACAAAATGTGTTTGTAGAAGATATACTTAATAATTTTTTCGGACATAATAAACTTAATAAAATAATTATTCTAACATGTCTTTTGCAACATATACAAATTTTAAACATTTAAATTTCAACTATCTCGAAGAAAATATTTGGAAATATTATCTTTTCATATTCGAAAAACTGATTTGTGCATAAAAAGTAAAAAAGTACAAGTGCATAGAGAGAGTAAAAACAGTTGAGAAAAATAAAAGAGTAAAAACAGTTTAAACTGCAGATTCAAAAGAAGGAATATGAAATGTACCAATGTATTATGATAACTAGAGAGAAGGAACTTACCTCTATACATCTATCTTATTAAAACAGAAACATTACGTTGGACCTAACATTTATTTTGTAAATTTTTAAATTAAATACACCTTATACTTTATAGTTAAACTTACATTAAATCATTAATGTTCATTTCTTTATACTACTATCCATGTTTCCAAACAATATACTTATTTCTTACTACTATCAATGTTTCCAAACAATATATTTTATACTACTATCAATGTTTCCAAACAATACAATAATTAATCTTAATATTTTATATCTATCATTTTCTCTTTAAAATTTTGTAGAAACATCATAATTTCATAAATTGCAAAATAATGAACTTTAAAATTTGGATTATAAGATTACAAATTATGAAACTATTATAATTTAAATCAAATTAGATTACATATTGGTCATCCATCAGTTCAATCGGTTAGTCTCGAATTTTAGTGATTGTTGTTAATATGAATATTTTAAAAACCTAAATTGAATTGTCAGATCTCCGGATTAACCGGTATAATCACAATCGGGTTGAATTTAGACACACTGATTTAAATGCAAAAATATTTTAAATACACTCTTTAAAAGTTACCAAAATATTTGTTAAGTTATTAGTAAAATTTTCATCGTAAAATATTCCGCGCTTCCAAAGCGCGGGTCATAATCTAGTTTTTTCAGTTAAAAGCTTAACACTCTCAGACATTAATCTCCATAAACATAGTTAACATTGAACTGGATTATTAATACAAAAAGACATATACACAACATTAAACAAAATAAAGCAGCTGCTCAATGCTCATTGAACAAAATAAAGCAGCAGTAGCTCTCAGACATTAAACTCCATAAACATAGCTTAACACTTCATTTTCGTCCAAACCCTATCATCCATTGTGTAAACATACATGTAATATAATCCAAACTGCACCTGCTCATTGATCATGTTATAAAATAAAGTCCAATTATTTACCAGCTTCCTTATATCACCACCAAAACAACCATGGTACCACTATCTCTTCCTCTGCCACCACTCTCTCCTCTACCACTGCTCATTCCAGTCTTCCACCACCACCGATCCACCACCACTGTTATCCACCTGAAAAAAAAGTCAAAGTCGTAACGTTTAATCATCATTCATGCCAGAAATAGATCAAATTGCCAAGAAAAACTCAAAATGCTAAAAAGGGAGCATTTTAAAAGTACTTACAAACCTACAGAAGTTCTGAAGAACATCAAAAAACCTATCAATGTCATCTTGATTCTGGTAGTTCTCAATCAACGTCATAACAAAACACTTGGAGGCATTGATCTCTTGACATATACAGAATCAAGATCTAAACAGAGAAATCAAAGCCCTTCTCACCGGCGAAATCGATGGTACTCTGGGGAAAGAGGATTTAATCACCGGCGAAATCGAATCTGACAACTTTTTGATGGACCCTAGCTTATGATTTTGAGCGAAGTGTTTCCAAATCAAACATGTCGCAAGCCGAGAACAGGAGAGACAGAGAGAGGCACGAAACCTGAGAAATGAGTCTAAAACGCAGCGTTTAGGTTTGGGAACCGGGTTGTACTCGTATGGATTTGGGTGGTCGGGTTTCTGTGGTCGGGTTATGTAATTATCTGATTTCATTAAGGTTGTAGATGTCTTTAACGCTGTTTTGTATTTAAAAATAAATGAAAAAGAAATTATATTTTATTGTTGGGAGAATTTAGAATTTTCTAAGAGTCAGAGGGGCATCTCGAGTTAAAGTCCGCAAAAGATGAAGAAGCCAAGAAGAAGAAATGATTTCCCCCCACCACCAACACCTCCCTCTGGTGAGGAACAGTGACACTAAAAATGGAAAAGAAGAGATAATAAAAATGAAAATCCAGAGGAGCTTTAAGTTGAATCCCGTGTCTATCGGTGTGTGTTGAGAAGAGAGCAGAATGTATGAAAGGGAGACGTTATCTTATCTATCCTCGAGTCGATCAAGGTCCACAAAACTTGCTTTGATTATTTACAATGTTTTTGATACTTGAGACGGCAAAAACGTGCTCAAGTCTTATGTATCTACTACTACTATGTGTATACATTGAATGAATACACAAACAAAGGTGTTACTTCATATGATAATGACATGTACATATTTATTATATCAGATTTGCTTAAAAGATACGTGAGTCCACGACTCCACTACCCTTTCCATAACTTTGCGTTTCAAAGTCTTATAACCAGTTTTTAATCCACCTCCCTATTCGTTCTAACAATATATAATATGTTTTTTCTTTTGTGGGGTGTATCAAGCCTCTGAATGAAATGCAACGTCTAGACGTTGATCTTCATGATCACATTCCAGATAGAGCAACTTGATATCTTTGTTATATCGTTGTAATCTGACGGCATATATATTAAGGGCATAGATATTACCGAGTGATCTCTACAACAAGCACGATACTGCGTTGCCCCTTGAAGTGATGTGTGCATGGAATCTCATGGAAGGAACATGAGCCATGCGATTCAGGTACACACTCTTAGTCTTAGGTTTGAAAGGTCAATTTCAGTGGCTGTGTTTACTTGCACATCCTCAAGGGAAGGGGTTGAATCAATCTTACAGGGTCACAGAGCCTATAGAAGTACACAAGAAGCTTATCACACACCAAACAAGAAGGCATATCCTCCCCCATACATTTGGAACACATCGATGACTGAAACAGGGTTTGAGAAGATGATAAGAAATTACACAGTCAATCTCTATGGCAGCCATAACTAAGTATAAGCAAAGCTGGAAGAGATGTTCCTGAGTGTCTGTGCAATAACCAAAATCCATTTCCACTATTTTAAAGCTTCTCCATTTCTTTTAACTCCACTCTCTAAGCTTTATTTTGAAACTAAGAAGCTTGTAAACATGATCTTTTCATTAACGAGATTGTTACATCATGCAAAAGAAACAAAACATCAAAACCCAAGAGATGATGATTCACCACAAAAAAAAACTTATTGAATTAAAAAAAAAAGATCAATGTCTTTCAGAAAAGAAACAAATCTTTCAACAGGGCACAAACTTAAAAGCTTATTTTCCACAGTGTATCAAACTGCCGGCACCTAGGAAAAGCCCAAAAATTGCTGCGCTCCCCATGGTCGTTTGCCCTATGTACCTTATCTTCATTAGCCCAGGGACCTGCACCAAAGAAGAACACCAAAAACTTATTTAATATGAAGCCCCCCACACGGTTATGAGGTTGTTTGCACAATTGCTTAAGCATATAGTGACAAGGGCATCATCATCTACTGACAATGTTTTCATTACAAGAGAATCCTTAAAAACACAACAACAAGAGCAATCTCAATCATAACTAAAGCGCCCAACTATCATCTTCTCTAGCTCAAAAAATAAACACAACAACAAGAGCAACCAATCATAACTGAAGCGTTTCACAGAAACAAAGATGCATAAGTCAATTAGTTAATGTCTCACTGTGAAGACACACAACATAAGGCCGAGCTCTCAGAAAAAGATTAAATTTTACCAAAAAAGAAACGATTTTTACAAAGCTTGAGGAAAAAGTAGTTACCTTGAATCTAATCGCCTCGTAAGTTCCATAGACAGCACCTGAGAGAGAGATTCAATTCACACAAGATTGTAATTTGTATCGCCGCAATTGGGATTTAGGGTTTCGTTTTCCTGAAGGGAGAGAAATGTTTACCTACAGCGCCGCCAACTGCGCCGCCGATGGCAGCTCCGGCAACGATTCTGGTTAAACAACTATCTTTCGCCATCTTTGCGGTGGTTGCTTCCCTCGCCTCCGCTTTTATGTTTTTTTCCTTTTTTTTTTGGACAATCGATTTTGCCTTTCGCATCATGGAGGACAAGCATGTTACATCGACTTCTTACAAAACCCAATCTAAACCGGCTTGATCTGACCGCTTTAACCCAGATCAGATCACTACTCGAGTGGATCTGACCCAACCCGGCATTTATTGTTTTCTCATTAATTAAAATTATTTCCCAATCTAACAATTTATATTTTAAAGAGTATCATTTTGTGTCATAAGATAATTTGATTGAATTATTTTTAGATATTGGTGAATAACTAAATTATGAAGTTTTTCATTTTTTATTGAAATTTTGTTTTTTTTTTTAAATATAAACTTTCAAATAACTTCACTTTTATTTGATTGATTGAATTATATCTAGTTTTATATGTTAAGTAATACTTTTTGAAGTGTATCAACTTTTAAATAATAGCTAAACAACCTACATGGTGAAACATATAAAGCATTATTATTGATTTAACGACCTGGTTTGCTACAAGAGTTAGTGATGGGTTAAATTGTTTAGTTTCAGTTTGCACTCAAACAAACTCTTAAAAAGTGTCACACTTGTTGTAAAAAAGTTTTTTTTTGATTTGAATAAATTTAACATTCTTAAAAAAAAACATATAAAGCAGTATTATTTATAGAGACTATACTACATTTAGTTGCAGAATTTATGAAACATAACTACTAGCAAATGTTTTGTTTTTAGGAATATCCTGTTTTGCGGCAGGCTTTATATAATCTTGTATTTATCATGTATCCAACATGCATTTGCTCCGGTTCTAATCTATCAGTATTAAAAAATATGAAAAAATGTTAATTTACATATGACAATGAAAACTTGTAGTGTATTATCATTGCGGCCAGCCCCAACTAAGAAATGAGGAGATGTTTTATAGAGAACCTACGTTGAAGAGAATTATCACAATGGAAGAATGTGAGAGTTTGTCATGGTGGATTATTATATATGTAATTTTGATGCATCTTTCTTTTATAGATATCAACATATGGGTTTCAGGTTGTGAAATTTTGCGCTGTGACGCTGGACTCTCAAGTGTCTTAAGGGAACTGCTTTCTTCAATACAAGTCATTCATTCAACTCTATATATATTGAATCTCAGATTAGAGAGATGAGGCAACTACTGATATCATCTATTGTCTTTATGTGTTTAATATTTGTCAAACACCTAAGCTGGGGCATGAATGATGAGGTCAAAAAGCTATGCAGCTTCGGGAAAACTAAAAAAAGACCAAGTTGTAGGGAGTTTGATTGGGCAACAAGTCATGGTATATATTAATAATAATCAGAAAGGTGAGGCAACTACTGCTTATGAGCAAATCAAAAGGACATGTCTAATTATAGAACTTGAGAACGTTGGATTTTTAAATATTTGTTCCACAACATGGAAAACACCAACTTGTTTTCCTGTCGTATATTTGACCAGAAAACTAGCAAATAATGCTTTTACAGTAAGTTAGGTACTGATCCAACACAAAATGTATATAATGCGGTGACTTTGGTAGTAATTCTCTATTAATAATCACAACCTTTAATTTGGGTTTGAAATGTGGTTTTAATTATGTTAGATGAATTTACAATCTAAAACCAATATATATATATATAATATAATACTTGTGATGTGTAAAATTATCCTTAGTATACTATTTTGAGATGATGGCTATTAATCTCAAAAGTTTTTAGCAAATATCGATGAGACCAATTTTAGATTGAATAATTATGGATATCATATTACTTTTAATCTATTTTTTAAAAACTAATCCATGATAAATAGATCAACCAATTTTTAATATATTAGTTAAGATCCATTCTAACTTGAACATCTGATGTAGAGATTTGTAAGTTTGTTTTGTTTTGTCTGCCCAAAAAAATAATTTGTGTCTTAATAATTGTTTTATGACGTGTCAATTACAATTTTGTTTCTCCTCTCCTCTCATCTCCGACCCACAGATAAAACAAAACCAGCTTATCCATCTCCTTGTCTGCATGATGATGCAATTTCTCAGACAATTTTCATCCAAAATTCCCATCCAAATTCTTTCGTAATTTTTTTTTCTTTTTTATTCTTTTAGGTTTTTTCCTCTCCAGTAGTCTCGTACCAAAGACAATTTGTTCCCCCTGTTCTGCAAAAAAAAAAAATACTGATTCTTAGAGTTTTAGTTTTTTCTCAAAGAAAATTTGAATTTTTTGAAGAAGGCTTTGAGGATTTGGATTTTCAAATTTGACCCTTGTTTCATATTCTCGATGAATCCCTTTTACAAAACTTTTCATTGGTGCAATTGTTTTGTTGTTTGACAAATGCAATGACTCTTCAGGGGATGTCGTGATATATCTTTCAGACAAAAATCTGTTTGAATGTCTCTGTCGTGTTCTCATTGCCTCGGCTCTAGTTCGAAAATGTCTGTCGGTCAAGAAAATGTCTATCCTGTCGAAGTTTCTGGTATCAAATTCAATATCCTTTTTTCAAGGCTTTTCCTATGAAAAACCTTTTAGAAAATGTTCGTTTTGTTTTTAGGGTCTCGTGCTTGCTTGTATGACCTTTTATGTTCAGATACACCAAGATGGACTCTTCAAATGGATTTGCAGACATCTTCTTCTTCTGGTAATACCTAAAAGATGACTGCCTCTACATTTATGCTAGTGGTAGTTGCAGACACTCTCATGTCACGTTTTACATTTTCAGATCCTCGAGATCGGTTGGAGAAGTTGCTGAAGCAACCTGGAAACAAATATTGTGCTGACTGTGGATCTCCTGAACCAAAATGGGTGTAAGTTGATTGATTGATTTAATTGCATTTGATAACCTGTTCATTTATTCTATTGATGGATTGAATAATTTCATTTGATGTTGTGTAGATCTTTGAGTCTTGGTGTATTCATCTGTATAAAGTGTTCTGGTGTACACAGAAGCCTTGGAGTTCATATATCAAAGGTATTTTCCTTCTCATCAACAGTTTCTCTGTATTTTTAATCTTTAAAGCCTTTTCAACGATTTGTGTTGGCGTTAATTACAGGTTTTATCAGTTAAGCTGGATGAGTGGACAGATGATCAAGTTGATATGCTCGTAGGGTACGGTGGAAACACTGCAGTGAACCAGAGATTCGAAGCTTGCAACATCGACCAGTTAAAAAAACCCAAACCAAATTCCATTAATGAGGAACGCAATGATTTCATCAGGTGGCATATTTTACTCAAAACTTTGTTATAGTGTCATGTACGTATAGTCATAACATTGTTCATTATCTTGAATCTGCAGGAAGAAATATGAGCTGCACCAGTTTATGGATCCAAAAGACAGTGCTTTGTTTCCTCATCAGCAGCCTAGCAGAGTAAATAATCCATCACCGTCTTTATGTTCTAATAGCCACCGTTCTGCGAAAAACCGTATTGGTCATGCTCTTAGGAACAGCTGGGGAAGAAGAGAATCTGATCACAAAGGCACAAAGAAGAGCAACTCTCTGGTAAACAACCAGTATACATATACATGCCATACATGTTTATGTAATGAATGTTGCTAATGTTAGTTATTGTGGGTATGTGTTTATAGGCAGGTATGGTTGAGTTTGTCGGATTGATTAAGGTTAATGTGGTTAAAGGAACAAACCTTGCGGTTCGAGATGTGATGACCAGTGATCCTTATGTCATCCTTTCTCTTGGCCAACAAGTAAGCTCTCTGGAAAAATGATATTTAGAACTAAACTATTTATGGAAACTAAACAGGGTCTGTTTCTTGATGTTGCCGAAGTCGGTGAAAACAAGGGTCATAAAGAACAGCTTGAATCCTGTGTGGAATGAGACATTGATGCTTTCGATACCTGAGCAGGTGCCTCCTCTCAAAGTGGTAAGTGCATATATGTTTTTGACTTATAGGTTCAAGAATAGTAACAGTTACATTAGTTGAGTATTCCTATAAGAGATGAGAGAATGATCGAACAAAGAAGGAAGATGTGGGAAAAGATATGGTACTAGGTTGAAGACAGAGGGAGCTCTGTGTACTGATCAACTCATTAGCTGAAGGGTCAAAAATCCTAACTGCTTGTTGTTTAACCGCTAACAAACTAGGTTAAACATTAGTACACCTTGGTCTGGTCCTAAGCATAGCGCGAGGAAACAAAACATTCGTTCTGACCCTTAATTTAAAAAAAAAAATAATATACATAGTTTAGTCATAATTTTTCTTTTAAAAGTTATCTAAAATGTTTATCTAAAATGCAGCTAGTTTACGACAAGGATAAGTTCACGACAGATGATTTCATGGGAGAGGCAGAGATAGACATAGAACCATTGGTGAGTGCAGCAATAGAGTACGAGACATCAACCATAAAAGAAACGAGGCGGCTGGGGAGTTGGCTGGCGTCCAAAGAGGATGAATCGGTGAGTGATGGAATAGTATCAAACGAAGAAGTGAAAGTGAAACAAGACATTTCACTAAGGCTTCAAAAAGTGGAGAGAGGGGTTCTTGAGATCCAGATTGAATGTCTTCCACTAACTCAATGATAAACACTTTCCTTTTCTCCCTCTTCTTTTTGATGTTGTTTATATTGACAGTGAAGAGATGCTACTTTCTTCTTGAACCACCTCAAAACCTATGTACAAAAACTCATTATTTGATTGATGATTAATCAATTCTTCAAAACCTATAGCAACTATAATGCAAACTAGCTTCAACGCGTCTTCCTTTAACAAGTATATAATAGAAAATATGTGTTTGATGTTTCAAGGCTTCAAGCTACCACGATTACCTGACTCAATTGATTCTTAATGGAAAATTAATCTCGTTTTATATGTTTCCATCACTGACGATTCACTACTTTTTTTTTCAAACATGTTATTTTTGTTTCAAACGTGTTATTAAACAAAACTAAGTGACTAATGAAGAAAATTTTAGTTTTTAAAATAATGTATTTCTAAACAACCTAAACATAAATTTATGTACTTGTAAAAAAATGATACATAATATTTAATTAGCAATACATAATATTTGACTACGATATATCAACAAAAAAAAGTTTTTAAAAAGAGAACGGATTCATGAGTTTAACCAGTAGGATTAGTTTAGTGGTATTTGAGAAAGTTTTGGCTTTAATATGGTCCGGATCGATTCCCACTAGCCACACATTTATGCATCCATTACTTTCGACTCATTTGAATGTCTAGAAAAAAATCTATCTGTGGGCTGTACTTCCACCCGGTGTTAGGTCAATGTTATTATTGACATGGGTTTAACCTTTTTTTACAAAAAAAAAAAAACAATTCATGAGGTCAAACCTCTTAAAAAGAAAAAAAAAACTTATAACCGTATGTATATCTTTTAGAAAAAGAAAAAAAAAGGAATAATAAATGACGTCAGCATTGACAAGGTAAGCACGTCGAGTCCCTCCAGATGTCTGGTTCGGTAATGGCTTCAGGAATGAAACGCGGAACTCCAATAAAACAACAATGGCAATTACCAAACTCTTCATTTTCTCACACCAATCAAAAACATCTCATTTCTATCTCTCCTCTCTCTATCTTCTTAGCTTTTACTACCTTCTTTTTTTTCCTACCTAGATCCTCCCATGGAGGAACGAATGAGAAGAAGACAAAGACATATCTGAAAACTAAACACACAAAACCAAACCAAAAAAAAAAAAACAAACAAAACGAGTTAACCAAAAATGTCGGTAGCACACGCAGATGACGCCGACGATTACAGCCGACCAGCGGGAGAAACATACCACGCCGAGAAAGCATTACCTAGCGGAGACTTCTACACAGGACAATGGAGAGACAGCCTCCCTCACGGTCACGGCAAATACCTTTGGACCGATGGTTGTATGTACGTCGGAGAATGGCACCGTGGCAAAACCATGGGGAAAGGCCGTTTTAGCTGGCCTAGCGGCGCGACCTACGAAGGCGATTTCAAGAACGGTTACATGGACGGCAAAGGCACTTACATCGACTCGTCCGGAGATTTGTACAGAGGATCGTGGGTGATGAATCTCCGACACGGTCAAGGAACCAAAAGCTACGTCAACGGGGACTGCTACGACGGAGAGTGGAGGAGAGGTTTGCAGGACGGACACGGGAGGTACCAGTGGAAGAACGAGAATCATTATATCGGTCAATGGAAGAACGGGACGATGAACGGTAACGGGACTATGATATGGAGCAACGGGAACCGTTACGACGGTTCTTGGGAAGACTCTGCTCCTAAAGGAAACGGCACGTTTCGTTGGTCGGATGGGAGTTTTTATGTCGGTGTTTGGAGTAAAGATCCTGAAGAACAGAACGGGACTTATTACCCGACCACCACGGCTTTAGGGAACTTCGAGTGGCAACCACAACAAGTGTTCTGCGTTGATTTGAGCGAGTGTGTGGTTTGTACTTGTCAGAGAATCCCGGTTTTGCCTTCTCAGAAGATGCCGGTTTGGTACGGTTCTTCTGAGCAGAGTAGTAGTGGAAACAGGACTAAGAGTAGTGCAAGCAGTGAGAGGCCGAGGAGGAGATCTGTCGATGGGAGGGTTAGTAATGGTGAAATGGAGTTGAGGAACAATGGTTCTGGTTATCTTCAGGTAGATGATACGGAGAGTAATAGATCATCACCATTAAGGCCTTTGAGAATACAGCCTGCTAAGAAACAAGGACAAACTATCTCTAAAGGACATAAGAACTATGACCTCATGCTTAACTTGCAGCTTGGGATTAGGTAAGTGCTTTTGTGATTGAATCTTTTGCTTTGTGTGTTTCTTTGATCATTGTTGTTTCTTTTTGTAAGACATTCTGTTGGAAGACCAGCTCCAGCTACTTCTCTTGATTTGAAGGCTTCGGCTTTTGATCCAAAGGAAAAACTTTGGACTAAGTTTCCATCTGAAGGATCTAAGTACACTCCTCCACACCAGTCTGTTGAGTTCAAATGGAAGGACTATTGTCCTGTGGTTTTCAGGTTAGAATCTGCCTTCTTTTGATTTATTTCTCTTGTGTTGGTACTTGAGAAAACTTATGAAAGTTGTGTATATAGGACTCTCCGGAAACTGTTTAATGTGGATGCAGCAGATTATATGTTATCGATATGTGGCAATGATGCGCTTAGGGAGCTATCATCTCCAGGGAAGAGTGGAAGCTTTTTCTACTTGACCAATGATGACGGCTACATGATCAAGACCATGAAAAAGGCTGAAACAAAGGCAAGTATCAGAATGAAGTTAAAACCTGTTTATCAAAATTTACTCATTTGTGTTTACTTGAAACAGGTTCTTATAAGGATGCTTCCAGCTTACTACAATCATGTAAGGGCATGTGAAAACACTCTAGTTACCAAGTTCTTTGGTCTTCACTGCGTGAAATTGACTGGCACTGCACAGAAAAAGGTCAACCACTGTTTTTGTAATTCATCTATGTGCATTGTTGTAATTAGCATTTTCAACTTTGGATGTAGTGATGGAAGTATACTTGTGCATGCAGGTTAGGTTTGTGATAATGGGGAATTTGTTCTGTACTGGTCACTCCATCCATAGGCGGTTTGACCTAAAAGGATCATCTCATGGCCGTCTTACAACCAAACCAGAGTCTGAAATCGATCCAAACACAACTCTTAAAGATCTGGATCTAAATTTCATATTCCGTTTGCAGAAGAATTGGTTCCAAGAATTCTGCAGGTGATTCATTCATTACCTATAATAACTCTTGTTATATACATCTCTTTCCACTTCTTCCATTAGTCACTAAGGTTCTAGCGTTTTTTCCGTTGGCAGGCAAGTGGACAAAGACTGTGAGTTCCTTGAACAAGAGAGGATAATGGATTATAGTCTTTTGGTTGGTCTTCACTTTCGAGAAGCATCCAAAGACTCTGCTACTCCTACTTCCGGTGCTAGAACCCCTACTGGTAAAATCTTATCTTAATTGTCAAATTTCCCGACCATATCCAATATATTTCTATATTTTTATTAAAATAGATAAACTATTATAGATGTAAATTTTGCTCTAGTATATACATTTATGATAGATGAATTTTATTTCTGAGGGAAAATATAAAGACATTATTTTTGTCTTTATATTTGGAAGAGAAATTACATTCTTCTATAATTTCTCTTTAAATAGAATAACTATGTTATACAAGCATACATTTGAAACCCATCTCTAATTAAATTTCTATATTTTAGAGAAAAACATATAAGGGTGTACTGAAAATATTCTAAAACTTGTATCTCTGAGGCAACTTTCTCTTGTTTGAGCAGGAAACCCTGATGGTGGAAACACTCGTCTCTCCCGAGCAGACATGGATCGGTTTCTTCTTGATGCCAGCAAGTAAAGAACTACAAACTTAATGGTTATACTTGCAATGTATGTGAAAACTGTAAATGGGGGTTCATAACACAAGTGTTCTTTCTTGAATGATTGTTTTCAGGTTAGCATCAATAAAACTAGGTATAAACATGCCTGCAAGAGTTGAAAGGACAATGAGAAGAAGTGACTGTGAGAATCAGCTTGTTGGGGAACCAACTGGTGAATTTTACGATGTGATTCTCTACTTTGGTGTTATAGACATTCTACAAGACTATGATATAAGCAAGAAGCTTGAACATGCATACAAATCAATGCAGTACGATCCAACTTCGATCTCAGCTGTTGATCCAAAACAATACTCTCGACGTTTTAAGGATTTCATCTTCAAGATCTTCGCAGAAGACACTTGAGACCAAGCTTCTAATTAACTTGCACATGCCCAACGCCCAACAAAGTTGAGGTTTCCTTTTTGTTAGAAATTTTGTTTATTTTCTTTATAGAAATATCTGTAAATTTTATTATTTAACCAAAATCTGTTCTAATAGGGGAAAATGATTCTTTTTGTAACTAAATTATGTTCAAAACTCTTGCCTTTTTTTCTTCTTGTTGATACTCTTTGTATTGTGTTTCTTTATACGTGAAAGAAAGGATGTGTACAGATGTTGACTTGTATTTCTTATTAACTTATCCCATCCAAGTTTATAATTTCATTGTTTTTTAGACAATGTTTCTATCTTTTTCAGATTATTATTTTTAGTTAGACGTGGTTATTTATGGTTTTCAAATTGATTATTATTACGTGAGAACAAGTTGACTATATAAGGTTTTTGATGATGCACATACTCGACAGGCTAAGCTAAAAGTCAATGCTAATGGTTTTCAATTTATTAAAGTAACTAGTTTACATAGGATTTTATACCTTTTGTTTATTTATTTGCAATCTTTACAATTGTATGTCGTCTGAAACAATCACGTGATTCACGTCCGGAAACAAGTTAAAAACATCTGCTTAATAGGTTAGTCTAAGTACTGTCTCCCTAAAAAAATAGTTGAATTTCCGTTTAGATATCCCCAGTCAATAAAAAGAAATCCATGTACTCTATGTAATGTGATTGCAGTATATCTCATGGATTCTAAGTAACTAAAGTGAAGGAACTTACTCCTTTCACAAGTTTACTTTCAAGAGATAAAAAAAGAGGAATTAAATGTTTCACTTTCAAGGCAGTTAACAAACACCTCCCTGTGACAAAAAAAAAACACCTCCAACCGGGTTGCCCGCCTATATATATATCATTTGTTCTACATAGGATCATATAGTTTATAAAATTATTTTTGAATCTAGTTCATGAAATTATTACAAATATAAAGTAGTGTGTCATTGTTTCTGGTTTTGCTTTATTTGATATCATCACCTAGCACAAACAAAGAGTATAGAGTGAAAAATAATGACACACGCCAAATCCCATTCCAATGCAAACAATTCAAACATTCTCTAACTTAACCTTTTGACATAATTTACCAATTATCCATCTTCTCTCTTTTCTGTTAGCTCTGCCCACTTTCTTTTCACTGTATCTTGATTCAAACTACGTACCAAACAGGCAAACACAACATGTTTAAAAGTAGTATCAAATTTGTGGTAAAATTAAAATCTTATGTACATGGATCATTAAAATTTAATCATGAAAAGTTTAAGTTTTTTGTATATATACAAAATCCATGTAATTCACTAAAGCACAACACAATAATAGATATCAACATTATTTAATTCGAAAATGTTAAATTTTGGTTTATCATAAACTTGTAATTTATGACTAATTGATAATAAGTTGTCCGGTCATAATAATTTATATGTTACTTAATTATCTTTTTGACTGTTTTAATAAAAATATGTTAAACTAATGTATACATGATTTGAATTATTTTTCTTCAACCCGAGGTTCAACAAAAATATAATTAAAAGAAAAAAGAAAGAGAAGATGAATAAAAGAAGAACCATTTTTCAGTAAAGAAACTATGTTACTTTTTGGAGAAGTTTTTTTTTATATTCAAAATATTTAAACTAATTGTTATCATAAAATTAGAATAAATTATTAATATAAAATTGGACAAATTCTTACATCATCCATAATGGTTTCAAGATTCAATATCTTTTTTTTCATCTTTAACATTCCACGTTGTCTTCTCTTTCTTATATTTCATCATTCAACATATATCAATTTTACACGTTACTATGAATTTGTTCAATAAAAATCAATACCGTATTTTACTAATTAATAAATATTTTTTTCTATGTTCAAACTAAATAAACATAGTCTCTATTCATAGAGAATCTAAAAATATTGTTATAACAAAATTAAAATAAATTATTTAACTTATAATAAATTATTGATTTTAAATAATTAAAAAGATATGAAAATATCAATAATCTTTAGAAAAGTGATTTATGGTGTCGGTGATCTTTACTTTTTTTTTTCTTATTCAACATATTAAAACTGCAATTAAATTGTTAATTGGAATGGAATAATATGAAATGATTTATTTCATTAATTCCAAAAATAGATTTCACCAGTTTGACATGAATGGAATGAAATACTCATTTCATCAATTCCACAAGAAAATAGATAAAATACGAAGATGAATGATTCTATAACAAATTTGGTTATGAATGAATGTAATGGAGTTCATTCTATTTTTTGTTATATATTTTATTTCTATCATTCTATTTATTTTAATTCTCACCGATTCCCTATTATTTTACCAGTTAAAGCCTAAATGTTTTCAACATCAAATAATACATATAATCGAGTTTCAATTTTCAACAAATTTATTATATTGATTCAATTGTCGAATCTTTTATTCGGTATCCCCATTATATATGGTTTTATGAGAGAAGTCAAAATCACTTTCTTTTTTCAATATGGTTTTATGAGAGAAGTCAAAATCACTTTTTGGATCAAACCAAATCCAGTAGTCTCTACTCTTACTTTCTTTTTTAGAGCAACTCCACCTGTAGCAGCATAAAGATTGAGTTCTAAAAAAAGATTAGATAGTAATTAATATTAAAGTGATAAATGGAATTTTGAAAATTTATTGGATATGTCATATCCTTTGAAAAGACATGTCAAAATCTAGTAATATTAAATCATCTTTTGAAATCTTCGTTCTGATACCATACCATAGATGAGGATTATCTTAGACCGAGATTAGCTCTTCCATTTTCAGATATTTATTTATTTATTCATATAAAAACTTTAAATTATTTTCTTTGCGTTACTTTTATGAAAGTTTTTATGTACAATTTGTTTGGAAACGACTTGAGTAATAAACGTAAGGAATTATAACGAAACGAATATTTGATAACAAAAAAGAATTATAACGAATATTTTCTTCCAAAACTCTTTCAGTCAATGCCTCTCTATCTCTCCCATCTGTATAAATATATGCATTTTTTGCACTCTATGACACCTCACTCATTTCATTCCTCATCATTTTATCTACGTCAAACCAAATCTTAATCTAACTCTGAGAGAGAATCTACTAATAAAAATGTATCAAAAGACCATAATCTTCTTAACAATTCTCTTAACGTCTCTTCGTTCTTGTTCTAGCAGCTACCCGTTTGATCCTAGATATGATCATGCCATGTCTCCCAGTGTTTATTATGAAACCAATCACCAACATGGTCACATTACACACAACAGGCTCACGAAAACTCGCCATGCATATGCTCCTAGATCTTCTCCTGGAGCTTTTAACGTTAACTCTTTCGGTGCTAAAGCCAATGGAAGCGACGATTCTCAGGTATCCCTATTAATTATTTCTATAGCAAAATATAATCAAAATCCCGTACATTCAATATAAATGAAATATTATGTTTTGAGTCGTAGGCATTCATGAAAGCTTGGGAAGCAGCTTGTTCGTCAGAGGGAACAGTTTACATCGTGGTTCCGGAAAATAGAGCTTACACTCTTAAACCGGTTAAATTCTCCGGTCCATGTAAATCATCCTTGATTGTTTTCAAGGTATGATATAAACTAATGCACGTAGGCTCACAATATTTTATAATGTTTTCATTCAAAAAATATATTTTATAATGTTTTGATCATCAACTTATTCATAATAATTTTGAATTAGATTTACGGTAAGATTAAGGCATGGAAAAATCAATCAGACTACAAGGAACGTGGGTTCTGGATTGTTTTCCAAACGGTTGATAACCTTCTTGTTGAAGGTGGTGGACGCATCGATGGTAATGGAAAAACCTGGTGGCCAAAATCTTGCAAGATCAACCCTGAACTTGTAAGCTCTTCTTAATTAGTATGGTTCAATGTCTGAAAAGACATAAGTTATATAGAAACTGACTAATGAAATATTAATTACCATTTGTTTTTGTTATACAGCCATGCCAGGAAGCTCCCACGGTGAGAACCTCAAACGCATTACCTTTGTTTTCAATATTAATTTCAGTTTCGATTAATGGTTGATGTAAATGAAATAAATGGGGGCAGGCGGTAACGTTTGTGGAATGCAATAACTTGATGGTAAGAAACATTAGGTTGGAAAACGCACAGCAAATGCATATGCGGATTCAGAAATGCGAAAACGTGAAGGCTTTGAATCTTATGGTCACGTCTCCGGGTGATAGTCCTAACACCGATGGCATTCACGTTACCGGATCTCGCAATATTCTCATTCAAAACTCTATCATCCGTACTGGTAATTAATAATTATTTTAGAGATTATATCTCTAATTTAGTATTGATTTATCAATCTTCAAAGAAAATAAATAAATAAAACAATATTACTCCTACAAAATAAGAGTGGATTCATAAATTTTCGTATCGAACTTTAGACTCGACTTCCTATTTATTTTTGTAAGGAAAAACATTTATTAATTCAGATAGTAAAAGGGAAACAATTGAGATATAATGTTTGTTTATTTTCTTGTGGATAACAAATTGTAATGTGTTGGGTTTGATTTTGGTGATGAAGGTGATGATTGTATATCCATAGTGAGTGGGTCGGAGAATGTGAAAGCGACGGGCATTACATGCGGGCCGGGTCATGGAATCAGGTCTAACCATCTCTCTCCCTATTTTCACCTAATGTTTTTGTTTTTATCTTATTTTAAGCAAACATTTTTTTTTTGTAACAGAAAAGCAAACATACTATGAGCAAGATAAATCTTTTTTGTCAACTGTTTTTTTTTTTGAAAAAGATCAACTAATTTTTATCAACATGAAATAGACACTTTTGTATATAAAAAGAGATGGTACAGATTATTAAAATATACGAGAATGGTTTCTAAAGGATATAAAATTGTTTCTGAAGAATACAAAATCGTTTTCTGAAGGGTTCAGAATTATTTTTAAAGGTTTTATAATTGTTTGTAAAGAATTTCAAATTGTAATGTCACCTTTTACACAATTCCTCTCTTGGTGTGGTTTAGTTTAACACTGCTAAAAATTCCTAAAACAAGTATCTAAACAATATGTATTCTAATATAAATTTCATTTGCATACTTATTGTTTATTTTTTTAACCAATTGAAAGCAATTTTTTGAATGATTTCACATGGAGTTTTCATGAGTTATCAATACATTTTCACTCTCTTTTTTTTTTTGTAACTGGGATTATACTTTGTTAACTACATAATATCTCAATATTATTATTTTTTTGTTTCTTTTAGCATTGGGAGTTTGGGAGCTCATAACTCAGAAGCATATGTTTCTAATGTGGTAGTCAGCAAATCAACTCTTATAGGAACCACTAATGGTGTTAGAATCAAGACTTGGCAGGTATCTCCCCAACACTATAAATATATCAACGTTTTTTTATTAATAAAACTTAATTTGATGTTTAGAAAAAAACAATATTGCTACTATTCATGAACAGGGAGGACATGGAATGGCAAAGAACATAATATTCCAAGACATCTTAATGCAAAACGTTACAAACCCAATAATAATCAACCAGAACTATTGTGATCAACCTAAATCATGTCCAGAACAGGTTTTTTTTTTTGCCAACCGAATAACCAAATCCTTTCACCACAATTTGAGTACTAATAATAAAAGCTAATATGGGGATATGTTCCAGGAATCGGCGGTACAAGTAAGCAATGTATTGTACAAAAACATACATGGGACGAGTTCAAGACCCGAAGCTGTGATATTTGCGTGCAGCAAGAGCATTCCATGTCAAGGCATTACAATGCAAAACGTTAAAGTGGTCGATCTTATCTCCAAACAAGATGTCTCCAAAGCCTCTTGCTCCAATGTGAAGTTGGACACTAAAGGAAGCGTTTCTCCCCTTTGCACTGATCACTCTTGATCTCCATGAACCACCCCTATTTCAGACTTTTCTATATTTCTTAATTCGGTAGTGAATTTGTATATATAGACAATGTTTGAAGTATCAGCTAGTAAGATCATAATGCTATTAAGAAAAAGTCAAGAATTAATAAAAAAAATGGTTACAAATTTATGTATCAGAACGTCAGCAAAATTAATAAAACAATCAAGTATCACCCAAACTATCAAGTGTTGGCATCTCTTGGGGAGACTAAAAAAACTCAAGAGAGCCACACAACTCAACAATTACAAAACATTTGGTAAATGGAAAAGAAGAAAAATGTATACACTTTTTGAGTATATTCTTCCTGCAAAAAAAAATGGGAATGAATGTACAGTCCCAAGGCCAAATCAGCTGTTGGTTTAGGACTCTCTCACAAGACGGTGTTGATGTGAAGTGCTTTAAGGAGAGATGTTGCCATTTGCTTCACCAGAACTTGGCCTCCTAAATGTTGCCCTTCACGTCTCTCTTCTATCAGATTCTGCAGTCTCTGAGGGAGATCATTCTCCACAATCAGCTGTTTTGGCCTTGGATGGTGCTCATAAACAGCCTGTTTCAATGACACGCCAAAAACCATACACTCAATAACACTCTACAACAAGACAAGCAAGAACTTGGATGGTCTAATGATACATTACCTTTATGAGTTTCAGTAGATTAAGTCGAGCAATAGCATCTTGGTGATCTAGCCTTGCAATAAGTAATGGAGTCAATCCATTTACAGCTAATGTCGTATTGATTCGAGATGATTTCCTGGTAACAACAAGGAGAATAGGATTAGCTACACCTTAAGAAGAGGGAGACACATCAACTTCACTCATAGTTAGATGATTTTTTATATGAGAGGAGAGATACATACGTGATAATCTTCAAGAATGGTTCCAATATGTGCACAAAATGTCTCTCAGGACAGCTCTGGAAGAAGTTAACCAATGTATAAATTGCATCATCATTGAGCAAGGCTTGCTCCACCTTGCGGTTGTCATTGTCTTGCGCCAAGCAAACAGCAATGGAATCTAAGGCAATCACAGACCAATATTCATCGTCTAGCAAACTCAGGTAAACATCCAGACCGCCGTGTGCTCTTAACTGCTCTCTTGAGTTCCGAGATGCATGAGCCATGTCACATAGTAGTGGCAGTGCATATTGTTTCAGAGGAGAATCCGACATGACGAAAAGCATCAGGTGAGGTATGATTCCATTTTCAGCCGCTTGTTCTTGCCTCCTCTTGTTTATCTTGCACAGGTTGAACAGTGCACTAAGTACCTACACAATATCACAATTTCAAAAACTTCAATCTTACAACAAGTTGTAACCAATAGAGAAAGCTATCTCTATTCAAGTAAAGAAGGTAACCTCATGATGGATCTGGTCAACAAGATTCCCCTCCTTAACCTCAAGGTTGGGGATCAAATGCTTGATTGCATCTGCACGCTGAAGACTCTCCAAGCAATTTGGATCAGTGGATAGATGATTGGTGCACTTCAGTATCTGGTCAAAACAAAAGGCATTATTATAAGCATGTAACCTGAAGAAACTTCACAATATTTTTTTGGAAGTACCTTAAGCAGAATAGGAGGTTCTACACGGTTGAACATATGGAAAAGACGACTCAGTAAGCTTTGGCTGCACATGTATGATTTAACAGTCGTATCAGCACGAGCAAATTCAAGAAGCAAATCAGCCACTTTCTCCAAGTATTGGCTAGCGACCTCTGCACTCAGCGTGGTGACCATATGGGAAAGTAAACCAGAGGATGTGTCACTTCCAAGTCTAGCATTTAGAACACCTGAACCTGACAGTACACCAGATGCAGAAGCCATTGCGTCGATAGCCATAACCTTCTTTGACATCGTTTTACTGTAATATCTAGGCGTAGTATCAAGATTCCCGTTTTGTTTTCCTGCAAACTCGGCCATCAGAAAGTCTAGGTCTCCTCCATTGGTTTTCTTTTCGATGGACGCACGCAGAAGAGGAAGTATACTTTCATTTTTCTCTAAGCCAGTGATGTGTTTCACGTAGTCTAGTTGACCGGAAACATGTCTTGAAGGGGGTTCTTTCTCCAACAAGCTAAGCAAAGGTCGGACTTGTTCTGGCTGAGTAGCAGCAAATCCATTAGAGACACCCTCGGTTGATGCTCTGTTGGAAGAGAGAGATACCCTATGATTATGTGGTTTAACATCTTCTGTTGCGTCTAGTGCAGCACTGCTTGATCTAGGCCTATCACCATCTGGCTGATAGACATCTGATCTTTGAGAATTTGAAGGCTCTTCACCACCTCCATGCCTATTTTTCAACACATCAGGATTGTCAATCACACTGAGTAACTGCTGATCAAGTTGACCAGAGCGTCCTTCGGAAGCTAGTAGAGTTGCCTCGTTTAAGCTATAGAGAGTGTTGATCAGCCTAAGAAGAATGCCATTCTTTGCAGCTATACGACAGAAATCATTTCTTGGGGTAGATCTTTTGAGTTTAAAAACCTGCCACATCCCATCAATAGCTAGGTGAACCATCTCCCTGAACAGAGAAAAAAAACTCAAATCAGTAGAAAAGAATCAGAACAGATAAAACAGAGGAGAGCTGAATCAAGAAAATGTTCAGCTATCAAGAAATGCATCAGCTGTGTTCAATAAAAGAAACACATTGCCTAAATTAGACATGAAGACAAGTTCAAAAACAAAAATAGATGCTGCTGGGACTAGTAATAAACCTAGGAATCACCTGTATTTGGCATAATCTGCTTCAAGAAACCCCACCAAGACTGGTATTCCACGGCAAGCTATGAACATTTGCAATGTCAAGGAGCTGTAAAGAAGCTAACAAATCAACTCTATGACTTGCAAGAAAGAAACAATTATAGAAGCAGAAGTAATATAGATTTGATGACTTTGTAACCTTGACTGACAAAGCTGCTGCAAGAAGTATGCTGCTTCCTTTCGGATTTCTCTAGACCGATCCCTCTCTGGACCAGCAAAACTCATCACCAGAGGTATCTGCCATGTCACTTGAATTAATCAATATTGTGTATCATAACCAGGTCAGTAACCACATAGAAAGTAAGACACTTACGAGACCAACAAGACAAGCATTCTCCTGGAAGTCAGTGTTGTCTTTTATAATTTCGTTTATCAGCTGCAGCACCGCACAAGTTACCTGAAAACACCAGAAACAATTTCACAAGCATAAGCCAGACGGTAGTATTAAGATGAACTGATGACTAATGATGAAGGAGACAAACAAACACATACACGGGATTTAGGACTATCGAGAAGATCCATTACAGGGAGGAAACCATGTTGTGTCACAAACACTACTTTCTGCTCAGGTCTGTGACGGAACATGGCAACAAGTTTCTGACAAGAAGTTACTATTGCATCTTCTGTTTCACTTGGTCGTAAGGAGCTCACCAATCTGCTAAACTCAACTGCCTACAAGAACTTAAGAAATTAAATACTAAATTGAGAGTCACTCAAGTAGCATCAGCTTGATATAAAGTTGCAGATTACCTGTAGAGGAAGCAGATTATCAGGAGACGCTTTTTCATCAAATACCTGAGAAACAAGATATGGAAACATGTTAAACAATACACTTCTTGAGATTTCAAAACCTGTATGATTGAGAGACAGAACATACCAAGCCATCAATGTCAATAACATCATCTTTCAAAACACCCATCATTAACCGGAAAAGATCACCACCATCATTTGAATGCCCAGCTTCACCTTCCATTTGCTTCTGAGCAATTCTAGCCCTCAGCTTTGTTGCTAGATCATTCTTTCCACCATCTGCAACAGGAGAGTCACCCTGGTTGGCATTTGACGCAGGCGTTGATGCCGAGGCTTCATTTAGTTTTCCCTCGGGAACTTTATCCAATGGATGAAACAAATCATGCAAACAAGCGTCCCCCGGAGGATCACTGAATCTAGTCAGTTCATTCCCACCATAACTAGATGGAGTCTTCACTGCCTTTAAGATAGTTATAACAAACATAACAGATCTAGTCAGTTCAGTATATAAGATCTTGTATAGAACATGACCAAGGCCCAACAACAGAAAAAAATGTATATCTCACTATTGAAGCATCTAAGCATTAAATTCAGTAAACTGTTTTTTTTTCTTTCAGTTCAGTAAAGTAGTAAACTGTTTTGTTTCTACCAGTTGGAACATACCAATTAACTCAACACACAAGAGCACATTATAGTCCAGAGTGACCATAATATCTAACAAAGTGCTAAGACAAGAATGATGCAACAACACAACTAACCTTTCTAAGCCCACGGTCTTCACCTTTTGGGTCAAAACTATGTGATCTCTGCTGCATCTGGATGGAACATTCTTTCCCAGCCTGCTTTGTTGCTGAAGTGTTTCTTCTAGCTTCTGTTTCAAGATTTGCATCATGTTCAGATTTCCCATCTTGAGATGTCCCCTTTGCATCTGAAGAAATACTGCAAGTACTTGATTGAAGAGAAGACTTATTATCATGGATAGACAACGTAGGAACTTGATCTGACATGATATCATCTTCTGAATCTGCTCTTTCTTCACCAATATCACTGGCTGAAGACTGATCTTTCTCAGACCTGAAACTCCCCACACCGACCGCAGGTAGTTTGGTTTTGGAGTTCTGGACAAACAAAAGGTCCTGGATAAGTAGCTTTAGCAAATAGATCATCTCTAACCTCAATGCGTTATACTGCTCATCATCACTGATGGTACAATAGAGCTTAGGAATCTTACAGTTTTTGAGATCCCCACTTTTTCTGCTGAAATGCTCTCAGCTACATCTTGACTACCTTCACCGTCCTTCTCTGAACTTGAATCGGCTCCCTTCATATATCTGCAAAGAATGAAGTACGCAATGACATCGTTACAGACATGTGTGCTATGAGATAGATAAATTTTTAAATAGGTTAAATTAAAACACACACAAGTTCACACCTGATGGTTCCACTATGCCGAAGTGAGGACTGCAATGCTCGTCTAGAGTTCCGTATCCAAGGGTGAGAGAGCAGTGTCTTCGCATCAGGCCTCTGCCTGGAATCCTGTAATATGTAAGATACAACTCAGATGTGTTCCGGAACAGTGGTAAGTAGAATCATCAGACACTACTGCAGCAAGCTATACCTTCTTGAAGCATTGTCTTAGGAAGTCCGTAATATCTGGAGAAAGACTATCAGGAATAGGAGGGCTATCATCCTAAAAAAAACAGAAAAAGGCAACTAGTTTGGATTCAATGGCTAATAGCATTCGCATTTATTGTCCACGAGAGAAGTGATTTACAACAATGACATAAAGCAAACTTGTAAGATGTTAAAAAGAAAAAAAAGAACCTGAACAATACGGAAGAGGGCAGGCATGGGTTGCAGATCATAGTAAGGAGGTACACATGTCAAAAGTTCGATAACAGTGCATCCAACACTCCAAATGTCAGAAGCAGCACAGACCCCTGACATTTCAATAACCTTAAAAAACAAAATTTGAGTCTCTACATCATCAGTACACAAATAATCAGTTTTTAAAAATTAAGAAACTTTATGCATCTGTTCTAAACAAGAACAAAGTCCATTAAGTAATATGTATAATGAAAGGTAATACCTCAGGAGCCATCCAGTAAGGAGTTCCAACCACTGAGTGAGTGTTAACATCAGCCTCGTTTAGTTTGGTGGCAACTCCAAAGTCAGCAAGCTTGACAAGTCCCTGAAGCATGAGATTCTCAAGTGTCAAAGAATGAACAGCCTAGAAGAATCTCAAGGGTAGAGAAAAGAAAACACACACCTCTTTTGTTGTCAAAATATTTGCACCCTTAATATCACGGTGTATGACACCCTGCTCATGCAGATATACTAAACCCTCCAAGACCTGTTATTCACTAGTTAGTACACAAATGTTTGCAGAAAACTTAACTAGAAGAAGAAAACATATTTTGACAAAATAAAAAAAGAAGAAGAGAACATATACCTGCGCAATGTAAACAGTCACCAATGATTCTGGAAAAGGTCCAAATTTATTAGGTTTGATAATGTTTGCAAGAGAGCCATTCTCCACATACCTGCAAAACATATATTATTTGAACTTGAATCTCGCGTGGACCAAACTAACACAAAAGTAGTAGTAACTTACTCCAGGATAATGTGAAGGTGAGTCTTTGTCTTCAAGGAGCCAAGGTACTTGACAATGTTTTTATGGTTCAGGTTCTGCATGCATTAGAAATATATATCATGTTAGAAGGACATAGAGATACAATAACCATTAATGGAAAGAAGCCAAAGCTGAGAAGGTTTTGTAAAACAATTATGTCAACAAAGTTTAAACTCTACATGCATTGGCAGTTCCAGAGGATAAAGTTAGAATGTGTAATGAAACAATAGCTGAAGGAAACTACCTTCAACAAATCGATTTCTTGCTGGAGAAAACAATCATCCCCCAACATGTAAAAAACCAGGAAAGGAGTTGAGAGACCGAACACATTATATTAGTCCATAGAGGACATAACAAAAAAAAATAATAATAATAAAAGAAGCGAAACCATGATGGTGTTGAGATCCTCTTGGACGATATTCTCCAAGGAGACTTGTTTAATAGCCACAAAGTCACCATTCTCCAGGTCTAATCCTATGTAAACTCGACCATAAGCTCCTTTCCCAATCTCATCCCCAAGCATCTGCCATCAAAAAAAATGTCAAAAACAAACAAAACTTTCCTCCTTTGCCTCAGAATCAGAAGAAGAAAGAAGGAAGCTTTTGTACATATTTGTTGTCGAGGGTCTTTGATTTGTGGAACTGAGATGACGTCATTTGTCGCGCCATCTCTCTCTCCTTGCTTCCTCGGCAAACGAACAATTGCTACTCAACGAATCCGATCCATTTTGACGAGGGAAACATATAACAACAAGAACAATTACAATTAGGGTTTTTTAATTTTACAGAAATTCGAGAGATTGATTATAGGATTCTTGTTGTTTAATTATTAAAATCATAAATTAAAGAGAGAAAGAAAAAAAGACAACTAAGATTTTTGGTTCGGACAATGTGACCGAACTGTAATAACAGAGAGACAGTTATGTCGTCGATTCCATCACGCGCCACTTTTTCTCCGTTTATTATTGGGTCCAAATCTTAGTCCATTCTTTACGATTTCACCCCTTTGTTTCTATATTTATCAATTTAGCCCTTTACTGGTTTTTAAAAATGTGGCTGAGGAAGGACCAACCGAAAAGGATAAATCATTTCTGAACATTCATCTTCTTCTCTTCCTCTCTGTTTTCCATAAAGCTTCCTCCTTTCAATGGCGACTCTAAGCTTCAACACCACTCGTATGCGAACACCTTCACTCCCCAGAATCTCCAGATCATCTTCTTTCACCAAACCCATCAAAACCCATCTCTCCTCCTCCTCCTTCCAAACCTTATCCAAACGCCGCCGTTTCGTCTCCCGTTCCTTACCGGAGAGCTTCACAAAAGAAGAGGAGACCGTCGTCATCGCTGAAGACGACGACGACCCTACATCGGAGCTGAGTTATCTTGATCCGGAAACAGATGCAGAGAGCATAAAAGAGTGGGAGTTAGATTTCTGCTCGAGGCCGATTCTTGATTCACGAGGGAAGAAGATATGGGAGCTTGTGGTTTGCGATGCTTCGCTCTCGCTTCAAGTCACCAAGTACTTCCCAAACAATGTCATCAACAGTATCACGCTCAAAGACGCTATTGTTTCCATCACACAAGACTTGGGTGTTCCTCTCCCTGAGAAGATTCGTTTCTTTAGGTAAGTGAAACAAAGACTACTCATCTTTTTCAATGATCTTATTGTTGAAGTTGTGTTTTTTTTTTTTTTTTGGCAGGTCGCAGATGCAAACCATTATCACAAAAGCTTGCAAAGAGCTTGCTATTAAGGAAGTGCCTAGTAAACGGGTGTGAGCAAAACTCTTTCTTTGTGTTTACCTGCAGGACCGGTCATTGGCATTAGTCTAGTGAATCATTAGTCTTAGGCCTGTCGGTTCTGGTAGTTCAGTTCGGGTGGTTTGGTATTCGAGTAGTTTGGTTCAACTAATCAAAGTTTTTGGTTTCGATCATACTTTTTTTTGGACAAATGGTTTCAATTATATTTCAGTTAAAATTTTGGTTAAGTTCGGATAATTTTGGTTAGTTGGGCTCAAAAGTTTGGTTAATTTGATTAGTTATGTTTAAAATCTGGTTAGCAAATTTTTTTTTGAAAAAATCGAACTAACCAAATACCAAACCGAATGCCAAAGTTTTCTTATAAACATGTCGAATTGAACCAAATTCGTAACTGAACTAACCAAAAATTTTAGTTCGGTTTGGTTCAAAACCGCATGCCTAATTAGTTATCCCCCAAAGTATTAGAAAAAAATACATATAACTAGGTTCATAAATTTCTTTTAAAAAATATATAAACCATTACTAAATTGTTTATAGCTCCTAAACCATAATGACATATTTTCTCGTTTATTTGCAGTGTCTGTCTCTGTTTCTATGGTTGCAAGAACGTTATGACACTGTGTACACGCGTCATCCCGGTTTCCAGAAGGGATCATTGCCTCTTCTGTCTCTAGACAACCCTTTTCCAATGAATCTTCCTGAGAATTTGTTTGGGGAGAAATGGGCGTTTGTTCAGTTACCTTACTCAGCTGTTAGAGAAGAGATCTCAGACTTTGAGGAGAAGTTTGTGTTTGGTGCAACCTTAGACTTGGATTTGCTCGGCATTGACGTTGATGAGAACACACTGATCCCTGGTCTCTCCGTTGCTTCTTCACGTGCAAAACCTCTAGCAGGTTAGTGTGTGTCGTTTCTTACAAGTCAGTTGTTGTTGTTGTTATGTGGTTTCTGATCATTATGCGTTGTCATTATATATAGCTTGGATGAATGGTCTTGAGGTGTGTTCTATCGAAGCAGACAGTACAAAAGGATGTTTGATTCTGGCCGTTGGGATCTCGACAAGGTATGTCTACGCAACGTACAAGAAAACACCTGTTACTACTGATGAAGCTGAAGCTTGGGAATCTGCAAAGAAAGCAAGTGGAGGTTTGCATTTTCTTGCAATTCAAGATGACTTGGATTCTGATGACTGTGTTGGCTTTTGGCTTCTTATTGATTTGCCACCACCTCCTGTTTAATTTCACTTTGGTAAATTGGTAATAACCATGTTTTGCTATTTAGTAACCGAGTAGAACTGTGGGTTTGTCTCACTCTTGAAAGAAATAGTTTACATGAGTTTGCAAAAAGTAATACTATATATTATGGACCAATAATCGCATAGATGTGAGTTACAGAAGTCTTTGGAGCACCTAGCCTAACCAGACGTTTCCACAAAGAAAATATCTAGCCATCCAGGGCTCCATATAATCGCCTGATCAAATTATATATCTGGAACTGTGTAAGCTAAACAAGATAGAGAGCTCTCTCGTGCAAGATGTGAAAATAACACAAGAAATATACAACAAAAACGAAGAAATACAGAAAAAATATGCATCTCATTACGAAGTAAGTCCTAGGAAGATCAAGGGGATCGTCCACGTAAATATCTCCAAGGTCCAGTTCCTGTTGCTATCCTGCATAATTTCAAACGAGTCAAAGACTGCAAGTCTGCAACGTCTACTATAATGAGGAGGACTATATACAATTTACTAAAGGCCCACTACGGCCCAATTAATTTACCTGGCAATTCCAGTAATAGCTCGGAGGGCCATATAGATGGTAAGAGCTATCCATAGTCCTAGAAAACCATTGAACTCTGCCATGTATATTATTGCTGCAATGCTTATGGCCGCAACTCCTACCTGATTTATCATAATAAAAGTTATCAAAAACATGCAAAAAATAAGTAATCAGTCTGAAAGCATATTAATGAAGTAATGAATATAGTGCATATACCATGGAGTATGCAGTGTAAGCAAAATCAGATGCTCCGAAATTGACTCCGTCCAACACAAAAGCGAGTGAGTTTATTGGCTGTGTTGCTGCTACAAACTGATGTCTCCCACACGGATCATATATAACATCTTATTAGTCACCATCACTCCTTACTAGTATTTATAAGTAGTGGATATGGTATTAATAGTACCGGTATTCCAATGGCTATGAGGCGAATAACGGCAGGGTCCTTGGAGAATATTCCGGCACCAAAGTATAGCCCCAGTCCAACGAAAATGGACAGTCCAAGTCCTAGCACAAATCCCATCTGCATATCAAATTCATTTGTTTTAGTTTTTATTTTTACAATTGTGAGTGTGTCTACGAATCCCAAAAGAAAATTCCTGGTTGTTAATCAATAAGTAGCTCACCCCCATATTTATAAACTGAAGCATATGACATGGTCCCATGTCGCTAGTTACCAAAAAATGAAAAAAAAAACAATTATCCTTAGGGGCTGGTATCGTTTCATGAAGATGATTGAGACATTACCTGTAGAACACGGGATACAGCAGAAGACACTTTGCTGTAGTCCTTCTCGGCAAAAGAACAAGCCAGAATCGCCTACAAAAGATTTTAAATTGAATAATGATTTACATATACAACTTGATCAAACAATATTACATACGCAATAGGAGCATAATAAATTAAATAATAGTCTATTATACCTGACCGGCAACAGCAAGACCATCAGCGAGGAGAGAAGTAGTTAACCAGACTTGTAAACATATCTGAAAAGCAGCCATTGGTGTTGTTCCGAGCCGTGCCGCCATGGCTGCTGCTAGTGTCTGACAAAACGTCACAGCTATGGTCCTCGCCAGCAATAGTCCTCCTTTCATTTTCGAAATTGTTAGACATTCCACATTTCTATATATTTTATAAAATATATTTCGTCACTAATCCAATAAATATACTTGAAATTTTTGAAAAGAAAATGAGGTTTTCACTATTTTTTTACTTGTAATAAACTTTACTTTGATCATTGAAAGAAAGAATAATTTTAATGAATATGCATCCCCTACCATTTTTAAGGAACTTTCCGAACTGTAAAGCTGCGAAGTTTGGTGGCATCAAATTTACTTTACTAGCCAGGCGGATGAATAGTATTAGAGTCATGAAGTACCTTCACACAAGTGAAACCATTAGTTTTACCTTTCTTGTCTTTTGATCCAAGCAACTCTTGGGCTTTACAAGTTTTAGTTTCATATTTGCATGTATGAAAAAAAAATTGTGAACTATTCTCTTACTGAGAAATGACATGGGCAATGGCTGCACCGCTGACTCCAAAGTGAAGCACAAAGATGAAAATCGGGTCGAGAATGATATTGATAACATCTGCTACAACTGTTTTATGCATCAAGATGGCACATGTTAGACCCATCATGTGGTAATATGTTTGCCTAAAGATGATAAAAATGTAACTTACTAGTAGCATAGAGAGGAGTTTTGGTGTCCTTGAAGCCACGAAAGATGCCTTGCATTGAAAGGGATAGAAGCAATGCAGGAGCACCTAATGATCGTATGGTCAAGTACTTGTGTGCTTGTGATAACACTGCCGAATTCTGATCATCGAAAGTCAACTTAAACTAGTCAAACATTTTGTCATATCGACTATTATGTGCATATCTATCTATTTATATAACTTCATACCGGTTTCACGCCCATGACACCTAGGAGCACTTTCGAGCTGAAAATCAAGACTACAGCTTGCACAAGGCCCAGGGTTAGCCCTATGATCATGGCCGTTGATGCCGATTTGATATTTTTCTTTCCTTTCTTATTTGCATTGTTTCCGCTGCTTGGTTTTGTATCCGAAGCTAGTACTGTCACAGCAACAAAAAAACAAGAAAGTATAATTCATCAGAATTTACAAACAACATTGTTTATTTTTTTGTCAAAAACTAGTTAGGAAAGTGTAAACTTAAATTTCAAAAGGTGTAAACATCAAAGTCAAGCACAAACCGAAAGATTTTTATTTGTAATTAACAGATTTTGTTTCCACAAAATTGTTTTCACATAAAATACATGCACTAAACACGAAAGCCAAGAAAAGGCAAATGTTTATCAGAAAATGAAAAAAAAAAGTATATCAAACTTTAATCAAAAAGTGGAAAAAAACTAAAGCAAAACCAAAAGAAAACTAATGCTAACACACTATCAAATCCTTGTTACGTTATAATTTCATTTGGCCATGAGTATTTACCTGGCGTTTTCTGCAACTGGTTCATATTGTTACTTGTTGGCGACGCAATGCCTTTTTCTAGTGAATCTTGAACAGCTAAAGTATTTTCATGAACAAGATTGTTTTTCTTTGCTTCTTCTTCTTCTTTTATCTTCTCCATCGTGTCTTCCTGAGCGACAAAGGAAGTTGTGACGCTCACAATTGGGAATATCGTGATTCTAGAAGCTTGATTGAATATAGCAATGGATACTCCAACCGCTGCTAGCTCGACCGCTCCTAAACGTCCGATATAAGCGGTGTCAATAAGAGAGGCTATTGGATCAGCAGCTAAAGCCAAAGCCGCAGGAAACGCTATGCCTAGTATCTCTCGCCCAATTGCATCCTTACTGAACACACGTCTACAGATTTACATATACAAATAAACGTTATGCATTACTCCTTTTTAATATTATTAATATCTGCAATTTCATATAGAGACACTTACTTTAACTCTTTGAAGATAACAAGAAATGGGATCTGCATGACCACACTGGCCGGAACTGAAGTAAGATCACCAGTTTCCGTCATAAGTGTTTGGGTTGTGTTTTAAAATATCTTAATGTTTTTCAAGAATAGGATGTAAAGGGAGGGTTTATATAAGCGAAATGTCTACGTAATGAGCATGCATATCTTTAGTATTTGAAAAAAAAGGGTGAGGATTTCTCTTTCTTTCTTTCTTTGAAAAAAGTACGAGAATGAATAAATAAATGTACTTCGTTGACCCAAAAGAAAATAAAGGTACTTCTAGGGATGTTAAAACGAGTAAACCTACCTTACTTAAACCCCACTTCATATAAAACCCACCCCAATTAAACCCTGAACCTTTAGTTCTAAGATGTATTAAGATTATTCATTAGACCCGCAAATATTAAATTGACTCATTTAAACTCGTTTAGACCTAATTAAAGTGATATACGGTGTGATTTTTATGTTTTTAATATTTACTTTAAATGTAAGACTTTGGTAAAAAAATATTTTTAAAAAATTAAAGATTTTTTTATGGAAAGAGTTATTTAAGGGTTTTTATCACAAAGATGAGTTTCCCGTAAAACAGTAATAAAAAAAATTTATGCCAAAACGGTAAAATCAAAAATTTCCGTTAAGATCGTCAAAATCATGTTTTACAGTAATATCATGCTTTCCTGAAAAATCACAAATCGAGTTTTTCACCAAAATCAGTAAACACATTTTTTCGAAAAAAAAAGAACGGGAAAAATAGATTTTCTCCCAAAACCACAAAATCACGTTTTTGTCAAAATATTTTTTTTTTGTAAAATGTAATTTTCTTACAGAAAAAAACAGGAAAATTGAATTTTCCCGCTAAAATATAACTTGAGTAATTTTTTTGCTAAAATCGCAAAATTTAGTTTTTCTGACAAAACCGTAAAATCAAAATTTCCTGCAATCACGTTTTTTCAATAAAAACACAAAAAAATTCTCGCCAAAACAAGAAAATCGTATTTTCCTGTCAAAACCATAAAATTGTAGTTCGTACAATGGTAGTATTACATTAAATCTCATTTTACTCCAAAACTGAGAAATCATATTTTTCCTGCTAAACTCACGAAATCATGATTTTTTACAAAGCTGCAAAATTGTGTTTTGAAAAAAAAACTTAGTTAATTGACTTTATTAAGTTAAATAGGTTTACATAATCTCCACTAGTTTTAAGTAAAACCTCATTTAATAAATGAATCTTAACAAAACTACATATTTAATATTCATTAAAATAAATGGATCTAAATGAACATTTATTTATACAAAACCCATTAAAACAATTTTAACATCCTATGCTTCCTTAATTTTTTCAGCTCTTTTTTCCATCCGAACTATAGACACTAATAATATGATTTTTTTTATAAACCAATAGTGTCGGTCCGCAATGCGTGCGCGGGATGGGATGTATGTATTTTTTTGTTGGAGTTATAAGAGCATCATCAATGGTTTATCATCAATGGTTTGCTCTCACACATGCTCTTAAATAATGATGTTTAGTTGATTATTTATTTTTAATTTTATTTTAAAAGAATAAGCCATTGAAATGATGACACATCTAAAGCATTTGTTAGAATATGTTCTTGGTATAGAGCACTTCTACATTCTCTCTCTTAATTTCTAATTAATTGTATGTATTTTTATCAAGAGAGCTGGTGTGAGTGATTTCGAGAGATGGAGAGGTAAATTAAGTTTTAAAAAGCCTGGTGACCTTACTTTGCGAACATTCATTGTATTCTTTTAAACGTACCGTTCAAGTTTGAAAAGTAATGTCGACTAATCTATTATTAAGAATGGGTGGGTTTTAGAGTATGTCGTAATTGTTGGACTTCATGAGGTGAGTAGTCGTATTCATATAGGTTATTGTTTATATTTGCAAATGATGTGGGCAGTAGTTGTGACTAATATTTTTTTGCCTAATTTTGTTATTAGTTATCTCTTCATGAGGTCAGTAGTTGTTGGCTAATATTTTTTGCCTAATGTTGTTTAATTGGAGTTCTAAAACATTGATGAGCCTTTGCCGGGAAAATTTGGACGATTATTTGTTTTTAGTGATCCATTTGTGGGTTAATAATTACTTGTACATAAAGCCATCTTCGGTTTGTTATCTTAATTTATTGCAGAGATATGTTTTCTTATGTTATGTGCATAAAACTACTTTTGTTAGCTTATGACATATACATTTGTCGTAGGTAGAAGTTTAAATAATTTAGCATGATGTTAAAAAAAAAAAATTAGCATATTTTTAACTTCTTATATCTGATGAGGTCGTATACCTAAAATTTTAATAGGTAAACAGGTAAGTTGTGTAGAAGGAGATTTGTTATTGTAACATAAAACCTGAATCAAATTAGCTAAGCAAACGAAAGGCAATGTGAAGCGACAAACTTAATGTGTCATAAAGGTCGAGATATTTCATTTACAGGTGCTGTTTCATGTGCTTAAGTGAAGTGGAAGATTTTTTCCATTTGTTTGTAGTAAAAACAGTCGGGACAGTTCGGGGCAGTGTGCTCGGGTGGTAAAGGGACGGGGTTGAAATACTAATCTATTTCAGGTTTGATTTACCTACCGTGCGAAATTAAGTGACATTATTTATTGATATTTACGCAAATATGAATTTATGCTTTAGAATTCATTTGAATATTCGGAGAGAAGATCTATCCGTAAACTCACTTCTCTTTAGAGATTAGTCCGAGTCTTTCCATAAACCTGGAATACCCTCGAGTTAATAAAAAAAAAAACAGTCGGGACATCTGTTGCGAAGTCATTCACACGGCAGGTCCTTGGTGGGATGATCAAAATCATATTGGTCTCATAGAATCTCTACAAGCAGTATAAACTTCACGCAAAGACCGTTTTACTTTCTTTTCTTTTCGTTCAACAAAGACCGTTTTACTTTGCTCAAGTAGTTATCTGCTTTTTTATGTCCATTTGCCAGTTACCACTGCAAAGCAAAAAGCATTCTGTAGAGATAATTACCTTTTCCACAATTGTTGATGGCCGATAGAATGACGTAGATCTTTTAGGGGTTATTGTTGGAGTTTAGCGCGTGAATTTTATCTTTATAAAATATTTTTAACACTTATTTTTAGTTTGAAAGTTTTGATTATTTATTATGGGCGAATCATTATTTATGTAGTTTATATTCTATTTTAGTTATCTCTTTTGACTGAAGTTGTTTAATGTTATAATATTCAGTTTGAGTAACTAACTTTTAACGCTTGTTGTTGGGATGATTTTAGTAGAACTACATATGTACTATTCTATTTTAGCTGTATAGATCTTTTGATTTTTGGATCATCCAGTTTTTTAGAGTAATATCAGAAACGAATTCTCTATGGTTTTTATATATTTCAATTTTTTGTGTTTTTATTATATTATCAATGTTATATTATGTTTTCACAAATTTTTATTTTTAATCTTCCTAACTAAATTTTCAAATATTTATTAATTAATTTTAGGTTGTAACTTCAATCAATTTTCTAACAGTTCAAAGTTTTGCATAAGTTTCACAATTTCATAAGATTCATTTTTTCCTTTTGCATAAGTTTGAAAATTCTGAAAAATTAATATTGTAAATATATGTTTTTATCTTTCGCTATATTTTTTTAGTTTTAAAATTTCTATATTATAAAATTAAATATATATTTTCACTAAATGACTATTTAATTATTTAATTTTTAACATACTCAAAAGAACATTTTCTGTGTGTTTACATTAAGTTTAATTATTATAAGTTATTTATTTTTATACTTTGTTCTGAAAACTGAGTTTTTTTTTAGAATCTATCATATATAATTTGTTTTGTTTTTACCTTTATTCGTTGTTCTATTTTCTTCTAAAATTTGGTGACTAGAAAAATGTGAAATTTACATTTCTTTTTATTTTGTTAACGTTTTTATGTCAGCATTTTATTCTATCAATGTATGTTTGATGAAACATGAAATTAATACTATAAATAAAGTTTTCTAACTATATTTTGTTTTTCTTTCATTTTTTTATTATGATATTATAAATAAAGTTTTTTTCTTTCGTTTCTTTTTAGAATAATTTTTTCTATTGATTTTAAAAATTTATTTAATTTAAAACTATACTTTCTATGCTTCATAAAATGCATGTTTAAAAAATAAATTTCAGAAAAACCATTTTTCTATTCTTTTTTTTTTTTGTATTCTTACTGCATGTTCCCCTACCAAACATATCTTTGAGCTTCTTAAACAGGTTATTCCCCCTACTGCATGTTACCCTATTCTTACTGCATGTTCCCCTACAAAAGCTGAAGTCAAACATGATAATTCTCTCAAAAAAACTTAAAAGTAACAGATTTCCACTTGCTCTTTTTAATGTAAAGCCAGTACCACCATGGCACCATCCACACTCCAATCATCACCTGTATATAAGACACTTGGGTTATCGATAACCTCACCATCTTATTACCAAATAATCATTTCTTCTCTCTCTCCTCCTTTTTGTTGTGATTACAGGTTTGAGCTATAACCATAGTAAAGAGAAGATCGAAACCTTCTTATGGCGAAGCTTCATTCTCAAGTGGTTGTACAAAATTATCAGTAGTGTATCTCGTTCGGCTTTAAAGATCGAAATTTATTAGTAATCAAGCAGAGACCGTACTGAGGTTTGGCGTCGTCTTCCCCCAGATATTGATTTTCAGACCCGGCGGATTTAATAGCGGCGATCAACAACACGACTATCTTGGGCTTAGATTTCTTTTTGCTTATGGCCCTAACTTTAAATTTTGTAGGTTAACAATAAAAGCCCAGCAACATACTAATTCGACTACCTCTTGAAAATCTGATTTAAGGAGATCCACGTGTCATGTTCTAAGAATCCTAATTAGTGATGATAGTGACGTGACAGCACCGGAAAGGAAAAGACAGTTCTTAAGGATGTTTGATTCTGGCTTTTGGGATTTCGACAAGATATGTCTATGCAATCAACAAGAAAACACTTGTTACTACTGATGAAGCTGAAGCTTGGGAATCTGCAAAGAAAGCAAGTGGAGGTTTGCATTTTCTTGCAATTCAAGATGACTTGGATTCTGATGATTGTGTTGGCTTTTGGCTTCTTATTGATTTGCCACCACCTCCTGTTTAATTTCACTTTGGTAAATTGGTAATAACCATGTTTTGCTATATAGTAATAGTTACGTTAGTTTGCAAAAAGTAGTATTATGCTGATAACTTGATAAGTGATATGCAGAAAGTGATATTCGCCTAATCAAATTATTTATCTGGAATTGTTTAAGCATAGAGAGCTCTTTCGTGCAAAATGTGAAAAGAACACAAGAAATACACAACAAAAAGCGAAGAAAGACAGAAAAAGATGCATCTCATTATAAGCTAAGTCCTAGGGGGAAGATGAAGGAGATCGACCACGCAAGAAAATCCACGGTCCAGTTCCTGTTGCTATCCTGCATCATTCCAAACGAGTCAAAGACTGCAACGTCTACTATACTGAGGACTAACAATTTTACTAAAGGCCCATCTAGGCCCAGTTAATTTACCTGGCGATTCCAGTAATAGCTCGGAGACCCATATAGATGGTAAGAGCTATCCATATTCCAAGAAAGCCATTGAACTTTGCCATGTATATTATTGCTGTTATGCTTATCCCCGCAACTCCCACCTGATTTATTATTAATTAATCATCGAAAAAGATGTAATCATTCTAAAACCATACTGTATTAATTAGTTAATAAAAATAGTGTGTACCATGGAGTATGCAGTGTAAGCAAAATCAGATGCTCCAAAATTGACTCCGTCCAACACAAAAGCAAGTGAGTTTATTGGCTGTGTTGCTGCTACAAACTGATGTCACACAAATAGACATAACCTCACATTAGTCACTATTACTACTACTACTACTACTACTACTACTTATTAGTATTTCATTTCTTAATGATATTATTAGTACCGGTATTCCAATGGCTATGAGGTGAATAACGGCAGGGTCCTTAGTAAATATTCCAGCACCAAAGTATAGTCCTAGTCCAACGAAAACGGACAACCCAAGTCCTAGCACAAAACCCATCTGCATATCACATTCATTTGTTATAGATTTTTTTCTTCAATCGTGGGTGTTTGGACCGAGACCCAAAATAACTAACCGGAAGTTAGAACTAATGAATAGTCAAGCCCTGATTTTTTTAATGAAACCTAAAACATGACCTATTGTCGCTATTTACCAAAAAATGGGAAAAGTTATCCTAGTGAATGGGTATCGTTTCAGGAAAAATGATCGGGACATAACCTGTAGAACACGGGATGCAGCAGAAGACACTTTGTTATAGTCCTTCTCGGCAAAAGAACAAGCCAGAATCGCCTGCAAAAGATTTAAATTGAATAATGATTTACATATACAACTTGTTAAAACATATTATATAGAAAATCAATGCAAACATGATAGATTAAATAATAATTGATTATACCTGACCGGCTACAGCAAGACCATCGGCAAGGAGAGAAGTAGTTAACCAGACTTGTAAACAGATCTGAAAAGCAGCCATTGGTGTTGTTCCTAGCCGAGCCGCCATTGCTGCTGCTAGTGTCTGACAAAACGTCACAGCTATGGTCCTTGCGAGCAATAGTCCCCCTTTCATTTTTGTGTGCACAATTACAAGTTGTTAGACATCTCACATTTTTGTCACTAATCCAATAGATTACTTATATTTTTTTGAAAATAAAAGTGACGTTTTCACAATTTTGTTTACTTGTAATAAACATTACTCTGATCATTGCAAGAAAAACAACGTTAGTGAATATGCCTCCCTACCATTTTTAAGGAACTTGCCGAACTGCAAAGCTCTAAAGTTCGGTGGCATCAAATTAACTTTACTCGCGAGGCGGATGAATAGTATTAGAGTCATGAAGTACCTTCACAAAAGCGAAACCGTTAGTTTTACCTTTCTTGTTTCTTTTGATTCAAGCAACTCTTGGGGTTTCCAGGTTTTAGTTTCATATTTGCATGTGTGAAAACAAAAATTGAGAGCTATTCTCTTACTGAGAAATGACATGGGCAATGGCTGCACCGCTGACTCCAAGGTGAAGCACAAAGATGAAAATCGGGTCGAGAATGATATTGATGACATCTGCTACGACTGTTTCATGCATCAAATGATACATGTTCGACTCATCATGTGGTAATATGTTTGCCTAAAGATGATAAAAAGGTAACTTACTGGTAGCATAGAGAGGAGTTTTAGTGTCCTTGAAGCCACGAAAGATGCCTTGCATGGAAAGCGATAGAAGCAATGCAGGAGCACCTAGTGACCGTATGGTCAAGTACTTGTGAGCTGGTGATAACACTGCCGAATTCTGATCATCAAAAGTCAACTCAGGAGAGTCAACATTTTGTTCTATCCAAGAATATATGCATGTCTATCAATTTATATAACCTTATACCGGTTTCACTCCCATGACACCTAGAAGCACTTTCGAGCTGAAAATCAAGACTATAGCTTGCACAAGGCCCAGGATTAGGCCTATGATCATGGCCGTTGATGCTGATTTGATATTCTTCTTTCCTTTCTTATTTGATTTGTTCCCGCTGTTTGACTTTGTATCTGTAGCTAGTCACAGAAGAAAAACAAGGATGTATAGTTACTGCATTACCTTTTATTAAAACATCATTTAGTTTTTCACAAGTATTTTAGAAAAGCTAACTTAAATTACAAAAGGCTAGAGAAAAGAATCAAAGGTTTATCAGAAATTGAAAAAGATATGATCAGATAATTATTTTAAAATGCAAATTAACGCTAACACACAAGCTAAACCCTTCAATTTTAGAGCACCAGCGGTGAGAAAGTATCTTATCAAATTATATTAATAAAAAAATTAAAAATTGAAGAAAGTATAAAATGGAAAGAAACGTTTCTTTTTAAAAAACTCTACTAAACACATAAAAGACATATGGCATTTGTCATTTTATGGATAGTTTTGGTTTTTATTTTTTATTTTTAATTTTAATTACACAATAAAACTATATTGATATTAAATACAAGAGATGCTTCACCAAAAATTATCACTGATGATGCTCTTAGCTAATGTAATAATTTGGCCATGAAGGTTTTCTTACCTGGCGTCTGCTGCGGCTGGTTAGTGTTGTTACTTGTGGGTGACGCAGTGCCTTTTTCTAGTGAATCTTGAACAGCTAAAGTATTTGCATGAACAAGACTAGTTTTCTTTGCTTCGTCTTCTCTCATCTTCTCAATCGTGTCTTCCTCAGCGACAAAGGAAGTTGTAACGCTCACAATTGGGAATATCGTGATTCTGGAAGCTTGATTGAATATCGCAATAGATACTCCAACCGCTGCTAGCTCAACCGCACCTAAACGTCCGATGTAAGCGGTATCAATCAGAGAAGCTATTGGATCAGCAGCTAAAGCCAAAGCCGCTGGAAACGCTATGCTCAGTATCTCTCGCCCAATTGCATCCTTACTGAATACGTGTCTGCAGTTTTATATATACAAATAAAGGTTATATGCATCACTCCTTTTAATACTATTAATACCTGCCATTTCATACACATTTTTGGTATGAGATACAAACACACTTACGTTAAGTCTTTAAAGATAACAAGAAATGGGATCTGCGTGACCACGCTAGCCGGAACTGAAGTATGATCACCAGTTTCTGTCATCAATGGAGCTTCTCCGCAGAAACCCTCTCTATGTGTTTGGTTTGTCGTGTCTGCAAATATCTTAAATGTTTTCAAGAATCGGATGTAAAGGGAAGCTGGTTTATATAAGAGATATGTACAAATGTAATTATGTGTATTTATAGACACGTAATGAGCATGCATATTTAGTATTTAATTTGAAAGTATTTAATTTGAAAAAAGTGTGAGGTTTCTTTCTTTCTTTGAAAAAGTGTGAGTTCCCTAACTTTTTAATGTTATTTTTATTTCCGTCCAGACTATAGACACTAATAATATGGATTTTTTAGAAACCAATAGTATGGATTTTTTGTTTATCGAAGGAAAATTGGTATAAATAATTAAACATTGTATTAAATAAATAAATAAATAGGAAAATTGGTCCTCATAAACTATAACAAAACATGGTGCTGAAGCTGACTGTAAAAGGGTATATTTTTTTCATTGAAACTTTTCTTACTTGTATTCATGATCGTGGAGAAAGAGTTTTAATTTCTCCTTAGATCCTCATTTATTTTTTTGATATCTTCCACTAAAAAAGCGAATAATTTTGCATTTCTGAAATTCACTAGCTTCCAAATAAATCTTTCATTAAATATCAATTAATAATTTGAAACCTTCTCTTTTCGACAGTTAGAAAACCTTCGAAGTGTTTTTGTGTTTGTTAAATAAAAAATATCATAAAGATGGTAACACAGACCAACACAGGTGGTTTGTATATAGTGCGTGTCGTGTATGTTAATTGTTCCGTAAGATAAGGCCATCTTTCCCAAAGCATCCACGTCTATTTCACTACCAACATTACCACTTCCCCGTTGATTTTTGAAAAGAAAAATTGACACAAATCATAGTATAGTTAATTATGATTATATTATCATTTTTAATATATACATGAACAACTATAGTTTCATTAGATACAAGTGTCAACAATAAACTACATATCATTCATGTTTATTTAAACAATTAATAAATAAATCAATAATATGTGTTAATTAATACAATTATAAGGTTATACATTAACTGTGTTTGTCCCATGAAATAACAACAACAAAAATAAGAAGATGCTAACGTCTAACATTCTGCATCGTGTTCATATGATTTACTGAATGTGGTGAATATGTCTAACAAAATTCTATTTTAAAATCTTAAATAGAAAACGAAAGAAGTAGATACTAGATATTAACAACCAACCAATTTCTAACACGTTATAGTCTCTCTCACAATCATAACCAGACGCTATACATATGAATATAACATTTTTATTGGGATAGAGAACATATACGCTAATACATAATAGGAAGCAATCAAATAACTTAATTATGAGATATGTAGAGGAGAAATCTTTTACCTGTATGTAGTCAGCGCTTATGTAAGTAATCACGTGAACTTAAGATGAGTAGTGACACATAAGGGTGGGCGTGAAGCTGATGGTACCACATTTTTTAGAATTTGTGATTTGTCTCGTATTTTATGGATATCTGATTTTTCGATTTATTTACTTCAAAAAAATACAGATATTTAATTTTTTGGATATCTAAAATATTTATAGACTAGGTGTTTTCCTGCACCATGTGCAGTAAAAGAATTTAAAATATTTTTTAAAAGATAAATATAAATTATATTTATTTTTTATTAATATTATAAATTTTCTTTTTTCTTATCAATATTTTAATATAAATTTGATTTAACTGAACATTAAAATTAAGATAAAACCAATTTTGTTTATTTTGAATTATATTTAAGAATGTGCATGTATATATTTAAAATTATAATCTTAGGTAGATTTTTCTATCTATTTATTTAATTAAATATATTAAATAAATATATAAAATTTCAGAATTGTCAAAAATTAAAATTAAACAATATTTATAAAATCTGTAAATATATATAAGAAACTAATGATTTTATGATTTAATTTGATTTTATGATTTAATTTTATAATTTTCTAAAATATGTATATATTTTGAAATATTTTTAATTTAAATGATATTTCAAAATTTGAAATGCCATAATTGAATATATTTTATTTTAATGATGATTTATGCGTTATTGCCATATTTTTAAAAAGTCCAAAAATATAAATCGATAATAAATTTAATATATGAGTTATTACCATATTTTAAATTTTTATCAAAAATATAAATTAACATTAAATATAATTGTGTATGTCATATTAATCTATAAGACATGTCATCAATTTTAGTAGCTATGTCACAATTATTAATCTAGGTGTTTTCATGCACCATGTGTAGTGATGAATTTTTAAAAGTTAAATTTTATATTTTAAAATGTAATTTATTAATATTATATATTTTATTATTTTGACTAATAATTAATATAAATATCATTAATTAAGCATAAAATTAAGAATATATTTTATATTTTTATTTAAGAATATATATGTATATATATAAAATTAAAATCTTAGATAAAAAAATTATTTATTTCATTTGGTTAAATTATTAAATCAACTTGTATAAAATTACTAAAAATCATATAAAATTGTATAGTTATCAAAATTTAAAACTAAATAATATTTATATAATTTGTAGATATCTAAAAGAAACTAATGATATTACGATTTATTTATTTTTTAATTCAGAAAATCTAGAAAATTTTAGATAATAAAAATTTTATTATTATAAAAGTAAAATTTTATAATATTTCGAAATTCAAAATATCATATTTGAATATATTTATTTTAGTGATGATTTATGAGTTATTACCATATTCTACAAAGTTTACCAAAAATATAAATCAATATTAAATGTAATATATGAGTTATTGCCATATTCTAAAAAGATTTCCAAAAATATATATTAGCATTAAATGTAATTGTCCATGTCATATTTAACCATATGACATGTCATCAATCTTAATAGCCACGTCACAATTTTTTTGTGAAAACGATTGTAGAGAAGACATGTGGCAAATCACTTCTCAAATATAGACTAGGGGATATTTGTGAATATTTACGGATATTTATGGATATCTCATCCATTTTGTTTAATACAAGTAAATCCCAAAAAGTTATACAAATTAATAAAATTTTCTTGTAATACAATTGTTTTTAGAAAAATTATAGTTTTTCTAAATTTTATATTCTTTTCTTAATTTAATATTTTTATAAATAAAATTACATGCTAAATAATTATATAAGATTATATATTTAGAACTCTATACTTAATTATATATATATATGTATATATTAATAGTTGATTTACTTTAAAAACTTACGGACATCCATATTTTTAAATCGAATTAAAATAAATAACGAATCGAATCAAAATTTAACGGATAAAATGTCCAAGGCCTAGTGATATAAGCGAGTGTTGGAAGAGTTTAAAGGAGATAATTAATAGGCGTGTGCCAGGAGTACGTAGGACTTGGCTCCAATTTTATAAGTGTGTGCCAACACTTGGCTCCAATTTATACAGAAATTCCTTTCATATTCTCTTTTCTCATTATTGTCCATACGTTCTCTAAACTTTGCTTTATGTATAAAGTAATGCACATCCTACTTTATTTACTTTTATGTATATTTTTATTTTTGTCACAAGTCGAAACTATGGGACTAGTGAATATATCCTACTTTTTTTGTTGTACAATATATTCTACTTGTTATCGCAGCTCTCTATTGTAATATAACACATGAGAGATCAATATTCACAATTTCCTATAAAATACTTACAACTTCATACAATACGTTTTGTAAAATATATACATGCACATTCTAGGAATTGCGAATATTTACAACGTAGTTACACACTTACACTGTTCTGGTTAATGACCAATTCCAAGCACAATGGGATGATGGAACATTTACTTTGATCTCTAAATTTTAAAGAATTATTATATATAGATAGTACGATTTCTAAATTATAAAAAAAAAGTTATTAAAATTAATTTGGAAATGTTTATAGTCTCATAAATCGGCCCTCATAAATCTCAGTTTAACCTCATAAATTCCTGTTAAGAAAATTAGAATATGAATAAAAGTACAAGTTCTCGATTTGCGTATGCAACCAAAACCATTTAGTGAACAGAAAACGTCTAAGAGACGTGACGTAGTCGCTGAAGTCACAATCAACCTAGCAGTCACCACTCACAATCAACGAAACAGTTTATACAATGAAAGTGGGCTACGTAGGATTCCCAATTACAATGCAACAATGATCACTTAGTTTAACATTCATTTGTCTCTTCTTTCGCATTTGTTAATACTTTTTTTTACTAACGCATTTGTTAATACTTAACACAGTTTTATAAGTATATATATGTTGCGTGTTATCTGCCTTCACCTTACCTAATATTTTGTGTTTCCATCACGATACCCATTTTACTACATTTGATACCTCACGTTTCTTATCATCTACTTTTGTAAGCTATCCTATGTTTAGATTATTATTTTACTATCCAATGTGCGTTGATAATATGATTCATATCTCTAACTATTGGCAGATGAAATGCAAAATGATTGCTGGATGAGATTGTTAGATGTTTTTTCCTGATTAACTTCTTTATAAAAAATTAGGGAAACTTATTATGTGCATTAGTGCGCACTCTAAATTCAAAAGATAGAATTATCAAACAACAGAAGTACTATCTATATAGAGTACATGAATAAGTACAAATGTACCATGTCTGAAATATTCCATAGAAAAACACTTGACGTCTCAAGGAAATTATTTAATCACAAAGACATCAACACTCAAAAATGAACCATCATGTCTACTCGCACAACTGCACGAACAACTATTTTTATATTGCATGCTTCATGCTTGCTTTATTGGTATCATTTTATATATTAAACATCCGTTTTGATACAATCCAGAATTTACATTATGTGGCAACTAAGAGAAGAAGGTAGCTACGGGATTAAGTATAGGTTTACATCCTTCAAATAGATAAAATTGACCAATTTGAAGTATTGATGGATTTGGAGAACGGAGACGATGAGGTGGGAAGACATTTGTGCACCTATGGCCCCAAGAGAGTCTATCGTTTGTAGATGAAATGACTAGTTGGGAACTATGAAACTAGAGATCTTTGTAAAGCTTTTTTTCTGTGTAGACATTTACATTTATGTTTTTTTATACAAAAAAAAGCAAGTTTGTTCTCACCAATTTATGTTTTTTTTTTTTACTGAAACTAATTTATGTTTCGTGAATTAAAAACAAAACATACAGAAAAATGATGTACATAAATCGGGATAAAAAAGATCTGCAGAAATGTAGGGATATACAAAGAAAATTATCTAACTAATAGTTTTCACTGGGTTCTGGGCATCATCACGATTTGATAAGATGTAGATATCTATATTCAACAAAAAATTGGTATGTTACTCATGGCATCGCTTTTGCGTGATTCGAATACCAACAAAGCCTTTAGGGAGAAGAATCTCTGATTAGTTTGATCATATTAATCTATATCTTTCTCTTACCACTATAGTTTGGTTGCGTCTCTGGTTGTAAGAAAGAAACAATAATCACTTGACGTTGTAATGGTAGTTTAATCCAGACAACTTGAAAGTTGGAGCTATGTTCATCCTTACTATTATAGGCGATCTAGATCTTGATTGAAGAATATATTTCACCTCTCTTCCGGCCCCATGCATCACCAATTCTTTGTTCCTATATATACAAAAAATGTTGTTGACCCATGGCTTGCCGCATAGAGTTTAGTTACTTTAGTAAAGAAACAATCGATATAGGAATTCATATAAATTAAAGTTGATTTTGAATTATACACTTATAGGTTTATGTATAAAAGATTTACTTGTGCATTTGCAAAGTTGAGAGAAATTATTTTTTTGAAAGATGAATTAACGATCAATGTGAAGGCTATAGACATTAGAGCATCTTCATCCCTGACTTAATTTTTTCTTTAAAGTTTTTTTATCCGATTTTAAAAAAATAAAAAATAACCAATCGCAGATCGTCACGTGTGCGTGGAATCCACACATAGTACAACAGTTACCTCTTAAACAAGAAGTTTAAGAAGTAAGAGAGTATATGTTTTAAAAAAGGGTACCATCGGGTTCCCATCCCTTAAGAACTCTGTTGAGCTAGGGATGGAGGTGGTCTTAAACTTGTATATCCACTATAAGCTTGGTAGATAAATTGCAAATGAGGAAAATAGTCGCCACTCCATGTGAATCCACACATTTTTCTAATTTTTCTAACATCAATTGATTAAATCCTCTGTGAAATTACATAACTTGTTGCAGAATGTACTGTACAAATAGAACTTTATTCTCATCAAAAGCATTTATGGCAAATTACGCTCAATAAACTATAATTACACAAGTCATGATTTGGGTTTGCTGTTTTTGTAATCTATTTTCCTTCATTCTTAAGTTTAATTAAATAGTCTGATAACTACTTCACCAATCATTCTTCTGCCTATGAAACTATATATATTTATATTCTTGTAATACTGGGGAGATGTTATTGGTTTGTATATTTTAATGGATTTAAAAATACAAATCAAATCTAGTATTATTGGTTCTATGATTTTGAAATCTATAATCAAATTCGCTGATATTGGTTCTATGATTTTGAAATCTATAATCAAATTCACTGTTATTGGTTCAATGATTTAAAAATAGATTTTAAAATCATGTGTTATTCAATAATAATGATTTACTTAAAGATTTGATTTAAAATTGGATTTGAGTGAATTTATTAGGGATTTTAAGTTAAAAATACAAAAAAACAAATATTGAGTTGAACTTGGTTATTTTGATAGATTTGTATTACTGGTTACCTCGATATCTCTCTGCCCCCATGTTTCACATACTTATTGAACACCTTTACCCTAAAATTCTAAGCAAGCACTATGAGATAATCACCAAAGTTTCACCATTTCTATAATATATTGTGTACGTACAAAATTTAACCAACCATCTCTAACCTAGCTAATTATGTACACCTTAACCAACCATCTCACAATACTAACGTGTATGTGTAAGCACAAACTCCTGTTTACTTTTGAACATTTTCTATTTTAAAAAATTTCCAGTTTCTACAATTTCCTAATTAATAATTCTTCATTTTCTATCGTATGTATCCATCATAATATATAATATCTGTTATACATCAATAAAGAAAAACTACACCATACACAAATGGTGAAAAAAATCTTGTCTCTCAAAATCAACAAAGAAAGCATACCAATCAAGTGAGAATGACACTAGCAACAATTATGTGGGCAGATTTTATACTATCATAATAACATATGATAAAACATGTGTTGTAAGTTTTTAATACTGATTTATAATAATCTATCTATTTTGATTTTGAAATCTAATTGTTTGATTTTGAAATCAATAGATTTATCAAAAATTTTAAAATCCAAAAAAAAAAAATCTAAATCCGTAAAAATACTAGAACCAATAACCCCCCCTGAATCTAGTATGTAATTATACAATTTTGTTATTTCTGTCTTAAAAAATTATTTATAGTTACTGTTAAATTTTCAATATTTATGGTTTACAAATCACTGAAAATTATAAACAACTTTTTGAATCTCAAACGTGTACCGAATGGATAATTCAAACTTAACCAAACCGAATATTTATGATAGACATTATTTTTTCATTTTTTATTATTTATACATATCTAACTACCGGTTTCTTTAAGCATACGTCTTGGTTTTTCTTACAAGGTATAAATTTTTAATTTTTGACATAAGATTGGTATTCCATTTTCTAAATTAATCATAGCAGTAAAATCAAGTATGTAAATTTGAGTTACATTGATAAATTTAACTAATTAATAGAGAAATGTATTGTAACTTGGATGAAAAAATATCAGAGTTTCAACATATTGTTTACTATTATCTCTCCAGCAATTAAATAGGTTTTTCTAGTAAATAAGCCAAAGCTTAGGTTAAGAGATAATGAAATGAATAATTCTTTCATTTTATGGAACCGTGTTTTACACATCAAACTCGGATTTCTGCCCCAAAAAAATGAAAAAAAAAAAGAGAAACTATACAAATAAACCAACTAATCACCTCATTATGTGGGCCATTATTTAAGTACCTCCTCAGCAAATAAATCTCAATGTACCTTCCTATTCACATTTCATGTACTAAACGAGACCCAACGCAAGTAGCTCAACTGATTAAAACGAGATTCTTTTGGAATGGAGAGGACCAACTTCAAATTCGAGCTCCCTAGTGAGTGGTAGTATCTGCTCTGGTAATTGTAAAGATGTATAAACCATCATTGATAATAAAAAAATAGTAATAAGAATAGAAGAATGAATAAAGGACAAATAAGTAAAGAGAAGAATGTGAGAGGAAATATTTGTTAATCAACTTGGAAATCAAGGAAAGGGAAAGAAGAGTTGTTATCAATGAGACCATCCAAATCCCAATCTCCAGTTTTAGGGTTTTCTGTTTCCCAAGAAGCATTCTCCATGCTAAACATGTTCCCTACTTTGAAGCTTTCTGAATGACACATAGTCTTGCTATTAATGAAGCAAGGATCAAGGACTTCTACGTTTAGGTTGTTGCTTGTGGTACAAGCAATGGCATTGCCATTCACTGACGGGGTAAGAAACCATTCATTTTCTACTGATGCTCCCTTGCTAATCGGATCAATAATTGCATTTCCATAATCTCCTAACCCAGTGAACACATTCCCTGTGTTTCCCATTTGTTGATATTGATTATGATCCGGTACTGAAATCAAGGGATCAAGGTTGTTTAAGCCCACACCACTAACCATGGGTGCAAAATTGAATGAAGAAGGGTCCGTGCGCATGGTGTTCCTCATTATCATCGTGTCATCATGATGATGATAGCCATCCATCATTGGATTTGACTTGCCTCCTATGTCCACATGTTGATCTCTTGGGTCCAAAGAGTTACTATTACTATTATTAGGTGATGATCCTGAAGAAGTATTGTTGTTGTTCTTAAACCTCTTTTTCAATGTCGAGTTCCAAAAGTTTTTGATCTCGTTGTCTGTCCTTCCTGGAAGCCGAGTAGCTATTTGAGACCACCTGAATAAATCGGATAGGATAAATATATTATTATTAAAAAAATATGAGACTCATTCTACCGCTAAACTGTTTCAAACTTTGCATATCATGTGAATAAATAAAATAAAGATGAGAGTTACTTGTACAATGAATGGCTATAGATGAACAAATTTAATACTCATTCTAAGTCTCGGTTATTTCGAACTCTAATTCATGTAGTGTTTGCATGTGAAAAAGCTATACCTGTTACCAAGAATGGAGTGCAAATGGATGATGAGATCTTCTTCTTGAGGAGAGAAGGAACCACGTTTGAGATCAGGCCTCAGGTAATTGATCCAACGGAGGCGACAACTTTTGCCACAGCGTAATAGACCAGCATTCCTAGCAATGTCACTCCAACATCCTTGTCCATTGGTCAACATATACCTTATGAGCCTCTCGTCTTCATCAGGAGACCAAAGTCCCTTTCTTAGCTTCGGTTTGTTGTTACTACCACCACATGCATGATTTGGCTTGTTCTTGTCTCTGGTGGTAGTATTGTTCGGATTCCTCATCATCATTTGGACTTGTGGATCCTTTTTGAAGAAGATTACACAAAGAGAGATTGTAAGAAAATGTTGGATATAGAGGATGTGATTTTTGGGGGTTGCTTTGGAATGATATGGATACGTGTGATGGTCCTAATGGGTTATGAAAAGGAGAGAGAAAAAGAGTAAAGTGTTTGTTGGGATTGATGGGTAGAGTAGAGAGAGAGAGCTTCTCTAATAGAGAGAAGAATGTGAAGAAGAAGCAAGAGGTGGGTCATGTTTTTTGTTATAAAATTAATAAAAATATATGTCTTCGTTAAAAACATGATGATAGACTTGTGAGTGAAGAAAAATGCATCGAAAAAGACTGGTTAGAGTCAAAGAAAAGAACAAGACCAACCTCTCTTTCTTAGCCCCACAGGCCGCACCACACACGTGTGTTTGAAGTATCAAGCATACATATACATACACACGAGTTGTGAGTTTACAAGTATGTATTTCTTTAGATTAATTGTGTTTTACTAGAACTAAAAACCATTTTCAATATTTTACACACAAAAAAGAGAAAGAAAGAAGTAAAATATTGTTTTTCTTCTGTAGGCTGCTGCAGACTTATTTTGAAGCAACTTCTATTTTACTACATAGGATCAACCGAATCCAATAAACACGAATATTTAGAAGCGATCAAAAGATCCTCCGACAAAAATTTGGAACATGGTAGAATATTACATGATGGATGAGACCAAACGCATATAATAACATCAAAAGCCATATAAACAGAAATCAAATCCAAACGTAATAATATGTGCAAGCGCAATATGAATGAAAAGTCAGGAATATTAATTCACATAACTTTCACGTGACATAAAAAAAGAACAACACCATCTTCAAACAAATCCAAGAACGACTCTATTTAATATTTATAAGTTTATAACGAGTTACTTAAATAAACCATCATCTTCAAAACAAAACAAAAAGAAACTTCTAAAATAGCATTTTGAAGATAATGTGCATTCAATAACGTTTGAAAATGAGACAAAAAATTTCATTGCTTACTCCATCTAGATGCATATCATCATCACGATGAATGCATCAGATACATAAAGCTAATTATATTCGATTCACTAGACCAGTTTTTTTTGCTACCAAATTATAACAAGTAAATCACTACTACCTTCTCTTAGTTTTCTTTTGTTTATTCCGTAAGATAAAGCTGTCCAGCAGGATGGAAACTCATATAATTTGAATCCCTCGTATAAATCTTTTCACATGAGTGAGTGGTTATGAAAAGTTTTATTTACATCACATGAATGGTAGCATGCTTTGGTCAAACAATCTTTGTTATTTATTTACATATACTGTAAGTTAGGCATCCCCTATCTAAAAATATTATTTACAGATGAGTTTTCTTCTGTCTCCTAATATGTTTTTGAACTATCATCCCTCTCTGAGCTTGTCTTCATTTTCTACAATCACAAAGCTTGAATCAGCCAAACACGCAAAAAGAATATAATCAAGTTAACAAATGGCTTCACCTGGTATTTCAAGGGATTTTTCAACGGGAATCAAATGCTTTTGGAAAGAGAAGATGGTTGTCATCAGCCTCCTGTCTTCTGCTTTTAAAAAGAGACCAATAAGCCGCTTCATCATGGAGTTTAACATCATATATATACACAAAACACAGTCTCTAATAACAAACGGGGTTGGAACTTACATTCGATTATTTAGGGAAAAGAGTACTTAAAACTGCACGCGACCAAGGAACTCTGATAGCCTGAAAATACACAAATAAAAAAGTAAGGGAAATGAAATGACTGTCTGAAGTTAAATCACATTTAAGAAGACATTACCCAGCCACACTGTCTGCTATTGCAGTTTCTCCTTCTTGAGAACCAAGATGTCGTATAACAGCTTCTTCCAAGTTACCATCAGAATATGCATGCTACATCGCCCAAAAATCAGAAAAAAACGCAATTGACTATAACAATTGATTCTGATGCTTTTGACAGAGGCTAGAAAGTAATTTTATACCTTGTAGAAACAACTTCCTCCAAAGGGGCAGTTTCCATTTCCAAAGTTGAAGTGCTTGCAGTCAATAGACCTTTCAAGATCGCAACAGAACACAATGTTTTGTTATCTACTAAGCCATGCCATATCAAATGGTGAAGACAAACAAGTTAAAAGCTTATACCTGAGTTTCGCCTTGTATATGTCAATGATCTCCTTCTTCTCTTCAGGAGTAGAGTACCAGACAACACTCGGCACAACGAAATACGACAGCTTGCGACATATAGGACAAGCTCTCAGCGTGCTGTTCACATCCATCCCCGAAACAGGAGCACTGCTTCGCCAGTTACGAATACACTGTATGCAAAAGGGATGATGGCACTCCGTCAACAGCCCAAACTTCCTCTCCCCTGGAGTGGCTTTCGACAGAACACGATCCAGACAGACGCTACACTCGATGTCTTGACTCTTCTTCAGAGCTTCCATGTGTTTCTGCTTCTTCTGGCATTCTTTCGTGTGCTCCTCTCGCTCCTCGGGTCTGAAAGGATGCAAACACTTCTTCCCGCAGGTGCTGCAGATGTCTCCGTGCATGTGCGGACACTGGCTGCCTCGCGGGCAATCTCCAGCAGCAGCGAAGGAGCAGATTGGGTGTTCTCTCGGGTGGGTGTAACAGAGGTTAAGGGGTTTGTTGTCACCGTGATCTCCTTTGTGTTGAGAGGTTCTGACATGTTCGTATCTACATCTAGTTCCGTATGAACATATCCCTTTCTGATAGAATGTGCAAACCTGATCAACAAACCATGAATCAGAAACGCATTATAAAAATAAATAAATAAAGGATTGAGAAGAGATGATGATAATTACATTATTGGCATGGTGCTTGGAGTCATGAGAGTATTCACAGTTTTCTCCTTTTAAACACGAGCCATGGACAAAGAACTTGCAGAGTATCCTGTTAGATAAAAAAAAAAACAAAAAGATTGAATCTTTAGGGTTTGCCTCCAGAAACAGAGCAGCTCCATGAAAAGCAATCAATCAAAAGAGTCAAACTTTATACTCTCAATAGGACCATTGAAAGAGTCAAATCTTTTATGCTGAATAGGAGATTTCAAAGAGTCAAAAAAATCTTTATTCATGACAAGACATTGAAAGAAGTCGGAATATTTACCTGTCGGACATCTCGGGATTGTGCGAGGAAAAAGGGATTCAGACAAAAGAGAAGAATCTAAAAGGAAAGGAGGGAGAAGCTTTTCTTTTTTATATTTTTTGTTGGGTAATTTTCAGAGGATTTTTCTACGGTTTTTGAGGATAGAGCGCGATTCATCACCCTCCACCACCTCTCCTCTCCATTTTCGTCTCTCTTCTTCTTTTTTTTTTTTTACTAAATTATCCTTTTTATTATTAAACCATTTTTTCTTTGTAATGAAATATGTAAGTCCGCTCCATGTAATAAATCTTCAATCTAATGTAATAAAACCCGAAAATATTTGCGGACATGGTTACGGGCTTACATAAGGTTTTGGGCTTTAATGGGCCTTTTTGGGCCTATGCATTAGTAGAGCCCATAAAATAAAGTATCTAGGGGTTTGATGCATATAAAACAGTTAGCTGACCATCAATATCTATTTAGCTAACTCCGCCGCTTCTTTCTCATTTTCTTAGATCTAAAACATCGATCAGAGGAGTGAAGGGTTGGATCTTCAGCGAAAGACAACATGAGAGCTAAGGTTAGTTAATGTCTTTTTATGTTAATTGATGAGAAATGGAGAAGTAGTGTATAGGGTTTACTGATTCTTGTCTCTCTGTTTGGATTGTATCAGTGGAAGAAGAAGCGTATGAGGAGGTTGAAGAGGAAGAGACGAAAGATGAGACAGCGATCTAAGTAGATTCGGAACCCGTTTTGTCTCTTTTTATTTTAGTTCTAAACCGACATTTGTGAGAGTTTTGTTGGTTTTTCTATCTGAATTTGAATGTTTTTGTTGGACCATTCTATCTTTTCAGTCTGAATACTTGTGTTTTACTACATGAAAGAATCCACGACTGGGTTCTCGATTTATCCCTTTTATTATCTACAGTCTGCTTATAGTCGTAGTTAGATGAATGGTGATGATCTTATACTTAGTGTCTGCGTTAGTATTAGTTTTCGTCGTTCATTTGATACGATGAACATGAAGCCGTTAGATTATTGTCATCTGAGTTTTACATTTTAGTTATTGTGAATGAAACAAATGCTTATTAGTGTGGTGTGTATACATACAATTCCTAATGTCTTTTCAATGGGAAACGTTGTTTAGATGGAATAAACTCTTGGATGCAAAGTACAAATGAAAGCATATCATTTTCAGTTTCAGGACTAATAGCATTTTCTTAGTTTCATCATGTGCAAATATAAGTTTCTTTGTGCATCTGTATCATTCTGCTTTTGATGACCGCAGCGTATAGACAAAATAGAAAATGTCAAGTTATTATGATGTTTTACGCATGAAAACTATATGCGACGTATCTTTCTGAGTCTACTAATAAAAGCCAAAGTCCAACTCGAGCATAAGTAAAAAAAAATGGCGGAGAGAGAGACTACAACCTCATGAGTAAAGATGTCTAAATGAGTCTAAATATCCTAGAAAGAAAAAAATGGCTTCCGACCAAAAAAGGGACTCAACTAGTTCCCAAAGACCATATTACAACGAAAGTATCCACACAACTTATATGCTAAAGGGAGACTACACCTTTCACTAACGCAGTCAAATTCTAGCAAGAGCGATATGTACTAAGCGAACACGGCCTATGGGTTTCTGATTAACTTTCCAATTAGTAGCCACCCATTGGTGGCATTCCATATGGTGGCATTGGAGGCATTCCTCCGCCCACTGGTGGTGGTGGACCATACCCACCGCCACCACCTCCCATTCCTGGCATCGGTGGTGCGGGTAAAGCAAGTGGCAACAATTGAGCGTACATGTGATTTCAAAAACAAAGAAACAAAACAACAGTTTTCAGTTTATTTTGTCAAAAAAAAAAGAAGACTCGCAATGATGTCCTTTTTGTAGCTGTGTAAGTTTTACCTGTTGGGACATGACATCCTTATCTTCCTGCTCTTTGGCCTTCACCTCTTTTTGTGCCTCCAGCTTGTCTTTGATTAGCTCATCCACTTTGCCCGAGTACTCTCGGATAAACTGCAAAAAAGAAACTATAGGGGATAAGAAACTTCATCCTTTGGCTCATATCTCACCAATAAGAGAAAATATACAGGTAATGAGGTCACCTGGAGGAGATATGGGAAGGCAAAGTCGAGCATGTTGTGAATCCAGGCAAGTTCTAAAGCAACGTCTGGTCGGATTAAATCATAACATACAAAGAGACATGTAGCAAAGCATTCCTTTTTGTCCTGTATAATAAGATCACTAAATAAGACGAGAGATATTAATTTCATCTTCTTCACCAATAATTTTCGGCAAATAAATAATAAATAGGTTTCGGTGTAATCCTGATTCAGATCATCCATACCTATTCAATGAAGTAAACCAACAGTTGTTCTACAAGGTCATATTCTCCTGCTTGTGGAGCAGTTTCCATACAGACTTTGTACATGTTATCTTTCTTTGACAAAGCAATTGATTGCTTCCATCTACCCACTTTCTTGTAGATATAAGCAGCCACACGTCTCATTTCAACAAGCTCGTGTTTCTCGATCTGTTTGCAAAAGTTTATATCATTCCCCTCGTAAAGATTTAAATATATAAAAAGATGTAGTAGACTGAGCGAGGCCTATCTGTCAAAGCTGTCATGCAAATCAATAGACTCGCGCAACCTGTCATAGTCTTCTTCTTCCACGTATATCTGATTCGGTGCTTCATTGACAGAAGATACATTGTTGCTCTGAACTGCAACCATGTATGGCTTGATAAGACGCAACTGGCCAGCCTGAGATCAGAAGAAAGCAAATTGTTCAGTACGACAGCTTGGATTTTTTTATGGGAAAAAAATCATTGGTCAGTTCTAACCTTCCGCATAATACCAACAACACGGGTATGATCTAACCGCAAAGCAAGTACGTTGAGAAGATCGTTGAGAAGATCAGGATGCTCTTCTAAGTAGAAATGCACAGCCTTGTAGTACAGCTCGACATTTGCAACTTTGGCAACAATATCTTTAAACTGCATGTGCTCCCACGCTTCAGGAGAATGGTTCATGACGGTGGTCGCAGCATTGTCAGACTCATCATATTGAATGTAGAGATAAGTAAGTTCCTGCCAGTGCTGTTGTTCATCACAGGCTCGTATAAGCTTGGGGATATTGAGGCGAGTGGAGAATAACTTGATGTGTTCCATAAGTTTCTCATAACGATATCTAGCATAGAGTACACCCAGCTAAGTGAAGATGCCCATGTGAGCACGTTCCAACCCAAGTCCACTCTCCATAAGTGAGATTAATTCATTGAAGCACCCTCTGTTCTGGTAGAAGTCGCTGACATACTATAGTTAGTGTTTTTTTTTTCTTTTTGAAGTTTCAACATTGTGTATATAGGTGGATCAGAACAACCACGATTAAAATCATTTCCAACTTACTGTCAAAATCACACTGTTTTAGTATAATTTAAACATTAAAAAAATCTAACACTAAACTTTTTTGCGTTATTATATTTATTATATTATTAATTTCTAAATTTTTTGTTACTTAATATTTATAATAAAAGTGATTAGCATCATTTAATATCTATAGTATAAATAATAATTATTATGTATTCATATCACATAGAAAAATAAATTACAATATTTGTTTTTTGATAGCCTTGACACCACTTGGTGCCAAAAAGGATTTAAGCCGGCCTTACAGGAGAGTTAACAGGAAACATCTCAAATCTAAAATACATCAGAAATGTATAATCAATGGTGTTGATTTTCATCAGTCTAAGGTCACTAACGTGGTTTGCAGAATTTTTTTGAGGATCGTGCCATTGACCATGGTAGTTTCAAAACATCTTCCACATCACACAATCTTTAACTCTTGCCTTCTGCATAAAATGTATTTTACCTTATGATGCCACTTTGATTTCACAAGTTCGTAAACTCTTCAAATCTCTATAATATCATGATCCTTTCACTAGTTAAGAAAACTTAATTAGTCACAGTCAAGGAATATTTTGATTCCTTCAGTGATTGTTGACCGTCATATTGGGAATGTGATTCGCAGAATTTGACCAGATCAACCCATGCTAATCACCTTGAGTATATATATATATATATATATGGATGCACCTATGATACTAAAATCATCTCTCAGTCAATAAATAAGCATATAACGATATAAATTATCAAAGCATCACCACTAAAATGGAGAAAATTTCAGCATTTTTCGTCATCTTCTTCCTTGTCTCGTTGTGTAAGTTACATATGTTTTAGCTATCGATCCTTGATATATATGTTCTATCTTCTTTGTGTTTATACTGTTGGACACTATGAACAGGCATGGTAACAGTAACGGTTGGAGATATATGTCATACGGACCAAGACTGCATAGACATTGGGATTCCAAGATGTAAGCGCACTGGGAAGATGCCAATCTGCTACGATGGCTATTGTAGCTGTTTCCCTAGAAGGCGTCCTGCGGCTTCCACCACTGCTCCATCAACCTCCAACTCTTGATCTTCATAATATTCGCGCAATATCATTTATATTACCTTTTATTTTAATATCGAAGTGCATAAACCCAGTTTATTAGTACTCGTTATCTTCTCTTTATGCATCTTTCATATGCAATGCATCTCTACAATTAATAAACTAAGGGAGTATTTACCTTTGTCTCTTTGTTTATGCAAGTGATGAAGATTCAACTCAACATAACGATAGTCACTGACTACGATATCTATTTGTGGTAGTATTGTGTTATCAAGGGCGATTTAGTTAGAGCAACATTAACGGTACTACTAATTATTTGTCCTTAGAGTAGTTTAATGTTATTTTTTGGTGTGGGACAAATATTAAGGACATTTTGAAAATATTTGATTATTGGTAGAACTTTGTAAAGTCCTTAGAAAATTAAATTAAATATTTTAATTTAAAAAAATAGAAAACATAGAGAAAAATATGAGAAATTACAAAGTTAAAAATAAAGAAAAAAATACAAGATTAAAAAAGCAAACATTATATTGAATTGAAATAAACTTAATCATTGTTGTGATTCGGTAGATCTCCAAACTTAGCCCATATATGTTCAACCAAATCTTCTTTTAATTGATAATCGCCTTTTCAATCGCCAACCTTGACAACGAAACCGACGAAGAACTGAAAATGTCGATCCATTTTCGAGACTCCCCTCACGAAAACTCATCGGCCCACTCCGGAGACGACACGTAGCTGGTAAGGACGGTATCAAATGTATCTACGCTAACGACGTCCCACTAATTTATCTATTAATTTCATTTATTTTTAATCACGTTTATGCTAAGGACAAACACTGCATACACCGTTAATCATGGTCTTAGGGGCACAAAATAAAAATGGACAAAAAATTGATCTAGTCAGCAACAATTTTCATTTTTTTTGTTCATCAAAGCAAAAAAAATTAATCACATTAAGTTGAATTACTTATGGGAAATCAGAAAACAGTCGAAAACATTAGTACAGTGAAACATCTATAAATTAATAATGTTGGGACTATATCAAATTTATAAATTTTTATTAGTCTGTAGAGATATTAGTTCATCGAAATACTAATTAAACAAAAAACTCAATCTGGAACTATGAAATTATATTAGTTTATAAATATTTTTTGTATATATTAATTTATAGATTATTAATTTAAAGAGATTATACTGTAATATTAAGTATTTAATACTATATTAATTAGAAATACAATAAAAAGTTTAACTGTAGTTTTTTTTTAATTTTAGTGAAAACTAGGGATTTTGCCCGCAGTTGCGGGCTTAATAGTTTTACAAATTACTAAATAAATATATTATCAATTCGAGAATCATTATAATAAATTATTTTCATGCCTTTGCTATATTTAATAATTAATTAAATATTAATTTTATATACAATAAAGTTTATTTTAATAAAAAATATTTATTATGTAAATTTTTTGAAAATATTCATATATTCATAAAACTATATACAAGTATTTATATTTATTTAAAAAATATTTTGATGTAAAATATTATTGGATCACATAATATATAATTTTGTAGATAATGATGAGAATCAAATTAATGAAATTCATTTAAAATTTGTGAGTAATTCTATATTAACAAATCTAATCTAATTATGTATTAAGGATAATGAAGATTTTAAACGCTATAACTTTTAACGTGAGAGAAAGAAAATTGCTTTGAATATAGTAGTATAAACTAAATGTTCTCTTTTCAATTATATAAAATTGATAAAAAAATTTGATTAACCTTTAGTTATGTGTTTTCTGTTTATTTTAGTTTTAAATTTATTATTAAAAAATAATTTCAGATAACAACACAATATATATGTGTATATATCATATTTTATTTTTTTAAATATATATTAGGTTTCAGATAATTCTTATTATTATTACTATTATTATTATTATTATTATTATTATTATTATTATATTATTATTATTAATCATTTAAATTCGTTTTTATTTTGGAATTAATTTATATAATTTTTTTTTATTAATCTTTAGTTATGTGTTTTCTGTTTATTTTAGTTTTAAATTTATTATTAAAAAATAATTTCAGATAACAACACAATATATATGTGTATATATCATATTTCATTTTTAAAATATATATTAGGTTTCAGATTAATATATATTTGAAATCAAATTAATGAAATTCATTTAAAATTTGTGAGTAATTCTATATTAACAAATCTAATCTAATTATGTATTAAGGATAATGAAGATTTTAAACGCTATAACTTTTAACGTGAGAGAAAGAAAATTGCTTTGAATATAGTATTATAAACTAAATGTTCTCTTTTCAATTATATAAAATTGATAAATTTTTTGATTAATCTTTAGTTATGTGTTTTCTGTTTATTTTAGTTTTAAATTTATTATTAAAAAAAATTTCAGATAACAACATAATATATATGTGTATATATATTTTATTTTTTTAAATATATATTAGGTTTCAGATAATTCTTATTATTATTATTATTATTATTATTACTATTATTATTATTATTATTATTAATCATTTAAATTCGTTTTAATCTGGAGTTAATTTATATAATTTTTTGATTAATCTTTAGTTATGTGTTTTCTGTTTATTTTAGTTTTAAATTTATTATTAAAAAATAATTTCAGATAACAACACAATATATATGTGTATATATCATATTTTATTTTTAAAATATATATTAGGTTTCAGATTAATATATATTTGAAATCAAATTAATTAAATTCATTTAAAATTTGTGAGTAATTCTATATTAACAAATCTAATCTAATTATGTATTAAGGATAATGAAGATTTTAAACGCTATAACTTTTAACGTGAGAAAAAGAAAATTGCTTTGAATATAGTATTATAAACTAAATGTTCTCTTTTCAATTATATAAAATTGATAAAAAATTTTGATTAATCTTTAGTTATGTGTTTTCTGTTTATTTTAGTTTTAAATTTATTATTTAAAAATAATTTCAGATAACAACACAATATATATGTGTATATATCATATTTTATTTTTTAAAATATATATTAGGTTTCAGATAATTCTTATTATTATTATTATATTACTATTATTATTATTATTAATCATTTAAATTCGTTTTTATTTTGGAGTTAATTTATATAATTTTTTGATTAATCTTTAGTTATGTGTTTTCTGTTTATTTTAGTTTTAAATTTATTATTAAAAAATAATTTCAGATAACAACACAATATATATGTGTGTATATCATATTTTATTTTTTAAAATATATATTAGGTTTCAGATAATTCTTATTATTATTATTATTACTATTATTATTATTATTATTAATCATTTAAATTCGTTTTTATTTTGGAGTTAATTTATATATTTTATTCATTAAGGGTATAAACGATATTAACCACTATAACTTTTAACGTGAGAGCTCGAATCCAAAATTTTACTTCGCAAATAATAGTATAGATTCTTGAATGACATTTATAAAAGTATAAGTTGTTTTGAAAAGGGCATAAATAAACTCAATTTTAGATTTCAAAATTTTATCCGGACCTGAAAATCCAAACTAGAACCGAAGCAAAATTTTATAAATATCTATTTGGGTTCGATATCTATCTACCCGAAAAAATAAGAACAAAAAAAAACTGACTCTAGTATCTGACCTAAATAAATTCGACTCGATAAAAACCAATATATACCCGACCCATAAACATGAATATTCAAGACTATGACTCCATATATTAAATTTTCCATATTTTAGTTTATAACTTAGTTGTAATGTTTCCTTTTCTAATCTTCATTATTATTTTTTATATAAAATTTTAGGTAATATGATAATTTAAATGTCAAATCTAGAGTTTGCAAATATTTAATTTTGATTATTAGTAGTTTTTTGGTTATTTTGAATTTCTAAGATAAATCTGATAGATTTTGTCTAAATTTTAATTAAATTTAGATATTTTGAATGTTTTGGGAGTTCTAAATACCCAAACTGATAGGATTCGACTTCTAATCTAAAGTTTATCTCCATTCTCCGACCGATAATAATAAAATTTGTTTCAATTAGAAAAAAACTTGTTACACATTTAGATATTTGTTTGCTCAAAAAAAAAAAACCTATCAGATTAATTAATAATCAAAATTAAATATTTGATCAATTAATAAACCGGGGCGCATTGGACGGGGACGATATCTCTTCTGGTTTAATTAATTAATAAACCGGTTCGATCCGTTTTTTTTTTTTAAATTCGAAAACCTTATGCGGTCAACAGTCTAGTGGGAGAGACTGGAGGGAAAATTTCGAACACCTGAGAATCTTTTAGGTTTTGGTTCGCCGCCGGCGGAGAAGATAATCGGCGTTCGGAGATGGAGCGAATACACGTCTCAGTCAGATCTCGTCCCCTTTCGACGGAGGACGCTAAGACGAGCCCATGGAAGATCTCTTCGGACTCGATTTTCATGCCCAATCACTCTTCTCTCTCCTTCGAGTTTGGTACATCTCTTCACTCGTCTCCTCGTTCCTCTCTCCATCTTTCCTGAAAATTTTATTTTCATTTCTCGATCTCTCTATTGCAGATAAGATATTCAGGGAAGATTGTAAAACTGTTCAAGTATACGAAGCACGGACGAAGGATATAGTCTCTGCTGCCGTTCGCGGATTCAACGGTAATCCTCAGTAACTACTCGAATCGGTTTAGCTGATTTCGATTTGGTTTGCTTCGATTTTGATAATCTCAGTAGTCTTTGCAATTGTGCTGAGTTTGTTTTTGGCTAATTGAAGGGACTGTGTTTGCCTATGGGCAAACTAACAGTGGCAAAACGCATACGATGCGAGGCTCACCAACTGAACAAGGAGTCATCCCTCTTGCTGTTCATGATATATTTGAGACTATATATCAGGTTCATCTCCAAATTTGTGTGTGTCTATATTTGTAAAGTGGTGTTTTCTTTAGATTTAGTGTTACATTTGTAAAGTTTTGATTAGAAGAACGTTTTACTTTTTCTTTTGGTTCACCACCATAAAGGATGCAAGCAGGGAGTTTCTATTGCGTATGTCTTACCTTGAGATTTATAACGAAGATATAAACGATCTCTTGGCTCCTGAACACCGCAAACTCCAGATTCATGAGAATCTAGAGGTACAACATATATGTCTTTCTTAGAATCCATCCCCTTTCTTCTACCGAGTCTGATGGTTTTTTTTTTCAATCTTAAATGTTGTAGAAAGGAATATTTGTGGCTGGACTACGAGAAGAAATTGTTGCTTCCCCTCAACAAGTCCTTGAAATGATGGAATTTGGAGAATGTACTTTCTCTTCTCTTCACATTATTTTTTTTACTCTACTTTGTTCTTTGCCAAACATAGTTTTGAGGGTTTTCATAGCCTGTGCACATGCATTTGTATGGTAGTACTGATTTACTGATGGGTGTTTTCATTTTTCTCTTGGGATAATATTTCAGCTCATCGACATATTGCGGAGACGAACATGAATGTTCACAGTAGCCGATCTCACACTATTTTCCGCATGGTAAATATTATAAACTCAACCTCAGTGCTCAGTTATGTATGAGTTGAATTGAAACGTGCAAGCTTTTTTCCATCAAACAGATTATAGAAAGTAGACAGAAGACGCAAGATGAAGGTGTTGGAAATGCCTGTGATGCAGTCCGTGTTTCTGTTCTGGTACTATCTGTTGGAACTAATGTTTTCGTTACCCTTGTATGCAACATGTTATTTTCCGTTTCATCTTTCTTTTTTTACTCGTAGAATTTGGTGGATCTAGCTGGCTCCGAACGGGCTTCCAAAACCGGTGCAGAAGGTGTTAGGCTGAAGGAAGGCTCACATATAAATAAGAGCTTGATGACACTCGGGACTGTAATTAAAAAACTGAGTGAAGGAGTTGAACATCAAGGGTAAGTTTTTGGTCTAGTTTTGTTATGTTAAGAAAGCAATTTGTACATAAACATAATGTAAGGTAGTCTTATTGGCATCTTCTTTGAATGAATCAGTGGTCATGTTCCGTACCGGGACAGCAAGCTTACAAGGATCTTGCAACCCGCTTTAGGTGGAAATGCAAATACAGCTATCATATGCAATATAACACTTGCACCAGTACGTATTAATCACCAATAGTATGGCATGAGAATGAGCAAGGCAGATGAAATAGCAGTCTTCAGTTTTCTCTTTGTTTGCTCTTGTACAACTAACAATCTCATATGCGTTTTGATGTCAGATCCATGCAGATGAAACGAAGAGCACTCTTCAGTTTGCTAGCCGAGCACTACGTGTCACTAATTGTGCACATGTCAACGAGGTAGGATCCAATCATCTTCGGCTTATTCTCTCTATCTTTGTAACATACTTCCTGATTATGTTTGGTGTATACGATGAGCATGTTTTAAAACTAATAACCTATCCATTATTGTGTTTATGATACAGATATTGACTGATGCTGCTTTGTTAAAGCGCCAAAAGAAGGAAATAGAGGAGCTCAGATCCAAACTAAAGGTTGCTAAATTGTTTTCATTTTCTCAATATCATCTTTTGTGTTTTTTATTTTGGGTGAAATATCAGCTTTTCTATTGCAGGCTTCTCACTCTGACCATTCGGACGAAGAGATTCTTAACTTGCGCAACACCTTGTTGAAGGTTTGGCATTTTTGTTCGTGATCCTTCAGTTGGTTAGTTTTTAATATGTTGTTGATACAACCCCTTTTTTCTGCAGTCTGAATTAGAAAGAGAGCGTATAGCACTCGAATTAGAAGAGGAGAAAAAGGCACAAGCTCAGAGGGAAAAAGTTTTGCAAGAGCAAGCAAAGAAAATTGAGAACTTGAGTTCAATAGTTCTCTTTTCGAATAGAGACGAGAAGCGTGAGCAGGATCAGTTTAAGAAGGTTCTTTTCTTTTTTCCTCTATTCTTTTTTTTCTTAGCCGATACCTTTAGAGTTTAAACAGCATTTGCTAAGCGTTATACAGTTATTTATTCGAAAACATATCCTTGCAGGGAAAGAGGAGGGATACATGGTGTACTGGTCACCTTTCACGGGACTCCACATCAGAGGTAAAATTGTGTAAATGGCCAACAAAAACATGATAAAGTTTTGACTTTTTCAGCCATAAAAATACTCTGCTTCTCGCATATCAGGTTCAGTCTCATGTCTTGTCAAGGGGATCCTCTCTTAAATCTGAAAGATCCGAGCGTGAGACAGGCCCACTACTTCCATTTGCGGAACTGTTAGAAAACGAACTCTTATATAGCATCAGCGAGCAAGATGAAAATAACATCAATGAAACCCTTGAAGATTCTGCACTTCCAGATCCATGTGCTTTAGTGCATGTGACTAGCAGAAAGAAAGCATCATCAATCAGGCAGAAAACTCCCGTAGTGGTCAGTCTTTCTTTTTGAATATATCTTTTGCTTATCTTGTTGTAAACGGGCATTTTGTTGCTGTTTCATAGGTTGAAAGCGAGTCAGACAGAATTGGAAGGGAGTATGAGGATCTTTTCTTGCAATATGAAACTGAGGTAATACTTTGTCCTTCTCAACATCAGTAGCTTGTGTTTTCTGTTTCTTATTTCTCTGCACCTTCCAATAGAGAATCACCAACGAAATACAACTTGAGTACCTTAAGGCAAAGTTGGGCGAAAAAGATTTATCTGGTGAAGCAACATGCAAGCATTTAGATTGCCAAGCCGTTGGTAATGTACATCATGAGGAAAGTGATATTCATCTTAGGAATCCAGAAGATATTCTTCTCATTAAGCAACTTCAAGAGAAGGTGCATTTATTCTTTTCTTTACCTACAGCTGGAAGGTCTAGTTAAGTAGCTTTTCTTTCTTTTATTTCGGCTTTATGCTTACCCTTGATACGTTTTGTCCAAAAGATAAACATGCTGGAAACTGAGAAGTCTTCAAGCAAGCAAAATCTTGATGATGCTACTGAGCAGAATATATGTGCCAAGCAAAAAATTGCTGAGGTACTCGTCGTTCTTTAACTGATTGTGCTCTGCTATTTTATACAGCCACCTAAATGCAGTCAGCTTTCTAGTCTTGTTTTGGTGCTAATATACTTGTTTGAAAACCTCGTATGTTGTATGAAATTCTATAGATTCAAGAAGAGATTCATGCTGCTAGAGAAGAGTCCCAGATTGCTCGTGAACAACTTGTGTCCAAGGAGTCTGAAGTCATTCATGTGCTTAATGTTGGTTTTCGCTTTAAATTCATCCCAATAATCTGTGACAATTCTAAGGCAGATTAACATTGTTGTCAACCATCTCCCCATTGCCTAATTGACTTTTTACTTGCTACTGTGAAGGAGAATTTTGACTCTCTGGTCAACGTTGCAACAGAAGTTGAAGTCTTAGCATCTGAGTTTCAAAAATTTAAAGCATCGTTGGAAACGGTATCGTTAGTTATGGATGAGAGTCTCCAAGATTTTGCTTTCTTCTCTCCGTTGATACATGTAAGTACTCTGCGTTGTTTAGTAGATTCTGTACCTCAATTATGGCTGGTAATAAAGATGGACGATCATGTTTTCTAAGTTACAATTTCTCACTGCAGGAGTTCACATTGTTTATGCGCCAAAGTTTTGAGCAGCATGCTTCACTTATCAGCAGCTATCAAAATGTTGAATCTTGTCTTAAACAAAAAGTTCTTGACATCGGGAATGAGAAGGTCCAAACTCTTGTTCTCTTACCACCCTACACTTTGATGGTAAATCTGTCTGTATTGTTAGCTAACGTCGTGATATTCTTTCCAGGTTCTTTTGCAAGAGCAGTGTTCTTGTCTTGAGAGCCAAATAGAAGAACTAAATCAGGAAGCCCAAAAGCATGGAACTTCCTTAATGGTATTTAAGTTTCCTTAGAACGAAAGTTATTAGAGTTCTTCTTTTCTTCCTCCAACTTTCCAGTGTTAAAAGTAATTTGGTGTTTTTAACCATTTGTCAGATGCTCTCAGAACAAAATGAGTCGGAAAGGTCGGATCTCCTCTCTCACATAGAATGTCTTGAGAAGGATATAGCGAGTCTGTCAACCACTTCTCTGGCCAAAGAGAAGGAAAATCTAAGAAAAGATTTTGAGAAGACGAAAACAAAGCTAAAAGATACTGAATCCAAGCTCAGGAATGTCATGCAGGATAAAACCAAGCTAGAGGTTTGCGGTGGAATCCAATTCTAAGCATACCTTCTTGTATTTTTAGATTAGATAACCCATCTAAGTTATAGTAACTATTTTGATGTTCTGATAAAGGCCGAGAAAGCATCTGCTGAGAGAGAGTTAAAACGCTTGCATAGCCAAACTGCCATCCTCGAGAGAGATATCAGCAAACAGGAGTCCTTTGCCGGTAAAAGACAAGATGAGAGAAATGCAAACCAGTCGTTGCAGGTATTATCTAATGATTTGTTTTACTGCATGTTTTTTTTATCTTCACAGTTGTTATTATATCGAGTAACATGAACATCTCCACAAAATAGATTCAATGGTGAAAATGTAATGTCAAAATCTCAGATGTGAGATATCATGATCGTATTGCAGTAGATCTCTTTATATTGGCTGAGTTTGACTTTTGTTCAAACACTGCGTGAGCATGCCTGATAAAAACTGTTATATCTGTCTTTTGGTATCTTTTCTCAATGGCTAGCCATATCAGTCTATTTGGTGGATATACCTTTGTTGAAATCAGATTCTCATCCTAATGTCTACTTTGCATTTATCAGGAAGAATTTCACAACCTTGAAGCGCTTGCTTTTGAGATGGAAACAACAATTGCTTCACTGGAGGAGGAACTCGCTGCTGAACGTGGAGAAAAAGAGGAGTTGCTATGTAGAAGCGAGGGTTTAGATTCAGAAGTCACAGCTCTGACAGAGAAGCTGGAGCAATCAAATACCCAATTAGAACAGCTGCAAATAGATATCACGGAGTTTGTAAGTCTTTTCTTGTAATTGATGATTGATCCAATAGTTTTGAATTTGAATGTATTCTAAGACATAATGCGTCTGCTCAAATATGTTTTGTTTCAGAAAGCGAGACTCGAAAGCTCATCTTCTGATCAGCAACAACTGGAAACCAATGCGAAACAGTTGCTTGAAGAGAAAGAAGAGCTAGCAATGGTAAGATGATTGCAAATGCAGATTTTTAACTTAGTTCTTTGTTTGAGTAAATCAATTAATTCGTCAAGTTGTTCAGCACCTAGCGAACTCACTTTTAGAGATGGAGGAGGAGAAAGCAATATGGAGCTCGAAAGAAAAAGCTTTGACAGATGCCATGGAGGAAAAGATGAGACTGTATAATATAAAAATAGAGTCACTATCTACAGAAATGGCAGAGGTATGTTTGAATCGAAAAACCTCTTATAATGAGACTGTAACCGAAGCTTGGAACACCACCGCCATCAAATCATTTTGGATGTCTACTTTTAGAACCATCAACGTGTTAAACGTTCTCAGGCATAGCTTCTCATCCTATTCATATCTGTTTGGATTTAGAGTGATGATTTTAAAATTATCATGAAAAGCTGTGCATAACTATCATCAGCATGACCTCCCTGTAGCGACAGCCGAACATTATTTGTTTTCTAATAATTTCTTATGCTTTCTCTACGTCTAATGTATGTTTCTGAAGATAAAAACTCTTTTCTCCACTTTTATCACTCTTTAAGTTGTCAATCCCTTTGAACTCTTAGGCAAAGAGGGAACTGGAATCTTGTCGACTTGAATGTATCATCCTTGCTGATAAGCTAAAATGTTCTGAGGAAAATGCTAAGCAGGAAAAAGAATGCAGGTTTGTACTTTTCATTTCTCTTTCAGAAAATTAAAATTACTCTCTAAAAATAACTCTTTTATGATCCCCTGTAGCATGGAGAAGTCTTTGGAGATTGATAGACTTGGGAATGAACTTCAATCAGCTCATGCCGTGAGTAAACAATCTCAAGAGGTAAGAATCATTTCACTAGTTTATTCAAAAGTTGTATTACATTCAAATTTGTAAGGATGCCGATGCCGATTATAAAGTTACAGACTTTAATACATAAACGAAATTTATGCGCGCTGTCAGGTACTCAAGTCTGATATCGACGCTCTGAAGTCCGAACTTCAACGTGCTTGCGAGATGTCTGAAACACTTCAGAGAGAGCTTGATTATGTCACAAGTGAGCGCCAGACTTTGCTATCTCGCATAGAAGAGATTAAGAAGGAAGTGGCTTCATCAAATAGTTTGCAGGTTGGGGTTAAGAGCACACAGACATGATTCTATTATATAATATAGTATTAACACCATTCATTCTTACATATCTCTCCTGTATCTGATCACAGGATGCAAAAGCAGACAACAAGGAGAAGGCAAAGCTAAAAATGAGACTGATGGGGACGCAAGCACGCTTAGATGCAAAATCTATAAGGCACAAGCAGGCTGTGAAAGAATCAGAAGTTATGAACAGGAAGTTCCAAGAAGCATCTGCAATGCTAAAGGAGAAGTTAGCATCGAAAGCACTAGAAGTCATCGACCTTAAGAAGCAGCTCTCTGCTTCTGTTCCTTCAAGAACAATGTAATGAAGTGAAGTTAACCAACATAACTCTTAACTAGTATTTATTAATCCACGGCTAGTAAATGTCTAATCTTTTGAAGTGGTTCTATTGATGTACATTCTCTGTTTGATCTTTGTACTAAACGCACGGTTAATTAATTTTCAAGTTTGATTATATTAATCTAAGAAAACACTTCCCACATTCCACAAATGAAATTGGTTCTAACACTGAAGGAAAGAAGTTAAAATCTTGCAAGAACAGTGCCTATGAGATCATTTAACAACAACTAGGCTTTGACATGCTTTCTCTGCTCCTTCTAGTTAAGTTACCTAACTACTTAACGCTCCTTCACTTTTGCTTAAATGGGACACCACATCTAGAAGAGCTGCTTCCTCAGGGTATTGATGACGGTATCAAGAACCTCCTTATTTTCCAGCAGGTACTTTTCAGCTGCGTCTTTGCCATCAACAACCTCGCCTTCAATCAAATGGCTATTACCTTCTCTTGCAATAACTCCATGCTCACAACCCAATTCTAACACCTCACGCTCCACGTAGAAGCCACGACCAAAGTGAATCCCCAATTCAGATTTTTTTTTCCCTGGCGTCAGTTTGTTTTTCACCACTTCCACGCACACGTTCAGACCACTTACCTAAGCAAAGGTTTTTGCAGAAATTAAGCAATGTTTTAAAGACCAATGCAGACCAAGCTAACACATTAACATACCTCATTGTCAGTTTTTATCAGCCCTGTTCTTATCATTTTGAGACGTATAGCTGCCTGAAACCGCAATGCGTTTCCCCCACAAGTCACTTCTTCAGAATGTGGGAAACGCATGTTAGACTTGGCATGTGACCTGACCTGAATCAGACCCCAAGAAAGAAAAAACAATTAGCAAATAGATCTTAATCTTTATGTAAGTGTGAAGCAAAAGAGGAGATACATCACAACACTTCTCTTACCTGATTAAGAAAAACAATCAGCGTCCGAGAACTAGCAACTGAATAGTGTATTTTCCTAAGCGCCTGTGTCATTATTACTGATTGTCTGTCTCTGTATCTATCCCCTAGAGGAACACCAACTTCACATTGAGGGACAAGAGCAGCAACCTGTGAATCCCCCACATTTCTATTTAGTAAACATGAATATGTTTTGGGATGAAAGACATGAGAGAAGAACTCACACTATCAACCACAATGACGTCTACTGATCCACACTTGGTTAACACATCGACAATACTCAGCATGTTTTCAGCAGAATCAGGTCTTGATATTAGAAGCTCTTCCGTGTTCACACCTATTGACTCTGCTAGTTTAGGATCCAAGGCATTCTCCACATCAAGGTAAGCGCAATAGCCTCCAAGCTTTTGAGCTTCTTTGATGATGTGAAGAGCTAGAGTTGTCTTTCCAGAAGCTTCTTTTCCATAAACCTCAACCATTCTTCCCTATCAAACCAAAAAAAGAAGCAACCATAAACACACATTTTAAAGCATATCTTTAAGACTCTTAAATATAAAACAAACCTTTGGCAAGCCTCCAACACCTAGAGCTAGATCAAGGTTGAGTGAACCGGTAGATATGACAGAAACTCTCCTTGTTCTGGAGAAGCGTTGCAACCACAGCTTAGAGTCTTCATCAAAAACACCTGACACCGAAAGCTGTGATAACGCAGAACGTAGATTAGTGTCTTTCTCCGTCACTTTGGTATCATCTGGAGATTCGTCAAGCTCACAGTCTGAAGCTTCAGCTGTAAAACCAAATGGAAGTAAATCTCTTGTTAAGAGACTAAACCAGAAGAACCAACCATGGAAAGGGAAACTAATGATGTTATTACCTAAAGACGACAGATAATGACTTCCATAGCTAGAGCAAGCGAACACACCTTTTCTTGCATTATGCTAACAGACAAGAGAGATGCTATAACATTAGTTCAGAAGCTGCTTCAGAAAATCTTCAACAATGGCATAAACTCTATTTAAAACAAAATAAAGATCAAGTCTTTGTTAATATTGTGAAGAAGCTAATTCAAATTCTCAAACAAATTTGGGGACATTAGGACAGAAACTACAGAGCTTAGCCGTTTGTTAAGAGAGGAAGCGAGAGAGAAGGAAAGCTAAGCAGAACCTGAGATAAGTAGGAGAAGAAGCGGACTCGCTGAATCGAAGTGGTTAATGAGAGTCGACGACCCATGTCCCTGTTTCTTCTTCCGGCGGCGTGTGTTTCCAACAGACGCGGCTACTCCTCCTTGTCCGAGCAATTTTAACTCGGCGAATTTTTAAATAATAATTATTTTTTTGGAAAACTATTTTTTATTTGTCAACTTTGGAAAACTATATTTACATGCTAGTCAGTTTCATTCATCATGTCCCACTTTATATCCACATTGGCGTCTTGATAAAAGACTGGATCTGTAATTTTAGGATCATAAATATTTTTTATGTTTATCTTAATTAAAAAAAAATCGACAATCTGTAGATACACCATGCTATATAATATAACTTAAAATTTTGGGAACCAAAACGAATGTTCATTAGGTTGTTTTAAGAGAAACCAAAAACAAATCATGGTATTGGACTGTAATTGCTTCACTACTATCATTCGTTAGATTCATTCAGCTTTATAGTTTAAGACTAACAATCAATATTATTAATTTTGGAACATGACAGTTGATATAGGTTAGATCCAATTTAAAATTTTAATGATACATATTTTTTAGTATAACTGCATCTAAACTGGAAAATTAGATTGTGGATGTAACCACCACTCATATTGCCTAATTATCGGTGGCTACTTTTTGTAACTGATATATATCTTATTTAATCAAATATAAACAAAAATTAAATAAAGATGCAACTAGTTTAACTTATATCTCTAGAGTTTGGACCGAAAAAAAAAATTTACCTCTAGAAGCGAGTTTATTCGATTCGACTCGAGATTTTAAATCCCTCATCCGGCCGTGCCTTGATATAATCGCCCAATAATAACGAGACTTCAACCTTTGTATCGTATAATCAGTCCAATTAAAAGAAAGATATTTTGCCTCCAACGATAGACCCCATGAAGCCTCCACCAAAACTAAAAGAAAGAAGAAGAAGAAGAACACTTTGGTTGTTGAATATGCACTACGCATGGTTAGACCCTATGATATGTTATATGATCTTAAGCTTGGATAATCTCTTGTTTATTTAGTCTTGTATATAAGAAGTTCGATTCACTTTTTTTTATTATTAGGTTTTATACATGTTACTAACAAGATATTGATCAAAGTATCCGGGGATAAGATTATAGTAACTTTTTTTTTGAATCACGATAAGATTAAAGTAACAGTTTTTATTTTTAATATAGTTTTTACATCTATTAACTTTACGTATAACTCTGGTTTCTGTTATATATTTTTTCCGAAAATAACAAAAGGTCTTGGAGATAAGATTAACGTAATATTTCATAGATTTTACACCAACATAACATATAAAGAAATCGAATAATATCTTAGCCTTCAACGATCTTCACTGGCGTCCTGTTGAACAAAACCGAGAATACTTTACCTACAAGGTATGTTTTGTTGACAAGAGTTTACAGAAGTTTTAGATAATTGATCTCACATACCCAAAAGCAATCTGCTTGATTGATAAGAGAGCTCAATGTCAAGCTAGGTACCAAAACATGTCCCTGTTTCTTCAACAGACGCCGCTACTCTTCCTTGCCCGAGCGATCCTTTTTTAACTCTTTGCTGACAAAGTTTCGATTTTTATTTATTTTGACTTACAAAATATATTTCACATCAGTATTTTTTTATAATAATAAATATTCATTTAGGAAACCTTTTTACATACGGAAACAATTATTAGTGTACTTAATTTAATTAAAAATTATAATTAAAAATATAAATTTGTTGCTTATAATTTTTTTTTCTATTTCTCATATTTATCATATAATATATCAGTGTAATACTTCTACAATAAATTAGTAATCTGGTTAGGAGATTCAAACCAAAAAGTTAAATAAAAATTAAATCGGATTTAATCAATCAAGTAGAGGTAACCAAAAATTAGGGCAAAAATTATTAACATTACCCAATAAAGTGAAACCTACTCGTAAAAATAATTTCTAAAACACTAAAATTTTTAAAATATATATTATGCTTATATAAAAATAAAAACACCAATATCAAAAGCAAATTCGAAAAAAAAACTTCATAAATTCTTCATAATTCTTCGTGAATCTCGTCGAACTTGTTAGCTTCGGCTATGGAGAGAATGCAAGTCGTCCTCCATGTATCTACCAAAAAAAATGGACATGAAATGATCGTAAAAGCTTACAAAAGAAGTGGGCATGTAATGTAATATAGGATGTTCCAACAATACAATGGACTTACTCCGATCATTAGTTGCTCCCTCCCCTGTATCAAATTCATGTTCGTATTCATACCCTATCTCCCATTTATCACATTCATGTTCATACCCTATATCCCATCCATCACATTCATGTTCGTATTCCAACCCTACATCGGGCGGCGCATGTTCTCCTCTATCAGAATAGCTAACAGTAATCTGAAATGAAGTTGACCTTCTCGCAATAATGTCAGCTTTTCTTAACCGCAGAGGAACCACACCGTCTATGCAGTTATCACCCGCAAAGGTCACGTTGTTCAAGCAGTACGCGTAGTCATCTTCACCTAAAAAAACGGAGCCATGTTGTGTGCCTTTAACACCCAAAGTACTCAATAGGGTTTCTTTGCTGCCCCATAACCACGCTAATCTCCATCGCCTTATAAGTTCACTATCCTTGAAGTAGTTGGAGATTGTGACATTAGCTGAGTAACTACCATCACTTTCATTCGTTTTGTCCCATCTTATATCCACAATCACTTGTGGACCCACTGAGATGAAACCAAAAAAAAAAAATCATGGTATTAGATTGGGATTGATCTGCTGCTACCATAAGTAGCTAAGAACTGCTATATTTAGTTTTAGGGTCTAAATGGTGGTGACCGACCGCACTGCTCTTCCTAATAACAAAAATCTATTTATATTTATTTTATATGTTTTTGTTACTAATAGAAATGCACTGCAGTTGTTTTTATGTTACCATTCAAATCACTAGTTTATAACTATAGAAGTCATTAATAACGTTTTATTTACGCTAAAGTGAAAAAATAAAGAAATATATGTAGTAATCTTATTTTCTAAATAAAAAAAAATTGTAGAAATATATTTTCTTTTTTATTTATCTGTATAATTTTCGATGTAGATATATATGCTGTATCTGTACATTTTTCCTACAACACACAACATATTGCATTAGTAAATAAGAGTTTTACATCTATTTTAATTTTTATTTTTTTTGTTGCAACTTTAAAAATTGACTTAAAATATGATTGATATTTCTTAAAGCTATAGATAAAAATTAAAAGGTAAAGAATGTATCTTCCGCCTAACCGCTCACCTATAGTATTAGTAATTTACTTAATTTACAAAGCTATATTATTAGTAAAAATGGTCACATAACATATATTATCCAAGAAACATTATGTTTTAAACTCTTATGAACATTTGATAGATCCTCTATAAATATGAGTGGAAAAGAGTCCAATGAAAACAGTTAAAATCCAACATTTTGGAAATATCATAACAAAATTGACCATATTTACATGCTAAAAGGTAAAAGACTGCCTATGTGGTAAATTATATGGTGAACTAATACGATAATACAATCACTAGAGGTATTCAAACCAATATCTACGAATTAATAAATAACAATCAGTTTTACCTCTAGGAGCAAGGTTATTCAATTTGACTCGATTTCTCAACTCCTTAGGCCTCCTCTGTGGCATTATCATCTGTCTGCGCCATAGTAAAACGCCCCGACGAGATGCCTCCATTATATCTTTCAGAGGCTCCACAATCTCATTACCAGAATGATCTTCTTTCTCGAACGATAGACACAATGAAGCCTCCACCACAACTAAGAGAAAGATAAATAGCCCTTTCGTTGTTGAATATGCACTACGCATGTTTACACCCTATGTTATATGATCTTAAGCTCGATCTACAAACGATCTCTTGTTTAGTCTTATATATAAGAAGAAGTTCGATCTCACTTTTCTTATTAGGGTTAATAATGACATTGTTCCTAATAAGATTGAGCAAAGTATCCGGGATAATATCAAAGTAACAGTTTTTCAATATATATTTTAAATATCAATTAATATGTGTTATATATAATTTTGTGGAAAATAACAAAAAGTCTTGAGGAGAAGATTAACGTAACACTTAACTTTACCTGTAGAAGCAAGGTTATTATCGTTCGTAAGATTCATTCAGCTATAGTTTAAGAATAACAACTTAATTCTTTACCTCGAGAAGCAAGGTTATTCGATTTGACTCGATATTTTAAATCCCTCCTCCGGCCGTGCCTTAATCTACTAAGCCGATAATAACGATACCTCAACCTCTGTATCTCTAAATCAGTCCAATTAAAAGAAGGATCTTCGTTCTCCAATGATATATACCCCATGAAGCCTCCACCAGAACTAAAAGAAAGAGAAAGAACGTTTTAGTTGTTGAATATGCACTAGGCATGGTTAGAGACCCTATGTTATAGGGCTGAGCATCGTTTTTGAAGAATCTGTTTAACTGATTATACCTCTACATTTGTACACTTTTTGATTTGCAAAAACATACTTTAATGTTATCTATAAAACATACACCCTTCTTCCTTTGTAGCTCACCGCCGGCACCGGAAAACGACGGTCTCTGATGATCTTATGACCCTTGAGCACCGGTGAGGTTTGGATTGCCTCGTTTCTGCAAAGTTGATTAGAAAAAGAACAACGTTTATTGCTTTTCGGTTCCATGTATTAATTACTGGCTCAAAACGTATAGTTGCTAGTTATACGTAACGGTGTATGGAGAGAAACAGAGTGTTTACTTGGTGGAAGAGTAATGGAGGAAGAGAGAGAGTGAAGAAGTTTCATTGTTAAGATCATTGTTTGTGTGTCACGTAAACAGATTAGATTCTTGTGTCTGAGTCAAAGAAACTTTCTCAATTCTGTCTTTCTTCTTCTTGAGTTTGAGCTCAATTGTGTGTGGGGAGAGAGAGAGAGAGAGAAAGAGATTAAACTGGTATCCATAAATTTCAGATTCTCTCACCGTTACAACCCCACACCTGACGTCGTTAGACCCTTAATCCAAAAATAAAAGGTCAATGGTGAGTAATTAATTTACTAATTAGAGGGGGAAATGCCTAAAGCACGCCAAATTAAATATCGAAAAGTGGTTTTGAGGAATTAAAGTGGAACAAACCTATTTTCCACTATGTTAATGTTCCACCACATCCATTGTCGTTATACAATACATTGCAAAAAATAAGTACAAGCACGAATTTCAATAATCACAAAGAAACAAAAATACCAAACATGAAGTCCTTATGAGTTTTCACTAACTTGGTAGTACAGTACTATATGCTTTCGCTTCTATCACATGCCATGCCCCTTTAGAAACTCATCTTAGTATAGAAAGTGCCAAAATGTTAACTTGTTTTCTTGTTAAAAGATCATGATCTTTTCTCTTCTCTATCACACAAATAATACCGACATGTCACAACATCATTTTTGTGTGAAAACGTTGTCCAGAAAATTTTCAGTTAATAAGTTCATAATTCTTTATTTAACAATACCAGTTTTACAAGAATAAGTAAATGAAATTACTATAGAGAAAAGGATATTGATTCTTATTTTACAAGAGAATATTACATGAGTAGAGACAGTGCCGTGCGAAGGAATTTGGGGGCCTGAGGCAAATAATACAGTTTTATCTAGATTCAAAATTTTAAAATTTTTATTTATAAAATAAAATATATAATTTAATTTAATATATATTAAAATAAAATAAAATAAATATAAAACAGTAAAATTTAATATTTATATTTATCTACAAACATGATAAATAAAACTATGTATCTGTTTATAAATTTATATAGTTAATTCACAAATATAAATAGACAAAATTAGTTGTAATTGTATTTTATAAAAAATATATATGAACAAAAATAACTAAAAAGGCACATATATAACTTTAACATATAAATGAGTTTATAATAAATAAGACAAATAAAAGTAAAAATATTGTCTTAAAGATTTTTTTTGTACAAACTACCATGTCGTATAAAATGTAACTAAATTATAGAATCAGATGTAATTTATTTAACTAATTAAACTAAGTAATAGGAAAATGAGGGGCCCTAAATTTAACAAAATTAGAGGGGACCTGGGGCCATTGTCTCATTTTATATGCATAAGGCACGGCTCTGAGTAGAGAAAACAGAATGCCTACAATCTCTATCTTATATCCAAGAAATGAATGGATCTAATAACAATAACATGTGTATACTCTAATAACTAGTCTTTGAAAAATGATCACTTTTGGTAAACTGTGACGAAGTCTTTGAATTTGTCTTAAACTCCTAACAAAAGTTCCAGCCAATTCAACAACAAGTTTATCAAGGTTGCATGGATGAAAATGAGAACAAAATGAGAAAAATATGTAATCTTACGATTTATATAGCACCATAACCTTTTATTTAACACTAAAATATCTTAGACATTTGCATATCTCACTAAACATTCATATAACCAAACATAACACGTGTTATTTCATAAAACATATACTAATAAACTAAAAAACTATAATATTGTATGGCCGAAAAAAGAGAAAAAACAAGCACTATACATTAGTAATAATAATAATATGGGTTAATAATATCTTAATAATATAAACAAAGACTATTATTTTCCTCCTTATAAATATATAATAATAACTTTTGCCGTAAGTCTTTTAAAACCAAACAGTCTCAGATACTTTTGTTGCCGCCGTCACCACCTACCACTACTCTCTCTCTCTCTTTCTCTCTCCCTCTCTCTCACTCAACAGAGTAGCCATGGATTCCGTCAAGCTTCCAACGGCTCCTCCGTCTCTCCGCACCCAAATGTCACCCCATCACTTCCACCACATTCCCTTACTACCTCCTCGTAACTTCCGGTCAAAACCGGTCATCGGAATCGCTCGATCTCGTAGCCACGTGTCACCGGTGGCTGTTCTTTTCCGTCAAGAAACGTCTTTGGCTCCGCTTGATCTTCCTCTGCCACCACGTCTCAACGTCTCTCCGAGCTCGCTGCAGTACCCGCCCGGTTACCTCGGCGCGGTTCCGGAGCGCGCGAACGACATCGATAACGGAAGCATCGTGGAGGCTATGGAGTATCTGACGAATATACTGTCCACGAAGGTTTACGACATCGCCGTCGAGTCGCCGCTTCACTTGGCCAAGAAGCTTTCGGAGAGGCTAGGTGTTCGTATGCTTCTCAAACGAGAAGACTTGCAACCTGTAAGCATCAGTGCATCACTATCACATTGATTTTTTTTTTGGCTGAACCCTACATAAAATCTGAGGCTATGTTTAAACGTGTGAGTTGTGATGCATTGGTTAGACAATCAGTAGTGGATCTAGAAATTGTTTTTGTCCGGGGAAAAATGAAAAATATCAGCATAAATATAAAATATAAATAAGGGCATCCATAAAATTTTATAAGAATTAAACTAAATTTCAAAATATCATGGTGGGCAAGTGCCCCATGGCCCCACACTTGCTCCATTTAGCTTCACTCCTGTATGCAATGACATTGGCATTTTTAATAACCAATGTTCAAGAAAAATCAGTCTGGAAAATTCATTTCGTTAAGACCATTAGGCGGATGCCTAGGTGATTTTTAGAACAGTGCTAACAACACTGAAAGTTTATACGTTTGGTTGATTTTTGCTAATATATGAAACTGAGGCTAGTGTGTGTGTGGTTTATGATGGTTCAGGTTAAGTCGTTTAAGCTTCGTGGTGCTTACAATATGATGGTGAAGCTTACATCAGAGCAATTAGCAAAAGGAGTGATCTGCTCCTCAGCTGGAAACCATGCTCAAGGAGTTGCTATGTCTGCTGCTAAGCTCGGCTGCTCCGCCGTCATTGTTATGCCTCGTACAACCCCTGAAATCAAGGTATTTTGCATTAGCCTTGATGATGTTTTTTTTTTGCTTAGTATCTGATTTGGTCTTTTAAAAAATAAAACAGTGGCAATCTGTGGAGGACTTGGGTGCTACAGTTGTTCTTGTTGGAGATTCTTATGATGAAGCGCAAGCATTTGCTAAGAAACGAGCTGAAGAAGAAGGTTTGAGTTTTATCCCTCCATTTGATCACCCAGATGTTATTGCCGGACAAGGGACTGTCGGAATGGAGATCACGCGGCAAGCTAAAGGTCCATTACACGCTATCTTTGTCCCCATCGGTGGTGGTGGTTTGATAGCTGGTATTGCTTCTTATGTGAAGAGAGTTTGTCCTGAGGTACATACATTTGCGCTCTTTTGTACTCATTGTCACAGCTTCTGTCACCTTATTTGTGGCTTTTTTTGGGGTGATGCAGGTGAAGATCATTGGTGTAGAGCCAGCGGATGCAAACACAATGGCGTTGTCGCTACATCACGGCGAGAGAGTGATACTAGACCAGGTTGGGGGTTTTGCAGATGGTGTAGCGGTTAAAGAAGTAGGCAAAGAGACTTTCCGTATATGCCAAAACCTGGTGGATGGTGTTGTTCTTGTCACTCGTGATGCTATTTGTGCATCAATTAAGGTAAGTTGTGAAACGGTTCTTAGCAACTACATAGTTGTGGATAATCATTAGACTTTTGTCACTGCAGGATATGTTTGAGGAGCAACGGAACATATTAGAACCAGCAGGTGCTCTGGCGCTAGCTGGAGCTGAAGCATACTGTAAATACTATGGTCTAAAGGACGTGAATGTTGTAGCCATAACCAGTGGTGCTAACATGAACTTTGACAAGCTGAGGATTGTGACGGAACTTGCTAATGTGGGTAGGCAACAGGAAGCTGTTCTTGCTACTCTCTTGCCGGAAAAGCCTGGAAGCTTTAAGCAGTTCTGTGAATTGGTGAGTGTTTGGTGTTACACAGCATGTAGCAGTTAATTCCGCTACAGAGCGCTGTCTAATTCAATACATTTTGAATGGTGCAGATTGGACCAATGAACATAACCGAGTTCAAGTATAGATGCGGCTCTGAAAAGGAAGCTGTTGTACTATACAGGTAAGTCTGTTCCTGAAAAAATTGCTTACGGGAGTTGTTGGGCTGCACAAAATATTTGGAACCGAATATGACCTGGGAAATAGTAACAAACCTGAATCGGAATTGGTAAAATATCTGAATATATCCAAAAATATCTAAACCGAAATTATCCTAAACGACCATTTTCATGTTAAGTTAGACATTTTTATACATTATTCACATTTATATATTATATTTTATTTTGAGTTTTAGATTTTAAAGAATTTAAGATATATTTGGATTTTTGAAATTTATTTAATTAAAATGGTTATCGGATCCAAACCAAACCTGCAATAATTCAAACCGAATTCCTAGAATCTAAACTCGAATAAATTCAAACTGATACCTAAATGTTCTCTAATCCCTCAGTTTTGTTATTCGTCCTCTAATCCCCACAGTTTTGTGTATTGATGCTTAGTGTTGGAGTGCACACAGCCGGAGAGCTCAAAGCACTAGAGAAGAGAATGGAATCTTCTCAACTCAGAACTAAGAACCTAACCACCAGTGATTTAGTAAAAGATCATCTCCGTTATTTGGTGCGTCCCTTCAGTCCATAACTCCCATTGATCTGATACAAGTTTATTATGTGAATCACACTTTGTATGTTGTCAGATGGGTGGAAGATCAAGTGTTGAAGAAGAGGTTCTATGCCAGTTCACCTTTCCCGAGAGACCCGGTGCTCTGATGAACTTCTTGGACTCTTTCAGTCCACGGTGGAACATTAGCCTTTTCCATTACCGTGCAGAGGTTTATATCTGAACTCACCATTTGTTGTAACTTTTGAGGCTTCTTCTTACTATACAATGTTTTCTTCTTCCAAAACAGGGTGGAGCAGGCGCGAACGTGCTGGTGGGGATCCAAGTGTCGGAGCAAGAAATGGAAGAATTTCGAAACCGAGCTCAAGTTCTTGGATACGAGTACGTCTTGGTAAGTGAAGACGCCATCTTCAACCTTCTAATGCACTGAGAGTTTGAAGCTGTGATAGAGAGACCAAAACCGAGTAAGTAGAATAAGATATCAGAGTCTCCCTTATGTCCACCACGGTTGTTTTTGAGCACCTGTTAGAAACAAAGACTAGCTCAATGTGTAACCTTATTTCCCACGAGCTCTCATCGCTATATTAGTATGTTGTCGACTTTGGATTACCTTTCATCAAATAATTCGAGGCTAACCTTGCAATAAAACTGGGCATTTTGTACGTATAAAAAGTATGATTTCTAATGTATAAATTATCTGTTAAACAATGTTTAAGGCCGTGAGTAAAAGTGTATAAATATATATATATATATATATATATATATATCAATACTATATTAAAAGGTGAATAACCTCAAAGGATACTGTGTCCACATCATCAGTTTAATTCCAACCAATCAGAAACCAGGAGACCTCCACGTCGTCACTGTCTTGCGTCTGGTGGGCTTGAACCGAAAGTTCGGATGGGCTTCGAAGTTGGTTTTTTGTCACAGCCCGTTAGCCCATTAGCTCACTTCACTTTTTTGAGGATACCCTAACCGCCGTTTCTCTCTCGCGTGCTCTCTCCAATGGTGAGACCTGTTCATCTTCTTCTTCCATCCGTTTCATAGACTATTGTCTGTGAAATCAATCTATTAAGCTTTAAAGTCTTCTTAAATGGTTTTGGTCCACCTCCCCTCTTTCTTCTTCTATATTAAACGCTCCGTCTGATCGTCAATCAACCATAATCGAAAACCTCCATTGAAAAACAGAAGAAGCTACAGCTACGGTACTGTCTCGCCTAACATGTTTACACTCTTGGCCTTTATATTTTCTCTGTTTTGAATCCTGTTTTTTTTTCTCTGCTACCCCACTCTAGGGTTTCGATCGAGATGTTTCATCTTCTTCCTACGGATCCAGCAATCTACCAGTCACAGATTCATCATCTTATTAGATCCATCTCAAGTTATAAAAAGGTATGCTTTACTCATCTCAAAACCATTTTTCCAACAAGATTCCGATAAGAAACGAACCAGAAAGAACTTGAGCAGTGGCGCTTCTGTGGTTTCCTCAGGTGTGAAGCTAGCTCAGGATCATCACGGGGCATCACTGTTCTTCTGCGGTTTCCTCAGGTTTGAAGCTAGCTCAGGGTCATCACAGGGCAAGAAGAACCATATTCAGGTAACGTTATCAAGGCCAAAGGCAATATAAAGTCGTTTTCTTGATTAAAAACATTGATTTTCGTTTCAAGGATAAAATGAGTTAGTGGAATCAAAGCCTTGCCTGGTATCAAAGCCTTGCCTGGCATAAATCCTTTGTTGCTTTATGTTTAACCCCGTGTGATCTTTTGGTGAACCAGATGCTGTTTAAGAAGGCTAATCTCGCAATATAAAGAGAAAAAATCGCAATTATAGTTCCCAACGGCTGCAGAAAGATTATATTACTGGAGCTAATTATTGATTTAGAGAAGCCAATGAAAGGTGAAGTTATTTGGAGAGCACAATGTAGTGCTAAACTACTTCGAACAGTTTCAGGTACGTGTCCCTGTTATAGCTAAACAGTTGAGATAGGTTAGTTAGTCTCTTGACATGGTTTTGTGTTCTGTTATCAACTGTACATTGAGTAAGTGTCTCTCAATACAGTTTTCCAAAAAAAATAACTCCTTAAATAATTGCTAATTAAATCAATACATCAAACACCGCAGCTTAGGTGGAGTTGACCGAAATCGTCCCTGGAAATGGTTTCAAGTATGATGGTGTTCAGTAACTTGAGACTGTAGCAGTTACTGATCTAAACGCATACATTCTCAACAATCCTCTGCAGGTGAAATAAAATCTATACACTTTTCATACTCTCATGCGGCACAGCAAGTTGGAAACATACATTAACTCATTCTCATATACTCAGGCAGAGTTTCTTTGCTCTTGGGTTCTTATTCTAACATGAACGCATTGGCTCAGCTCATGACATGGAAAACAGCAGTGTCTAAGATTCCGTACGGAGGAGCCAAAGGAGGGATTGGTTGTGATCCGAGCAAGCTCAGCGTCTCCGAACTTGAGAGACTGACTAGAGTCTTCACTCAGAAGATTCATGATCTCATTGGGATTCGCACAGATGTTCCAGCTCCTGATATGGGCACTGGTCCTCGGGTTCTTTAAACGTTTTCATCAAGTTTTTTTTTTTACTTTCTTTTAGTCATCTTTAAATTTTTTTTTTTTGTTTCTTGGTGAATTTGTAGACAATGGCTTGGATTCTTGATGAATACTCTAAGTTCCATGGTTACTCTCCTGCAGTTGTCACTGGATAACCCATTGTAAGTAGCTGTAATCATGGTTTTGTTTTGTTAATTCACTGAATGGTAATGATCTTTTGAGCAGGATCTTGGTGGATCACTCGGGAGAGACGCAGCTACTGGAAGAGGAGTGATGTTTGGAACCGAATCTTTGCTTGACGAGCACGGCAAGAGCATCTCAGTGCAACGTTTTGTCATCCAGGTGAAGTTTCTTTTTTTTTGTTTTTTATTACAGCTCCTTGCGAGTTAGAGAAGGTTCTTGATCGAGTGTATTTGGTTCTATAGGGGTTTGGGAATGTAGGGTCATGGGCGGCAAAGCTGATAAGTGAGCAAGGTGGGAAGATAGTTGCGGTGAGTGACATTACCGGAGCTATCAAGAACAAGGATGGTATTGATATCGAGAGCTTGCTTAACTATACCAAAGAACACAGAGGTGTTAAAGGGTTTGATGGTGTGCATCCCATCGATGCAAACTCGATACTGGTCGAGGATTGTGATATCCTCATCCCTGCAAGATGACATTTGTTCTTTGTTTTTTTTTGTTAAGAAATACAAAAGATTGATTGTTGATTTGGTAGTTTTAATGCTCTTTAATTTTTAGAAAATAATTAATTAACTACGTAGCTAATAGAAATAGATATTTAAAATAATATTTAGAAACTAAATATGAAAACAATCTAAATAAAAACTATTAAATTGCGAAATATTCAAAAATATATTTGACACAATAAAGTTAATTCAATATTAAATCACTAGCAAATTTTATCCAGAATATATCAAAAATATATTTGTCACTAACATAGTATAAGTTCTTACACATTAGCTCATATATATATATATATATTAATTTATTATTTATTGAATGCACATAGAAAATCACCAAGTTTGTTAAATGCACGAGTGATAATTAAGCATAATCTCAGTCATCAAAACTGAAAGAATCAAATTTTATGATCAGACAACGTAAACACACAATCAGATGAAGATTAACTCTTCACTTAACATTACTATATTGTTAAAATTTGAGATGAACTGGCAAATTGAGAAAATATGAGTTTTAAAATCCATCCGTACAAACCTTTCACACTTGCAAGTTTTTTAAGGTTTTTAAAATTATTATTAATTCTATGTTTTCATTTGTATATTTATTTTTGTATACATAATTTATTTGTCCAAATTAAAATTTAAAATACCAGATCATCGTGGTAACAATTCACAATCCAAAAACATATAATTATTAAAAAAACACTCATCTTAAGTGTACAATGAATTCTAACCATATTCCTTAATAATTAAATGCAAATTATTACTCGCTTTAATACTAGCGACACAATTTTATTCCAACAACACAATTGACATAATCGGAAATTTTAGAAAGAGAAATAAAATAAAGAGAAATTGCACCCACTAACTAAAAAACCAAAATTCATAAACTAACAAAAATATCATTCTCTCTCCCCTTATCTCTTCCTATCTCTCTCTTAAAAACTAATTTTAATTTTTTTTGGTTATTTTACAAATAACCCTTAAAATAAACTTACTAATTTTAATTTTTTTTTGCGAAATATTTAAAAATATATTTGTCACAATAAAGTTAATTCAATATTAAATCACTAGCAAATTTTATCCAGAATATATCAAAAATATATTTGTCACTAACATAGTATAAGTTCTTACACATTAGCTCATATATATATATCAATTTATTATTTATTGAATGCACATAGAAAATCACCAAGTTTGTTAAATGCATGAGTGATGATTAAGCATAATCTCAGTCATCAAAACCGAAAGAATCAAATTTTATGATCAGACAACGTAAACACACAATCAGATGAAGATTAACTCTTCACTTAACATTACTATATTGTTAAAATTTGAGTTGAACTGGCAAATTGAGAAAATATGAGTTTTAAAATCCATCCTCACAAACCTTTCACACTTGCAAGTTTTTTGGGGTTTTTAAAATTATTATTAATTCTATGTATTCATTTGTATATTTATTTTTGTATACATAATTTATTTGTCCAAATTAAAATTTAAAATACCAGATCATCGTGGTAACAATTCACAATCCAAAAACATATAATTATTAAAAAAAACACTTATCTTAAGTGTACAATGAATTCTAACCATATTCCTTAATAATTAAATGCAAATTATTACTCGCTTTAATACTAGCGACACAATTTTATTCCAATAACACAATTGACATAATCGGAAATTTTAGAAAGAGGAATAAAATAAAGAGAAATTGTACCCACTAACTAAAAAACCAAAATTCATAAACTAACAAAATATCATTCTCTCTCCCCTTATCTCTTCCTATCTCTCTCTTAAAAACTAATTTTAATTTTTTTTGGTTATTTTACAAATAACCCTTAAAATAAACTTACTTATAGTAATTAAGCGTTGAACATTAAGCTCCATTCAAATATAACTTCGTCAATAAACCATAACAAAAGGTTACCAAAAAACTATCGTCAATTTTTTTTTGCCAAATATTCTAAAATTATTTTGGTCGAACATTATAATAATATTACAATCATTCCAAACAAGAAATATCAACTATCATAATCGGCACTTAAACAACACTTATCCGCGCGTAGCGCGGAGATTGGTTCTAGTATATATAAAGTGTATAAATATATTACAATATGTTAACTAGAAATTACCATCAAGCTAATTTTGTTAGATAAATACTTAAATGCAAACGTTAAAATATTGTGGTAAAATATTCAGAATACTTTTACTTTAAATAATTCGTTTTTTTTTTGTTAATAGAGATTTATATTTGTAGGGCAACAAAGAAGATTCATATTTGTATGCAGATATGTATGATAGAAATATTATTAATAGATAATAAAAAAAATTAAACTATATCTCTACCTTATTATTGTTGGTGTTGTAAATTGTAATAGTGCATTCTATTTAAAAATCACGGTTGGATAAAGAGGTCTATACTTGTCATTTGCATTTTCTAAACTAAGAGTTCAATTAAGAAAAAGAATCTACTTGTCAAGACCAATGGTTGTTTGTGAAGTGAGAGCAGGTACTACAGCTAGTTTTTGGTTTGATAATTGGACATCTTTAGGACCATTGATTGAGTTGGTGGGGGAGAATGGTCCTATGGTGTCAGGGTTGAGCATCAACGCAGTTGTTGCTGATGCACTTACGAGTGAGGGATGGTGGTTGGATCGCAGTAGGAGCAGAAGTCCAACGATCACTCTCCTAAAAGAGTGTCTTCCTGATGCGCAGGAGATCATTGATGCTGAAGAGGATGATAAATATTGGTGGTTCCCACAGCCTGGACAAGGTACTGGAGTATTCTCAACAAGTGAGACTTGGAGAGTCCTACACCCATCTCCAGTTGAGGTTTTCTGGCATAAGGCAATTTGGTTTAATGGGAGAATTCCTAAGCATGCCTTTATTTCCTGGATTGCTGCTCGTAACAGGATGGTTACTAGAGATAGACTCATAAGTTGGGGACTGCAAGTGCCATCGAGCTGTGTTCTGTGTTCGGGGTCTATAGAGAGTAGGCAACATCTGTTTTTTAACTGCTCCTTTAGCTCCCGAGTGTGGAACTATTTTATGTCTAAGATGAACTTGGCTCCTCCCCACGATTTTGAAGCTGTTCTAAGATGGCTAGTGAACCCAGCGAAAGACAAGAATTTAACTCTGGTTGTTAGGCTTGTGTTTCAAGCGGTGCTGTACTTGATCTGGAAAGAGAGGAATAGGAGAATTCACTCGGTTGAAAAGAAGTCTACAAGCACTCTTATTGCAGAGATTCAACAAACCATTAAACTCAGACTTGATCCGTTGGCTCGTAGGCAAAGGCTCATCACAGGACAGGATTCTGTATTGGCGGTATGACTAACTTTCTTTGGTTTGTGAAGGATTCAGATATGAAAATTCTTTGTTTAGATCCGTGTGCAGTTTTAGAAGTGTTTCTATTTTCGGACTTTGCCCAAGACCGTTTGTGGTTTGGGTCTTTTTGTTTTGCAGTTTCATTTTAATAAAATAAGTTATTAAATAAAAAAAAAAAAAAAAAAAAAGAATCTTATGAAAATTATTGGATTTATTGTACAAACGGTGGCCAGAAAAAGCAGCTCCACTGTATTCCCAAAACCAGCCCCGTGGTTTTGGTTTGACTTGAATATGGAAAATTATTAATAACAATTCCCAAAAAGGAAACAAAATAAGATTAAAAAAAAAACAAAAACCAAAACCACAAAACCATGGGTAGTTTTCAGACATCCCTCTGACGGCCCAAAACCAGCTACTCTGTTACTCTGTTTTGTACTATATTTTACTCACCTCTTTGACTCTGATATAGAAACCAACTCACAACTTTTAAGGTTTGAATAATATGAAACCCAACGGCTTCTCTGCGTTTGATCCGAGAATGCTAACCTTAGAAATGCCGCAGAACCCACCAAACCCTCCGGTGCAGTTCCAGCATCCACATCCTTACTCCAACTCCAGCGATCAGCATCCACATCAACAACCGTCAAAGCCCTCGTACCCTCACACCTCCAAAGCCATACAACTCTCACCGTTAAGCGGCGGAGACGACGAAGACCGCGGGTCTGGTTCCGGGTCCGGGTGTCACTTAGAAGACAGCTCTGGAACCGACGGGAAGAGGAGAGTCTCTCAGTGGCATCGTATGAAATGGACTGACACGATGGTTCGGCTCCTGATCATGGCGGTCTTCTATATCGGCGACGAAGGTGGTGCAGTAAACGATCAGGCCGAGGCAAAGAAAAAGACCGGCGGAGGAGGAGGGATGTTGCAGAAGAAAGGGAAGTGGAAGTCGGTGTCGAGAGCCATGGTGGAGAAAGGCTTCTCCGTTTCGCCGCAGCAGTGCGAGGACAAGTTCAACGACTTGAACAAGAGGTACAAGAGAGTCAACGACATCCTCGGGAAAGGGACAGCGTGTCGTGTCGTGGAGAATCAAGGCTTGCTCGATACGATGGATCATCATCTCACTCCCAAGTTGAAAGAGGAGGTCAAGAAGCTGATCAGCTCCAAACATCTCTTCTTCAAGGAGATGTGCGCTTACCACAACAGCTGCGGTAGCCATCTCGAACAACCGAGTCTGGCTCCGAGTCATCATCACGTGGCGGAGGCAGAGTCTGACACGGAGGCGGAGGATTCGGAGGAGGAGGAGACGAGCAAGAAGCGGAGGAGAGTGGAAGGAGTATCTGTAGCCGTGAAGTGTATGAGTGAGGAGACGGCGCGTGTGATGGATGATCAGGGGAAGAGCGCGTGGGAGAAGAAGGAGTGGATGAGGAGGAAGGCGTTGGAGCTTGAGGAGAGGAAGGTTGGGTGCGAGTGGGAGGCGGTGGAGATGGAGAAGAAGAGAGTGAAGTGGATGAGTTATAGGAGCAAGAAAGAGAGTGAGATGGAGAAGGCTAAGCTGGAGAATCAGAGACGGATGCTTGAGACGGAGAGGATGGTTTTGATTCTCAGGCGGAGGGAGATTGAGTTGGCTGAGTTACAGTTGTTGGGTAAACGGTTTGACCCGAGTTCTGCAACTGGGTGAGCTGATTAGTGTTAGTTACAGTTCTCTGGGATGTTTAGGATTCTCACATTTTCGACATAATCAGCGGTGTCATTTTTTAATATGTAAAGGCAAAACGTATTTGATTGATTAAAGTAGTAAAGTCAGAGGAAATGTATCTATCTCGCATCAACATGAAAAAGTAACAAACGCTTTATCCTCTAGGCAAAGGTTTTCAGAATTGTTTTAAGATCGTTATGAAGAAAACATAATGATTAGGATCCATAAAAAGTAGACCAAAAATATAAGCACACCCGGTGGGACTCGAACCCACAATCGTTTGATTAGAAGTCAAACGCCTTATCCATTAGGCCACGGGTGCTTCTGATTAAATCTCTCAGCGATAAAATTATAAACGTTCTGGTTAGGCTTGGGCGTTCGGGTACCCATTCGGGTACGGATCGGTTCTTTCGGGTATCGGTTTTTTCGAGTTTGAAAACTAAAATCCATTCGGTATTATAAAATTTCGGATCGGGTTCAAGTCGGGTCTTTCCGGGTTCGGGTGGGTTCGGTTATGATTTAAAATAACCTGAAAATAACCGAATAACCAATGTATCTGTAACGAGTTTGGATAATAGTACCCAAAATAACCATATTATCAGATTCTGTCCGGGTATTTTGTATCCAAACTACTCAGATTTACCAAATATACTCATTTGACACAGTTTTGTTTGAGTACTTCTATCCAAACTACAATATTTTATCCGAAAATACACAAAATTATTGAAAATAACTAATATATTAAATTTATAATTAAAATTAAAATAATTATACATATAATTATAAATAATATTTTGAAATATATATTTTATTTCGGATATCTTCGGATACCCATTCGATTTTCGGTTCGGGTCGGATTGGATACCGGTTTTTCGGATACAACAGTTTAGGACCCAAACGGTTATTTTTGAAGAACCGAATAAACCCGATACCCTGATTTTTCGGATCGGTTCCGGTTTTTGTGCCCAAGCCTAGTTCTGGTAGTGAGTTTTTAATTTTTTATTCCATGATAAAAAGAAGAAATTTGGTTATATTTGTAAGAATTTATTTTCTGTACATACTTTAAAAGTTCAAACTGATTGGAAGAAAAGTTCGTAACCTCTCTGAACTTAGTATGTGCCTTCACTCACTTAACGCTTCTTCCGCGCTGTAACTTTATCTACTGTTTTTTTTTTGGACAATCTACTGTGAATTGGCTGCAATTTCACTTATTTATATCTTTGTTTATGGGGGATAGATGAAGATGACATAAACAAGTTGCCAGAGTATTATCTTTCCAAAAAAAAAAGTTGCCGGAGTTTTATGAGTACCGTAGAAAATAGAAAATGGAAAAATAGAGAAAAATGTCTACACTATCAATACTTTAATAATCAGAAAACCAAATTTATAATTGTTAGTTTAAAAGAAAAAAAAACTAAACCATCAATTTCATCATAATGTTCTTAAAGTCAAGAAATAAAATAGACAAAGGTGGTCCTGTTTTAATAGTGTTCACCGGTCCGAACGGATAATTACTAGATTATGTTAGAGGATAAAACCGAAGCTTAGAAAATAAGAATTAAAAAAATTGAGACGTGTCTTGTAATGTAGGACAAAGACAAAGAAGGTGAAGTGAACCTTAACTCTTCATTAGATATTTGTCCCCTCCCATTCTTATCCTCAGTCAACCTCACTCTTTATATAAACACTCTTCTCCTCAAGGGCAGAGAGAAGTATAAGAAGTAGCGATGAAGACCGTATCCGTTGACGAGACCAAAAACACGGTGGTGCTGCGAGCCGAGCACCGGGACGAGGAAGGCCGGAAAGCTGTGGATAAATTCGAGCTGAAGACTCGAAACCCCGACACGATCAAGCAAGTTGAGAAGAAGCTGATGGAGAAAGGCGTCCAACGGATGGAGAGACACCCTTCCGACGGGACTCAGATCAAACGTCCGCCGCCGAAGTCCGGTCACGGCGGGAAGTACACGTGGGAGGGGTCTGGTCGGATGGAGGATTACGAGATGCAGCCAGATCCGCCGGCGATGGACGAAGGTGATCCTAATTACGACGAGGAGAAGATCGGGGGAGGTGGTGGTGACGTGGCGGTGGAGGTCGTGAAAGGTGAGGTTGAGGTGGCGAAGGAAGCTCCGGAAGGTGTGGCTAGGGTGGAGGTTGGTTGATCCTCGCTTGATGAGTTCTACTTGAGTTGCAAGGACATATGGAAGAAAGTGTTGGGGCAAATGTGAGAAGAAAGGGAAACTTTGGGGTGTGGTTTTTAATTGTTTAGTTTGTGATGTTTTAATGTATTGTTGACGTGGTGGAACGTTATTTGTGTAAAGAAATAATAACATTACTGCATTGAAATGTCTCACTTGGTTTCTTCTACTCGCAGTCAATGACATAATTATTAGTTGTTGTCGGCCACTTGTGAGGTGTCAGCAATATAAATATCGTAACGACGTGACTTCATTTCAGTTCAATGGTGATTATTAATCTTCTAGTTCCAGAAACCATAATTACCATAACCTCTAGGGCAAACCTGCACTTATATTTTTGTTTTAGATTATTTTATTGATAGTCACTTTGGGCCAAATACATACTCGATCAGTGGGTATATTACAACATAGAAGCCCAACACATACTAGAATATTAAACTTTCAACTTGTCACTAGCAACACGCCGCTTTTGCATGATGTCTTCTTAAGCACATTTTAGTTACCTAAACTAGTTTACATTTTTACCTAAGTACAGCTGCAAGAATGTATGAACGAACATCAGTTTCAGAGATAAAGAAGTGTAAATCGATTAGAAAGGCTAAAAACATAGAAAAGGATAAACAGAAGAAAGAGAGTAGTGTTTAGTTACAAGCCTGTCTCGATGAGTATTTTTTTGGAGTTACTTCCTAATAAAAAACATCACAAAATCTCCAGGAAAGCCTAATAAAAAGACAATAATAACAATGGTAGAAATATAACACACGACGATTATAAAGTATAAATTACATTCACCATCACAAAACCTAAACGTGGAGTTAAAAGACTCAGAGAAATGATCTCTGGAGAAGTTTCTTTCTTCTGTCTTGGGCTCAAAAGTCAGTGTTGTATAGAAGAATCTATGCTCTTGCTTAGCTCTTCTAGCTTCTTCATTCTCATCTTTTCGCTTTCTCCCACCAACTGCAAATCATTCGTCGTTTCAAAGACCAGTTAGTCAATAGTACAAATCAGAGTGAATATATACGAATCAAATATCAGAGAGCGATTGGTTTGATGAATATGTTCAGTTTGCAGATAAGATATGTGAAAAAACAAGCATATCTAACACAACCAAGCATTCTAACACAACCTGCGTTTTACTATAATCGACAACAAATAATATTTTTTTTACAATTGGTTAGAAGAGACTAACCTCCATTAGCTTGGTGATTAGCTGCACCTTCTCTCTGTTCTTTTCGTTGAATGCCTCAAGAGCTTCTTTGTACTCTCGTTCCTACAAGTTGCGTTAAGACACAAGATTAGCATCTTATAATAAATATTTTTGAAAACGAAGTTAATACATTTGAAGATTATATACGTATTTGAAGCCACCATACCTTTTTCTGAACAGTAAGACCCAATGGCTTTAACTCTTTGTTGACAGAGTCAACCTTCTTCCTGACCAAAGCAACTTCTTTCCTCATCGGGTCAGCTAAACCCTCAAGTTCCTGATATTCAATTCAACCAATTGAGCTTCTTACTCATCAAAGTAACATAAAAAGGAAAGACCTTTATCCAAAAAAAAAAACTTATCTAATCCCCCAAATCAGACAAAACCCAACACAAAAGTATAATCCTTTTTATACAATTTGTCAGATCTTGAAAACCAAAATTTCAAGTACAATTCTCAAAAGAATAAAGAAAAAAAGATTAATGATGATAATTATATATTGTACCTCACGGATGAAAGCGAGACGCTTAGTCTCTTCTTCGACGCGACCAAGCTGAGCTTGAACCCTTTCCCTAATCTCCATCTTCTTCTTCTCGATCTCCTCTTCTTTCGCCCTGAAAGCCGACAGAGCATTCCTCGACATCTCTTCGTCTTCCTTCGACATTTGGCTGCTGAAACTCATGCTTCCCGACAGCTGAGTTCCTAACTGTCGGCTTTGCACCGCAGGCTGCGACGTCTCTACTGCCTTCATATTTACCCCTTCTATAAACTTAAGCCTCGATCTCTGGCTCTCTCTTGTTCTGTCTCTCTCTCTCTCTCTCTCTCTCTCTGGTTCTAGGTTCTTCTGTGGTAGAGAAAATGGATGCTGTCTGAGCTTTCTTTTTTGATCCCAGAAATAGTGTTGTGATATATGAACATACTAGGGGCGGCCCGCCCTTCGGGCGGGGTGTTAGAGTTGAACAAACTTTAGAACGGTTTCTAGGTGGTTGTGTTGTCGGAATAGAAAAAGTGATTTCTGTAGCAATTATCAGTACCATATTTGATTTCTATAGAAGATCACTGGTTCATAAAACTGAAATGTGCAATACAATTGAATTAAATTGTTATTTAAGTAACTGACTGCTATTATGAATTTCTACAAAAGGAACAAAGCCGAGAGTCCAGTTGTTTTTCCAAATATGTGGATGCTATATTATTATCTTGCTGGTCAACCGGGAAAAGAGAATAACATGTATTGCAGATCAAAAAGTTAAACAAATTATGCACAATTGAACCTTGGCTCACACCCGACCAAGTGAAGCTATAAAATATTAATTTTGGATAATTGAGCCTTGACTTTCTATAGACGTCGTTATAGTCTTAATAAACCCATGTTAAATGCAAGAAAAATATTAACTTAGTTCAATTATTTTGCAAACATCAAAAAAGTAATCTTGATCAATCACAACACCTCCGGGGAGTAATCGGGAAACTAAAAACAAAAATCAGACGGGTACATCATGACGATAAAAACCTGCTCTGCTCAATGCTTTCGCCGTGCCTGTGCTCACTGGGAGATATGGATCGACCACATTTTCAAATGCAATACATGAACGTTTGTAGTTGCAATCACATTCGTGTAAATACAAAACTATAAAGCCAAGTTGTAGTTCTGACCTGTGTTGCGCCGACGTCCTTAAATATTTCTTTGTATACAATATTAGTAACCCCATCCTCGTTGTCGATATCGGAAGTCTCATCTAGTAAAACCATGATCACATATTAAAGTACAGTGGATTCAAGTATAGTTCTCTTTTTTTTATAGAGAATTTACTTGCGCTCTAAGGAACTTGGGAAAATAAGCAGGTTCATCAAGCATTGAAGCAGTGTCCATCTTTGCCCACCTGGAACCAATGTCGGTTAACTCCTAATATTCTCACTTATTCTCTCCCTCCTCAGCATCGATGTTATATTTAGAAGATTTGTCGATATCTTCATGTTCTTCCTCTTAGGTTTCTCAACAGTCTCCAATCCAAAATTCACCAGTGTAAATGCAGCCGCTCTTTTTATCATCTATTTCATACGTGCAACTGCATCTGGTTATCAAACAAAGACAGTGAATGCTGGGAAACTGATGTTTGAAGAACCAACTCTTCTTTCTATGTTCGTGGTTTCTTAGACTTCGATTGATTTTCATAGTATATGAGCTTGAAACTATTTCTCAGAATCATCATGATGGTGGTGAACAATACGGAAGTGACGTCATGTCTCTGTTTCTCTTCAAAGACTTGGGCTTTGTTGTTGTCTATGTCGTCATCTCTCTGTTCTCAGACTCTGCAGGCTGCACATAAGACTCCACCAAAGCTCCAAAGAGTCAGACAATCTGAGAAAAGCACAGAGATTCCCTCGTCATCTTCCGTCGATATGTTTATGTTGTTCGTCGTCGCTGATAACAAACACTCGAGTGATGATGGTCTATCCAAGTAACCCTGTTTCCAACGTGTTGAATCTCACCAATGACTTCCAAGATCAGACATGAAACAGATGCCAAGATTTGTATGAATATGTATATGTTGGTGAGAAGAAGAACAGGGTTCTTGAGCCATAAGCTCATTTCCTCCCCACATCAAATCTGATCCTTATGCTCCATGATTTTGCTTTCTCGGGTCATTCCATAGATAGCTTGCACATGAACCGATTCTAATACTTCCATTGGATCAAACACAGCCCCGAGGAAACCAACAAAACCAATTCAAGATTCATGCTTCATCGGTCCACAGAAACAAAATTTTCAGCCCTGGCGATTTTTCACCAAGCTCTAATACTTCATCAAGATTCATGCTCATCGGTCCACAAAAACAAAATTTTCAGGATCAAAGTTTTTCTTGAGATTAATTTATGTCATGCATACATATATGTACCGTTTGTGGTCATACCTTATTTGCAGCCAAGATAGGAGGGAGTAATGGCATGGGCATCATCACCGGCATGCTTGAACTCCTTGAAGTTCAACCTTGGCTTCACCCACACTTTTGCTTCATAAAGCTTCTTCTTCCCAACCCCAATGAGCTCCAGCGTGAGATGAAGCATCGTTTCTGTTACAGCTTTAACTTTTACATTCACCACCCACACAAACTCGAACCGCTGGATTCTATGATTTTGTTAACCCAAAACTTTCACTCAGTAATCAGATTACTTCCGAATCGGTGAGCCGGAAATTCTGCGCGCACCTAGAGACCTCAAATCCAGCCACGGAAAACATTGCTCCGGCACGGAGACTGTCACGGAACTGTGGAAGACAGCCGGGACTGATCGTTACTTGCATCACGGTCGACTGAAACACACAAAAAGAAAAGGAAAAAACAATCAGTTGTAACTCACAGTCAAAAGTAAAACGGAACACCGTTGTATATCTAACACTAAGACAAAACATAAACCAAACAAAACGATTGGTTCCGATCATAACATCATCTCTGAAACACATGTAACAAAAAAAAAATAATAATAATAATAAATAACAATCTCGCTGTAACTCATAGTAAGAAGTAAAATGGAACAAATAACATAAACTAAACAAAACGATTTGGTTCCGATCAAAGAAAAACGGGAAAAATATGATAGAACACGAAGACAGAACATAAGCTAACTAAATCGGGAACAGAACGATTAACTCACGTGGTGCGCTGGGGATTAAAGACGATCTAGTGCACACCACCATTACGAATGTCTACCGTCGCTGCGCTCGGGAAATGAAACGAAGAACAAAAATGAGTTAGGCGTTTAGGTCTCAGCAGAGAGAATAAGAGATGGGCCTCGTGTCATGTCCGAAGCCCAAATAGACGAACCCCTAATTTTAATGAAACGCAGCGTATCTTACGTGTCGACGTGGGAGCATCCCAATTTCCACGCTGGATCTGACGTGGAGGCCTTTAGGAGAGAGTAGGAGTCTTCTTTATATATAAAGATTTAATAAAAGATTAATTAAAAGGGAAAAATACAGTGGTATAACGGGAACTTTTTATAATATTATAATATTGACAACGTATAACAAGAGAGAGCATATTTATTAGGTGAAATTACTTAACTGCCACCAGCTACCGATAAAGATGTATAGAAAGGATTTAAGAAATAAATAAATGGAGAATAGAAAAGGAAAAAGTGAGGAGAATCCGAATTGTAACCGTTAATCTTCAAACTTTCTGTTTATGACCGTTGGATCTTTCATCCGATATATGAAGGATGCATAACGGCTGACCCGGAGACAGCTCGTTACAAACAAATCATCATTTGTCGCGTCTTTAACCGTAAATTACTACCTAACCAAACTAAACCACACTATTCTTAACAATATTTATATCATGGCTTTCGGCCCAAAGTATTTTATTGCCTTAAAACAAATGAAAAGTTTCGCCCAATTAACAGTAATTTCCCGGAAAGACATAAAAAGGAGATGTAAGATAATAGTTTGATGTATTATACTCAACATGTTCAACGCGACTCATATCACCATAGAGTTAAATGAGAAATGTTGCTACCATCCCAAATGGCGTATACATCGAGACGCTTGTGACTGAAAAAGTCATCAATCTACAATCAAATGATCCATGAGTTATAATGGTCGACATGTTCAGCGGATTTGCCAACATGGCCGACATGTTACTCATCTCACATTCTCATCATAGAGAGTTTGGAACGTATTGGTATTTGGGTTAAATGAGGAAAGTGCTCGGAGCGTTTTTAGCAGGAGAAACTCGGTATACATATGAGAACAAAAACATTGCTCTAAGCAGTATGTTTTTCATTTTGTGTATCTTATGTGATTCTTTATTTCTCAAATTCCTCCAGATGAAACTACAAGTCTTTATTTCAAATAGTTTACTTTCTTTTTGTTAATTATTAGTTCAAAATTTTAGGTGCATGAGACATATGAAGAGAGTCCGAGTTTATGTGGTGTGTGTTAAAAATTGTGGCCTAAGAACTATTGTTTTGGTGTTGGCAGAGTAACAAAATATTTGGAGTTCTAGATATTGACTCAGAGAGTAAGCCTTTCTGCCTATACAACATCTCTGTCAATAGTTAGTTTTCAGTTCCTCTCAGGTTTTACTTTTAACTTGAAGCTCGCTTCTTAAGATCTTCCTTCTCAATTCTCATGTTAAGCAGTCAATAGTAATCATAACACTATGATTTCACTCAAAACACTTGTGGTCCTGATTTCTCCTTAATTTGTAGGTATTGAATTGGTTCCAAGCGCAGAAGGTTGACCTCCAAGCAAATATTTCATCTCTTATAGGTATTATTAGTACAGAGAACTAACTCCTCTGTTTTCCTTTGTTTTATTGTTGCAGTGCATTGGCTTTTCACCGCAGAGATCGCTTCTTTCTACGAGGGTTACTATGCTAACAAGGGAATAAAGATCATCAAGAGTACTAAAGCCACTGGGTTCAGTACCAACTCAAAGGGAGAGGTGACAGAAGTGAAACTAGATGATGGAAGAACCCTAGAAGCTGACATGGTGATCGTGGACATTGGTGGTAGACCGATGATATCGCTTTTCAAAGGTCAGATAGAGGAGGAGAATGGTGGAATAAAGGTTCCGTGGTTCATTCATGCATCATTTTCTCAAGATTGCCATCTTTTGAGATCACCAATAAACTCATTGATCTTCCTTTTGATATTGTAGACTGATGGGCTCTTCAAAACAAGCGCATCCAATGTATATGCCATTGGAGATGTCGCAACATTCCCTATGAAACTTTATGGTGATATGAGACGTGTAGAACACTTTAACCATGCTTGCAAATCCGCTGAACATGCCGTTAAGGTACCATTCGTATGAACTAGGCCTGGACCAATACTTTTGATATGATTCATATTATTTCTGGTTTATTATAGGCAATCAAGGCGGCAGAGGAAGGGAGATCGATCCTAGAGTATGACTATCTCTCTTTCTTATACACACGAGTCTTTGATCTCTCGTGGCAATTTTATGGAGACAACGTTGGACAATCTGTGCTATTCGGAGACAACGATCCAAACTCATCAAAAGCTAAGTTCGGGACTTATTGGGTTAAAGATGGAAAAGTGGTGGGAGCGTTTCTTGAAGGAGGAGTTGAGGAAGAGAACAAGGCCATTGCTAGAGTTGCACGGGCACAACCTTCAGTTGGTAGTCTTGAGGTGTTGTCCAGTGTTGGAGAGTTGCTTATTGGATCAAGGGTTAATAGAAATAGGGTCTTAGTTTCTTGACATGTTTAGTAATATATATGTTTCTTCAAGAGTATTAACACTCTTGTTTGACCATACAATATCTAAGCATGTCTAGGATCTACCTCTTGTTTAAAATACATGTCAATTAAAACCCAATGTCAACAGTTTCTTGTTTTACAACTTAGTTTAATATATATCATATTTTAAACATTTTTTGATCTACGATATAAGGTTTTAATCAGAAAAATGACTGAGACATTAAATACTAAATGGATGGCACGTCTAGAGGTAGTGCCCTTCCACACATATAACAAAAATATGATACAAATATTATACATACCAAGTCATTCTTACATCTACAAAGCATAATATCAGAAACATCGAACCCAAAAAGAGTCTAGAGAGGTCCTCATGGCGCAGAGAATCATGACACTGGTTCTGCTCATAGAGATATTGTGTCTGGTAAATTTTGTGAGCCGATAGCTATGACCGCAGCGTATAACGACGGAGATGTGATTCACGTCGCCGGGAAGGTGATGTGCCAAGACTGCACTCTTAACTACGACAAATGGATCAACGGCTCTGAACCCATCAAAGGTATCCCATCTTCACCATTATCTATTTACTGCTTCTAAACATATCAGTTTTTTTTACCGCTATTTAACTGCTGCCCACCATATTCTTACATGGATTGCGGACTCGGTTAGTACAGTTTATTCGGTTTGGTTAGTTTGGTTCGACTTAACTCTTACTGAATCAACGGAAAATAAATTTCGATCCCCGTACTCAGTAGGTTTGGTTTTTGAAAATTCTACCAAACATAACCAGAATTTATATTTTGATTTCTTAAATTTTAGTTTAATTTTGTTAAAAATCAAAGAAGTTTGGTTATTTCAATTTAGGTTTTTGATTCGTTTGGTTATATTTGTTCCTTTTTTATAAACAGAAAAGTAATCAATTGCCAAACCAAACCAAAAACAAAAAAAACTTTAAAACCTAAGTAGTCGAATTGAACCACTAACCAAAATTAACCGAGAACCAAAAAAATTGGTTCGATTCGGTTTGGCCGATTCGATTTGGAAGAAAAAATATGAGGCCCTACTCTTTACCACACTACCTCTCTAACTGGAACATATGACTTTGATTAACTGGTTAACTCATAACCCAGTCTGAAATTACCCAAAAACCGAATTTAGTTAACCACAATAGTTCCACTTTGTATCTTTCAGGGGCTGTGGTATCAATCACTTGTATGGACGAGAGGGAAATAGTGTACTATGGCAGCGACAAGACCGATGAGAGAGGCCAGTTTGATCTTATCGTTGACAAAGTTCTCTACGGCGGTAAGAATCTTAAGCCTCAACTTTGTAATGTCCGGCTTGTGTCCTCTCCTGACAAGTCATGTGGTATTCCAACCGATTTTGGTAATGGTCAAACCGGAGTGAAGCTAGTTCAGCCATTCGTGGTTTTTAAGGATCTGGTGAAGTTTGTGGTCGGACCATTTTTCTATACCACTCCCATGTGTGAGACTCCTAAATATGAAAATAACTACTAGAGTACTTGAATGGCTTTGCCTTCTGATTAAGGTCATTTGAATTTACTGGTCTTTTGCCATATATACTTCTCAAATATGTAACGTGACATGTCTTTTCTTCCTTAATTTTGTTGATTCCTGTAAATGTACAATTATACTAATTATATATTACAAATAATAAATTTCAATCATAGTAGATATATATATATGTATATCATTGTTATGTAATCCTCTTTTGTTATTGGCTTGGCCTTTTAGTTTGTAATTTGTTTCTTGTTATTAAAGATGTTCGATCCAAATTTCAAATATTGGATTTCGCTTTAATTCAGTATTGTTTTCTGAATAAGGAGCTAATTAAAGTTTCTCTAACTGAATAATAGTTTATGTCACATAGTATTTCCTTGATTTCAAGTACTACTGTTTTATAAGAGCTACAATCATTTTTAGCTAATACATCTAACCTAATTTCATATCTCAAAGCCGAATATTCTTTTATTCCTCACACTAAGAACATACTATGGGAGTGGATACAGCACAAACATAATGAAGATAAATTAAACAAAACATATATAGAGAGAGAGAGTATACAAAGTAAATTCATAATCTGCTGATTCCGAGGGGAACCGAAGCTTGCCAAAGGATAGAAGTTGCCCAATTTCTAGAGGGAGATCAAGAAAACTCGCTGTCTAAACCAGCTGCCTCTTCATCATCAGCCTTCTGCAATCTTCACTGCTCCAATATCATAAAACACTTCCATTACAGGAACACAAAACCGCTTAGCTAGACATTAACAGTAATCTTCTTTTTATATATATCTAGGCCATCCCCTATACATAAACATGAGGTTTTTCTCTTCTTCACCTTAGGGGATGGCCATTCTCTTTTGATTTGTGGTGTTGTGCCAGATTAAGAGAAGGTTTCAACAATGGATGCTTGCTAGGGGGTTATATAGCTTTTATTTTTTCTTTTCATTTGTGTTTTTTTTTCTCTGTTTGTCTATGGTCATGAAGACATTTTTAAAAGATACACTGAAAAAAAACATCTTACATAAGCTATAGTGTTCTTTCCACTTTTTCTCATTTCTTTTTCGTTTTTAAAGAACTTTTTGTAACAATAAACCAATATATTTCATGTTTGTTAATGATCTTTATAAAGGATATTCCCGTTTGTACCATATATTCATGCAAAATGTTATGCTCTGGTATCATACACACGTACATATTTTGAATTAATAAGATATTATATTACATACTGAATTACAAAATACATAATAACATGAAATTTATCGAATGTACAAGTTTAGGCTAAAGACTCCTAGGCTCTGAGTGAACTTATTTTAAGGATTTTGCAAAAAATTTGTAGAAGGCCAAAAAGATAAGTATATTAATGGTGTAAAGAGAGTGTGAAAGTAATCTAAACAAATCATTAAGTGGAAGTGGAAGCAGATGGTGATGGAAACGAGGGGAGTCTTACCTGAATATGCTTGGAATTTTGGATCATCCCATGGAATATGCCATTTACCGAAATTGCCTTTTTCACAAATATATATTCTAATTCATATGCTGACATCCACACAAATCAATTTACTTCTTTATTGTATGTGTAACCTACCCCAGCAAGAATGTACACATTAGTTTTTTTTTTTTTTTTTTGATAACCCAGTATCCTACCACTAAGCGTGATCGACTAGCCCACCGGGCTTATGCCCATGCCATTACAGGAATTTTTAAGCCTCCACTTAAGGGCCCCTGGTTACGCGAAGTGGTCTGGGAGGCGAGAGAAGCCCATGTAAATTCTCTCGTGGCTAACGCGGATCGAACCCAGGGCGGGCACTCCAGCCGGAGTTCCTTTACCACTAGGCCAACACGCGTTGGTTTACACACACACACATTAGTTTTAGAGAAGGATTATCGTTTGAGATACAAATATTCCATTTTTAGTTTATAACAAAATTATAAATAATTAATTTATTCTATATTTTCTTTGACTCTTCCAGAAACTTAAAACTTAAGTGAATACTGAGAAAAATAAAAATACTTGGAAAAATAAGTATACAAATTATATATGCTATTGTATAAAATTAAAACTATATATAGACACTATTTTATTAACTTCATTTCAAAATTATTGAGTTTAGGTGAAACAATATCAACGAACTGATTATTATAGGATTAAATTTTTGTTTTCCGACAAAAAATATGTTTTTGGTTCAGGTTCATTAAATCTTGTGGAGATAATAATATGTTATGGTTTTTTCACTGGACTTAAAAAGAAAAAAAAAGGATAAGACACCAATATCTGTTTAAACCCCAAGCTTATTACAGACCCATAGAAAGCCCATGAATAGTTTTAAATAAGCAGCAACGCCATGTTGGCCTTTCGTATTGAAAGTCCCACATCGGAGAACTGAGAGCAGTTAGCAGCAGACGTTGTACTATAAATAAACGGTCTCTCCCACTCGTTTCAATCACGCAGCCATGTGGTGAGCACAAAGCGAACTATTCTTTCGCCTTTTACTAAAGAATACCGTGTGTTCTACACGCTAAGTGGCATACGCCTATTTTTGGAGGGTCCCACTATAAATTGGGCCCAACAACAGTCAGTTCAAATATTTGTTGGTCTGAGTTCTTACATTCAACCTTAATTTCAGTAAAGGTCCCACTATAAAGTTAGCTGTAAATATCACCACACTACGACACTAACTACCCTCTTCCACTCGTTCTAAATTATAATATCAATTTCTCTAAAACGATATTGAGAGGCTTAAACATTCTAAATGACAATATCAATGAGATTCTCTGAAACGATACGGAGTAGTTAAAAGACGACAAGAGATTAGAGGCCAGTTCATCTAATCATAACTGCAACAAGCTGATTTCTCAGTTGCAGAAGACGATGAGGCTTTACTAGCATCTTTATTCACCTTTATATAAAAGACTTAACGAGAAGCCATTCAAATCTATTAAATCTGATAACAAATTTGATATTCGAAACCGACACAACATTGTAAAACTCTTAGGTTATAATCCTTTGTATAAGAACAGTCAAAGATAACCGAGAACATTTTGAAAAATGTCCCCTGACTTCACTGACACGCAAAAACTGGCTCAAGAATTTTGCAGAAACACTAGGAGCTAAGTTGAGTCGCCGCCAGTGGCAGCTTCGAGGATCCTCCTAGCATCAGTGTTTACATCAGCTAACTCACCTGGAGTCTGCATAATCACAACCTTGCTGTCACTAAAATACTAAATCAAAGACTTTGACAGCCAAAGATGCAATAATGTTTTCAAATCTTTACCTTCCCATATGAGTTTTTGACTGTTGGTGAAGCACCTGAACTCAGCAAAAAACTAATTACGTTGACGTGCTCACCTCTCGCTGCATGATGTAGAGGCTGTGTGAACAAGAAACACACTTTGTAATGAGTTTATAGAGACAGAGAGAGAATGAATGAGTGATTAGAAGGAGAATACTTACAGTGTCGCCTTCTACATCGATAGTTTCAATCATCCTCTTCACACATTCAGGACCACTAGCTCGGCTAAAAAGAAGCTCTACTATCTCTAAGTACCCTGCTAGCCCCCAAGTTCAACAAAAATAAGCTATATATAATATGACCACGCCGTGAGAAATAAATACCCAAACGGGTCCATGATCAAGTTTTACCTCCAGCACAAGCATCATGTAGAGGAATGGCTTCATCTTCATCTTTGACCTCCATATTAGCACCTCTTTCCAGGAGAAGCTGCATTAAACACTCAATAGGCCATTAATGAGTAGTAGTTGGGTAGATATGATCAAAAGCAGCGATCAGCAAAAAGTAACCTGAACGCAAGGGAGGTGACCGTAGAGACACGCCAGGTGAAGTGCAGAGTCGTTATCCTCAAGGGGCTCATCAACTCTCCCATTCAACTTGTCTACAAAAGAAGAATAAGAAGGATATTGTCTTCATAAGCAGAGTCTTGTAACTTATAAACTTATCTAACTCAAAAAGAGAATGCAGATCTTTTGTCATGTCCATCACAGTCTCAAGCATCAAATCAAATCAAATCAAATCAAACAAAACAAAAGCAGAAACTGAAGTTCTTTGCTAAATTAAAATAGAGAAGAAAGAAGGAGACAAAACATCTAAGTAAAGGAATCTTATTTAATGGTGTGTTTATGTTTTAAATTCTTGGTTAACTTCAATTATACTCTTTTAGAGCTCTGTGTTCAGAAGATGACTGGTTCCAACTAAAAGGTTGAGACTTTACATCCTAAGCCAAGCTAATCAAAGCAATTCTAACTGAAGGTGAACCCGAAACTAAAATTTTGACCAAAAAGGGTCGGCAAGAAAAGTACCAATGGCGGTGCGCAAGGCGACGACGTCGCCGGACTGAGATGCGGCGGCTAAGTCACGGAGGTTAGAGGAAAGCTCGGGATCGCTTTCGTAGTCAACACCGTTTTCCTCGATAACAGCGTCAACATCCTCTTCTTCCATCAAACCATTGTCTCCCCTCGGAACCGCCATTGTCTGTAGTCAACCTCTCTCTTTCTTGTAATAATAACGCTAATCGCCGGCGTGTAATTAGATTTTAGGTTTTCTCGTTTATATATATGACTCGTATAAGTCCCATGTATTTAAATTATTTGCAGACTTGACCAAAAATAATACTATGCATATAACTAATTTGTTTTGAAGAATTTATGAAAAAATTGTTTAAAATTACATGTAAAATAAAATCATACTTATAAGCTTGGTTGCTTTTGTACTATTTTTGTTTTTGCTAATCATTTCTTGAATTTTGTTTAACATATTTTGCACACAGATTAAAAATATATAATTTTATATAATTTATCTGATTGTATTAAAATAGTATAAAAAAGAATTCAATCAATTGAATATATAATATTATTATGTAGTAATTAATAACAAATCTAAAACATACATTCAATTTTTACATTGAATGATGAAAACATTATTTATTTTGCAAACAATTTTTTAGCATCAAATAAACTGATATAGAATGAGTATTTTCTTGTAAACTTGTCATTATATAATTTTGTTTCGAACGAAAAACTATAAAACTAATTTTAATTAGGTTTACTATAAATAATAAATTAACCAACAACAAAAAAAGAATTATGGTAATTTTGTTTCGCGAAAAAAAAAACAAAGGAACAAACAAATATATAAAAAATAAAATAATAAATCTATCGGCACTCAAAGTACTGTATCTAATTTGATTTGAGTTCCTCTCTCCTCTTTAACCATCTCTCTCCTCTCTCTCTCTCTCTCTCTCTTCTTCCCGATTCGATCGCCGGTAAATCACAGCCGCCCGATCAACCAGCGTATACTACGAGAGAACCACATCAATGGTCTGACTTTCTCCCAGCTCAGCTCAGATCTCCGGTACTCTTTCTAGCTTTCTTTATCCGTGAAATCGGGAGCCTGATCCAAGCGAGTCATTTTGGAATCAATCTGAGGATTTTGGATTTGACTACTCTGGGTTTCGATTCGCCCCTCTGTTGCATGCTTATCCAAATTTGAGCTCGTGAATCTGCTAGGGTTTCTTAGTTAGGTGGATAAAGTGTGTTCCTTTCGAGCTCGTGAATCTGCTAGGGTTTCTTTTGGTGGATAAAGTCTGTTACTTTACGCTGCTTAGCCATGTTTAAGAAGATCATGAAAGGCGGGCATCGAAAGCCCTCTAAATCCGAGGCCAATGAGCCACCACCTTCTACTTATGGTCCTGGTTCCAATGTGGTCGTTAGCCACGCCTCTCGTGGCGCACTGGTCACGTCTCCAGTGACGACGGCTACTCATCCACCACCTCCGCCTATGACCTCAGTAGAGCCACTCCCTTTGTTCAGAGACGTTCCCGTTTCAGAGAGGCAAGCTCTGTTCTTGAGGAAGCTTCAGACCTGCTGTTTCCTATTCGATTTCACCGACACCGCCAAGAACGCGAGAGAGAAGGAGATTAAGAGGCAGACGCTGCTGGAGCTGGTTGATTTTATACAGTCTGGAGCTAGCAAGATCATCTCGGAGTCTTGTCAGGAAGAGATGATTAAGATGGTTTCTGTCAATATATTCCGGTGTCTCCCTCCTGGATCTCACGAGAATACGGGTCAAGAGCCTGCGGATCCTGAGGAAGAGGAGCCTTATTTGGAACCTTCTTGGCCTCATTTACAGCTAGTCTACGAGTTGTTGCTCAGATACGTTGTTTCTACTGACACTGATACCAAAGTGGCTAAACGGTATATCCACCACTCTTTTGTGTTGAAGCTGCTTGACTTGTTTGACTCTGAAGACCCGAGAGAGAGGGATTATTTGAAAACCATTCTTCATAGAATCTACGGGAAGTTTATGGTACACAGGCCCTTTATTAGGAAAGCGATCAACAACATTTTCTATAGGTTTATTTATGAGACAGAGAGACACAGTGGGATCGGTGAACTCCTGGAGATTCTAGGTAGTATCATTAACGGGTTTGCGTTGCCTATGAAGGAGGAGCACAAGCTGTTTCTAATCAGGGTGTTGATACCATTGCATAAGCCTAAACCAATAGCTATATATCATCAGCAGTTATCTTATTGCATCGTTCAGTTTGTGGAAAAGGATTATAAGCTAGCGGATACAGTTATCAGGGGGTTGTTGAAGTATTGGCCTGTGACAAACTGTACAAAGGAGAATCTCTTCCTTGGGGAACTTGAAGAAGTTCTCGAGGCAACACAGCCTGTTGAGTTCCAGCGTTGCATGGTTCCATTGTTCCAGCAGATTGGTCGTTCCCTCAATAGCTCTCACTTTCAGGTTAGTAATCAAAGTTATACATGATCACCTTAAAGCCTGGTGAATTAGTTAGCTTTAATGAGCATCTTTCTCTATGTGGTATCTGCTTGTGTTTTGGACTGAAGAAGGTTTGATCTCACGCTGCTTAACATTCATATCTCAATTAAATTCCAATACAGGTTGCAGAGAGAGCACTGTTCTTGTGGAACAACGAGCACATAGTGGGTCTTATCGCGCAGAACCGAACCGTGATCCTTCCAATTATATACCCTGCACTGGAGAAGAACATCCAGTCTCACTGGAACCAAGCAGTGCATGGTTTAACTACAAATATCAAGAAGATGTTCATGGAGATGGATCCTGAGCTCTTTGAAGAATGCCAGAGACAGTATGAAGAGAAACAAGCGAAATGCAAAGAAGTGGAAGAACAACGCTTATTATCATGGAAGAGATTAGCCGAAGCAGCAGCAAAGCGAGATGGAGTTGGAGGAGAAGATCATATGATCACATCCTAGATGGATAAACATATGGTATTATTCTTTCACCTTTTTTTTGTGCTCTCAGTTTATGAACTTATAATTGCTTTTTGTTTTGAGATTCATCGATTCTGATTCTGGTTGCTCAGAGGATAGTAGAGTGAAGTAATCACCATCAGAGATTATGTTTTTGTACGTACGAAATTGGCTTTAGTACTAAGAATGTGTTTGTGATCTTCTGTCTAAATCTATTTTTCCCCTCTCTTCCACCTTATCATCTGTGTATATGTTCTGCTCAAGATTTGGAGTATCAAACATAAACGATTCTGATTAACTTTAAAAAAAAAAAGGAAAAGTATCAGTATCACTTTCCCTCAGTCATCCAAAAGTAGAGAATTCGATAGCGAAGCGAACTTAAAAAAAAAGAGGATGGATGATAAGTTTGATCACTAGTTGTAGAGATCATCATCATCTGCAGCAGCAGCTGCAGACGTGGCAAAAGGATCAGCTACTCCAGTGGTTGCACCTGAACCAGTATTAGTCTCGAACCTGAACTCAGAACCAAACCCTCTAGACTGCTGCAACGTCTGAGCAAAGGCTTGGTACTTCCTGATGTCTGCATCACTCACACTCCTGCGTGCATACTTCATCGACTCCTCAAAGTGTGCAGCTTTGATCTCTGATACTTCATCCACTCCATCTTCCTCCATCGCCTCTGGGTTCAAGCTCCTCCTCTTCTCCTTTTCAATGTCCTGCAACAAAGAAACCAAAGGGCTTCAACTTAGTGATTCGATACTCTTTAACAATTTCAATTACAGATTAACAAGCCTAATACCTTCTCAATGTTTTCTCTGATGGCGTACTTGCAAGCCCTCTGGCAAATCTCAGTGATATCAGCACCACTGAATCCCTGTGTGTACTTAGCGAGAGCATTGATGTCTACATCTTTAGCAACAGGAGATTTCCTCAAGCAGGCCTTGAAGATATTGAGGCGAGAATCCTCGTCCGGTAGTGGAATGTAAATGAGCTGGTCGAGCCTTCCTGGACGGAGAAGAGCAGAATCGATAATGTCTGGTCTGTTGGTCGCTCCAATGATGAAGACGGTTTTCTTGGCGTTCATTCCATCCATCTCTGTCAAAAGCTGGTTCAGGACTCTATCCGCTGCACCGCCAGCATCGCCTCCGCCTCCACCTCCTCTCTGAGTCGCAATGGAGTCGAGCTCGTCAAAGAAGAGAACACATGGAGCAGACTGACGAGCCTTGTCAAAGATTTCACGGACATTGGCTTCACTCTCTCCAAACCACATAGTGAGAAGCTCGGGACCTTTGACACTGATGAAGTTTGCTTGGCACTCGTTGGCTATAGCTTTGGCCAAAAGGGTTTTGCCACAACCAGGAGGACCGTAGAATAGAACTCCCTTTGATGGAGACATACCAAATTTCTCGAACTTCTCTGGGTGCTCCACAGGGTATTGAACAGTCTGCATTTAAACAACCACACAGCTTACAGTGATCAGCTTACAATTATTAGATTAAAGGACTGATCCAAGCAAGTATGGAAAGAGTGTTTTACCTCCTGGAGCTCTCTCTTGACATTCTCAAGACCTCCAATGTCATCCCAAGACACATTAGGAACCTCCACAACCTGCAAAGCGACGACATTTTGGAATGAAAATTAATAAAAAGTTACAGGTTTTGATCTCGTTCTAAGTCCTGCAAATGTCAATACTCACAGTTTCACGAAGTGCAGATGGGTTGCTGTTCCCGAGAGCGGTGTGGAAGTGTTCATTAGTCACTGCCATGGAATTGAGGATCTCAGCATCAATGGAGTCATCTTCCAAATCAATCACATCCATCTTCTCCCTGATGCATTGCAGGGCAGCCTCTGTGCACAGAGCTGCAAGATCAGCACCTACATAACCGTGTGTGTCCTTTGAGATCCTTTCTAGATCCACCTGAAACATACAACCATTAGCTTCGATAATCATAACACTCAACAAACACAGGCAAAGCTAGAACTCGAAACTTACATCTTCAGCGAGCTTCATGTTCTTTGTGTGGATCCTGAGAACTTCAAGACGTCCAATTTCATCAGGAACACCGATATCAATCTCCCTATCAAATCTTCCAAACCTTCTCAAAGCCGGATCGATACTGTTGGGGCGATTGGTTGCTCCCATGACAATAACATGAGCACGTGACTTCAGTCCATCCATAAGCGTGAGGAGCTGAGACACAATCCTCCTCTCAACCTCACCATTCGTCTTCTCTCTTTTGGGTGCAATAGAGTCAATCTCATCAATAAATATGATGGAAGGAGCGTTCTTCTCAGCCTCCTCAAACGCTTTCCTGAGGTTGCTCTCACTCTCACCAGCCAACTTGGACATGATCTCAGGTCCATTGATACAGAAGAAAAACGCACCAGTTTCGTTAGCCACAGCACGAGCAATCAGAGTCTTTCCGGACCCAGGTGGTCCATAAAGCAGAATCCCCTTGGGTGGCTTAACACCAATGGACTTGAACAGCTGCGGATGCCTCAAGGGAAGCTCAACAAGCTCCCTGATCTGAGCCATCTGCTTCCTGACACCACCAACATCATCATAACCTACTTCATCTAGCCTTTCCTCATCCTCTCTCTTGACTGGCTCACCCTCACAGAAAATCTCAGTGTCCGGAGCAACAACACAGTACTCAGCAGGATCTGTCTCTATAACTTTGAACTCCACACTCCTCATCCCTCCTCTGACTAGGAAGAGATCGCCCTTCCTCACCGGGCGGTATGCCTCAAGGAAATAAGCTGTTGAAACAAAACAAAATCAATCCATACCTGTAAAACAATAATCTCAAAGGAAACAAAAAAAACAACTTACGTTTGAGGTAAGCATCAAAGAGGTTGCCAGTGACTCCTTCAACGGTATCATCAACAGGCAAGATGTGGACACGCTTCCCATACTTGACATCAGGGCATTGGTGAACAGAGATAACATCTCCAAGTCTAACCCTCAAGTTAGACCTGACCACTTTGTTCATCCTAATCTTTGGCTCCTCGCATGATTCATCAGCAAGAGCAATGCAGATAGTGTCTTTCCTTTTCTTACCCTGTAACAATAATAATAAATAAATAAAAGATTTCACAAAGACCAAACAGACATTCAGATCAAAACCCTAATTTTATTGTAAAAAAGAAAAAAAGAGCCAACCTTGATGAGAATGGTATCGCCACGGAAGAGCTGGAGCTTCTCCATGGTGGCAGGGTGGAGAGAGACGACGGAGTTATCATCGTTGATGGCCTCATCGACGACAAGTCTGTTGGGAGACTTCTTCCTCTCGAGAATAGCAGTACTGAAATCTTTCTTCGATTTCCTGAAAACAAACACCAAAAGAAGAAAAAAGGATTAAGCTTTTTAAGCTTTAGATCCGAATCGGAGATCTGGGTACTTACGAGTCGGAAGATTCAGCTGGGTTTGACATGATGGGTTCGAGATTTTAGCGATCAAAGTTGAGAGCTTTTTTTTTGGTTTATCTGAGAGAGATCTGAAAGAGCAGCAGAGATTAATATCTCTTTGTTTCTTGTTGCAAAAGAGATTATTTTCCTTTTCTTTTTTTTTCTTCTTTCCCTTTTTCTAATCTTTTCTAGAATATCAAAATCGACCCCTAATGTTTTCTTTTCCCTCGAATTTATACCCTTAGATTAATCTATATTATTAAAAGAGAAGTACACATATAGAATGCCCCTTAATTTTCAGTGTTATTTACACTTCTATACCATTGACATTAAATAATATTCATATTTTAATGCTGTCTTTTCCATTTTAATTAATGTGTTTTCCAAAATTAAAATTGAATTAAATAAACAATTAAATAATATTTTCTATTTTAATGCTTTGTCTTTTCCACTTATATTAATGTGTTTTCTAAAATTAAATCTATATTAATTACACTTCATTAACTTCTCAATTAAATCAATGTCAAATTCAAAAAATTACATTTTTATTGGACAAACAATTCATGGAAATTACAATATCAACTCTTCATTGAACAAATCTGAACGAAAAAAGTATTACCAAATTTAAACTGAAACTAGATAATATCCAAACGGATTTACCATTTTGGTATCTAGAGAACCATAACTAAACCTTATCTGAACGAAATGTTTCGGATATTCGATTTTATTTAAATCATATTTATATACTTCAATATGTTAGCTATTTTTCGAGTTAATATCCAAGATATAAGCTATTTTAAGTTGATTTGAAATATAAAAAATAGTCAAAAGTAAACATCTAAAGTAGATAAACAATAATCAAAACACCAAAAATACTTAAAATATATATATATATATATATATATATATTTGTTCTTCATCCAAATATTCAAGTTAAATTTATTTTAATTTTTAGTTTAGATACTTTAACTTACATTACTCAAATTTACATGTTATATTTTTTTAGATTGAAGGATATTTAAAGAGATATAAATTTTGAAAATTTAAAAATAATTTAAACGGGTTATCAAACCCGCAAAGATCTAAATCAAACCGGAACCAAAGTTTATAAATACCCGAATAGAGTTAGAATCTTTAAACTCAAAAATCTCAAATCCGAATAAATTTTAACTGAATTCGAGTGGATATCTAAATACTTATCACTAGCTTAATCATTATAAAACGATCAAATATTATAAATATACTATTTAGTATAAATAAATTAAAATTAAAATTGAAAATTAATACTCGTGCGGTCGCACGGGTCAAGTTCTAGTATCTCTTTGTTTCTCTTTGTTAATTGTGTTCTGTGGAACGACTCCAGTTCTCTCCAATTTCCTTAAATCGATCAACAACTGCTACGGCGGATAAATTTAATGCTAAATCTATTATTAAAAGAGGAGTACACATATAGAATGTCCCTTAGTTTTCAGTGTTATTTACACTTCTATGTTACTGATATTAAATAATATTTCATATTTTAATGCTGTATTTTCCACTTTGATTAATGTATTTTCCAAAATTAAAATTGAATTACATACACAATTAAATAATACAAATATTTTTATTTTTCATCCCAATATTCAAGTTAAATTTATTTTAATTTTTTAATTTAGGATTTTAGCTTACATTACTCAAATTTACATGTTATATTTTTTTAGACTGAAGGATATTTAAAGATATATAAATTTTGAAAATTTAAAAAATAATTTAAACGGGTTATCAAACCCGTAAAGATCTAAATCAAACCGGAACCAAAGTTTATAAATATCCGAATAGAGCTAGAATCTTTAAACTCGAAAATCTCAAATCCGAATAAATTTTAACTGAATTCGAGTGGATACACAAATACTTATCCCTAACTTAATCATTATAAAACGATCAAATATTATAAATATACTATTTAGTATAAATAAATAAAAACTAAAACTGAAAATTAATACCCGTGCGGTCGCACGGGTCAAGATACCGCACGGGTCAAGATATAGTTTCCTTTAATACTTAATACTAACAAAAAATTACATTTTTTTTGGTCAAACCACATTTTATAGATTTCTTATACTCTCCAACTGAAGAGCAAATGTTCAAAGAAAGATACTGTTATTAATTTTTTATCTTTTTTTTTTGTTTTTTTGTTTAATGCGTCAAGGTATAATTTCAAGAAGGTTTTTCTTATTTCTTAGGTATATTTTTTTTTGCAACTTTCTTCTTAGGTATATGTAGTTTGAGTATTTGCAAACTATAAACTTGATTATAGAAACTAAATATCAATAATATTACATGTGGTTGGACGAATTGAAAATAATCTTAGTTTTTATTTACTTTGTATCATTTTTATTATTTTATCACGGATGCCACATATTTCTTTTCTTCTAAATAGAATCAAGACGTTGCATATCTATATCATAGTATCATGCAGACACGACATAGAACAAAGTATAACACAAGACTCGTCTACGAACCGTTTGAAAAGTAGTTTGTACTTGCTACGACGGCGACAGCAAAAGCAGATTGGTCGGGTAAGACTATTATTGGAAAGAAAATCAACTTTCAGGTCGTCCGTTTGGAAACTTCCACCAGGTTTCTCATATAAATGTCCATTTGCACATTTAATATGGAGTGTGATGTTACAACTGCTGCATGCATAGATCCACCCTGAAGTCATTTCTTCCTCGCATACTTCACACCAATACTGTTCAACTTGACTTGTCACATGTGAAAGCCTGAGGAAATTGTTGTCATGCTTGTACCTCACTTTATATGGTAAAGTGGTGCAACAAAAACACAAAGAAAAGTTGCAAATAATGCAATCTAGGGATTGAGTAGAACTTGACGATGAACATATCCAACAACTTCTGCGAGGTCTCGTGTTAGATAGAAACAAAGGATGATGATGACATGGATGCTTGAACGGCTCAGAAACCATACTACACCGTATGTCTATACTAAAATCACAACCTTTGGAACATACATATTTCAAACTAGTGAGTAGACGAAAACGATCACAAGCGTTGCATGTGTAGAAGTTTTCAGAATCCTCTTGTAGAATGAGCTGATGTACATGCAATAAATGTTGTTTTCTACGAGGAAGATTTGCACATGTTTGGTGAAGATTAAAATCACATTTCTCACATTTGTAAACATTTTCGTCATGAAGAGGAAGAATACATGCTTGGCAATACGTATTCTCGTCATAGACTCCATCAATCTTCTCAAAAAGCCTCAAAGGATGGTGTAGATGATTAAAATATTGTATTGTACCATCGCTAAGCTTATTGAAAGACATGATGTCTTCGTCTTCATCTGGCTCGCCCTCAAGTTCTCTTCCATCCCACACATCTGCTTGCGTCGCGCATGAAGAATGCACAGCAAATTCACATCCTTTCATGCAAATATATCCGCTGTAAGTTCTCTTCACTTGTTTGTGGCAAACTCCGCATAACCAATTCCCGTGAGGAAAGGCCGAAATAATAGATAGACGATGATCATGCCGAGATACCATTATGACTCGTGGTAAGTAGATGCACATTTTATGGACAATAAAATCACACTGGAGACATATGTAGATAAAGTACCACTCATCGTTAAATCCACAAATGTTACAAGTCAGAGATGCTTTTCTGTGAAAATACATGAGCGTATGCTCATGCCATTTTGGATGGTCTATAGAAAGAAGTATGGTCGTTGCACAAACTGGATGAATACTAAAATCACATATCGAACAGTAATAAAAATAACCTTTATTAAGGTTTCCACAGCAATGAGATACCATACGGCGATCTGATCGAGTACCTCTTGAAAGTTGTAGAGGATGTTTGGGATGATAACCTGGGACAATGATCTCAGTTGGAGCCTCAACACATTCTTTATGGTAAGTACTTTCCCATCCAACACAATTACAAAAATAATAGGTAGTACCGACTTTGGTTAGGTAGCAAGCATTGCATGTTAAACCGGTTGGTTCTCCTTCTTTATTATTGCACCCATATAAAGGTCGGAGGATATGATGATCGCTTCGAGGCCCACCAGATGAAAAATATGAACTTTTGATTGTGACATATCTCTTTCCGTCGTCTGAACAGTAATCTACTTCGCCCATGCCCATTCGTATTAGAGGGCATAAGAGGAAAGAACCATGGTCAGGAGAAGGAGGATGGTTGACGGAATACATGATTTTTACAACAAAAAGAAAAATCTCGTTGTGATAGAATCACTCGAAGAAGAAAAACTGACTTTATAGAATTTGTTTTCTGTTTCTCTAAAAAGAATATACTTCTCGTAATGCAACCATGGAAGAAAAGAATGATGAACAAGTATCATATTCCTTTCTTATTGTTTTTCCCATCTCCTTTTATCTGTTGCTTTCTAAGACTTAAGTTTCGAATATTTTTGAATTCATATATTCTTTTCTTGACGTACTCGGACATCATTTAAAGTATGCTGAACACTAATGAAATGATCTCTGATTGTATAGAACAGAATATGACATTGTCCCATGGGCAGCAACACTTATAACTCGATTCCACTACCATGCATTTTAGTGAACCTCCACAAACTATAAGCTTCTCATTTCAAGGACCATTAGTGTGTGTTGCCTATATATGGATTTCTAACTACATTTACCATGTCGGTTCCTACCGTCGGGTGGGGGCTTTACTAATGAGTAATGAGTAATGACTATGATAAGCTTTTTAACTTTTTTTTTTGTTAAACTTTTTAAATTAAGTAAAAGAGAAAAACATAATCGTTGAAGTCAGGTTTTTCAGGGATTTACAAAGAGAAAAACATAATTGTTGAAGTCAGGGCTTTACAAAGATTATATGGTTTTTTATTTAAGTGAATATGGGTGCTCGTGCCCCGTGATAAAAAGGATTTACTATCGTAATAATATTTATTTCCTCTTTTTTTTTTTGTTCTGAGATAAAAAAGGTTAACAATAACAGAAACAAGCCAAAAAAAGAGCACTCAATAGCTCAAAGGAGGTGATACAAGGAAGCAGCAATGATGTTTATTTATATTTAGGACATGTCTCTTATCACAAAAAAAAAAACTAAAAAGTATTTGATTTGAGAGACTTTCCATTTTAGTTGAAGTCAGGTTTCTCAGGGTAAGTGCAACCAGACCTCTGGATCACTACGTTTGAAGCGTAGCATCCAGCCCTCACGCACTCCTCAATAGCCTTTCCGTGCACCAGATGCGAAAGAAACCCTCCCACAAACGCATCACCTATAGAACAACAACAAGTAAAAAAAGGCGGTCAAAACCAAATGTATATGATGATCTTTGTTATTACAATTTTGCAAACCAAACAGTTTTTGCTTTAGATAAGGGTTTAAAGAAACATTCAGGAGCTCAACTCCTAGCTATAAGTCTACTGTACTAGATTATAGCACTTGTCAGTTAGTACTTAGTAACAGAGCAGTTAACAATGAGAGCTAGGTTTCTTAGCAAATACCTGCACCGTTAGTGTCAACGAGCTTCTCCTTGGGGAGATGGATGACTGGGTACTTCTTCACTTTTCCATCCTCAGCGACAACCACAGGATCTGCGCCTTGTGTGATCACAGTAGTCCTCTTGTATGTTCCAGTGGCTTTAGGCAACTGAGAGATCTTGATGGCTATTTGCTCAACATCATCCGTCTGTATAAAAATATAACCAAACAGATTAATTTTTTGTTTAAAACAAAAGCAACGGTGAATATATGTCAGTTTACCTCCCAGCCGTGAACCCTAGAGAAGGTTCTTGCCTCGGTCTCATTGCCAAAAACATAGTCCATGTACCTGGTCCGAGCAAGATGTTAGATGCATGAATTGAGTTTTGCTTATCTGTATATTGTCAATGATATTAGGAATTTTACTTACGGAAGGCACTTCTCCTGAACGTCTTTGAAGAATTCACAGATGAATGGAGCAGAAAGATTCATCGTGAACACCTGCCAGATATGTGAAACATCATCAAGGATCTTTCATATCAAAGAGACACCAATCGGTGACAAAGATCAGTGAACATGGTTTTCGTGAAGGATCATATCTCTGTTTTCTTTTACCTTGTTGTTTGCAGCGGCATGTTCACGTACTAACTGAATGGACTCTGGTGATACCGTGAGGAAGAATCCAGCAATGTAGTAGAACTTGGCCTTCTCAACTGCCAAAGAAAGGTGAACATGTCTGGCAAAGGCTTCAGATCATTGCGACATAAGAAACTATTCTTACCTAGAGCCCAGTTCTCATGCTTTTTTAGGTGTTCAACCTTGTAACAGTTTGCAGCAGAGAGATTCGCGATAAGAGACCTGAAGAAAGGGAAAACACGCCTCAATACAAGCCAAGCAGGAGAAGATCTTTTAAAAGTTTAAGCATCATATAAGCAGACATAGAGACTGACCTTTCTCCACCCAAAACGCAGACACCGCAAGTGCCAGTAGCTGTCGACTCATCTTCATAATAATGGACCTGGAGTACAAAACAACAAGAGCAAATTAACAGTCTATTTACGGATGATTAACGCCACCAGTTTATAAACACAAAGCAGACTAACATTGACACCAGCTGCTGTAGCATCCTTCTTCATGGCCTCGCCGTATTTGTCCTTCCCAATGGATCCCATGTAACTAGTTGCCCCAGGGATTTGAAGCATCCACTGCAGTGACCAAAGATATGTCAATTCATTTAAAACAAAGCATGTGATGTGAGTAAGGACGCGTAATAAATCATTTACCTGAGCCACTTTGATTGAGTTCTGAGTAGCACCTGAGAATGGAAACGAATCAAGAAGATATGAGAATCACTCACACCAATTGTGTAAAAAAGAAAAAAAAAACTGTGAATGAATATATACACCTCCAGCAATGTATTCAACATTGAACTTCTGGCTCATTTCATCGTACCTAAAAAGAAAATATAACGATTAATTCCCAGTAATAACGCAAGGTATAATCTAATGATGAGTTTGTGAAGAAATAAAATGACACCAATTGTTTTTTTTTTTGTTCTCTTCTAAAAGGCTAGGGAGAAAACACCAGACTAGGTAGTGACAGAATTATAAACTTGTGTTTAGTGTTTGAGATACTCATAGAACAAGTTGAAGAGTAGACACACACACACACACACACACACACACTCACAGACACTAATCAAGACTCCTTTTTTTTTTAAACCATGTATATGTGCATCAAAAAGGAAAGCTATTTTGCGTGAAGCTTAATCAAACAAAGGCTCAAAAAGTGATCATATTTTACTTACATGGGCAAATGTTTGTCCTCGGCGAGGATCGCATTGTTCAACTTAATGTCGTATCTATCATCAAGTTTGCAGATGAAAAACAGCATTAGGATACCAAAAAAGGAATAAGCTTTACGCAAACAATCAAAGATCTAGACGGTGGATCTGAGGAGGGTGGTTTTTTTTACTAACTTGGTGAGAAAGTCTTGGTCGACGACGGCGGAGACGTCGAGGAGTGGGTTGCCCATTCCCAAGAGGATTCCATCGAAATCAGAGGAAGAAGCCATATATATGATCTCTCGTAAAAGAGGAGGAGACTATTGAAAGTGGTTGTTGTTGGTCTTTCACTGGAGTGTGTCTGTGTTTGTTTATACAAAGACAATTGGATCATCTAAACTAAACAAAAACGGCGCGTAGTAACCATTCAGCCGTAAGAAACGCCGCGCAGTCCAGATCAAATATTTAAAAAAAAAAAAAAAGTTAAAATTTAGCGGACCGAACCAGTCCGGTTATCATATTCCAATAACCGGTCAGATAAAAAAAATCCCCAATTCAGATCTAGACCAAGTCTTTAAACGACAAAGCGAACGGCTTCAGTGTAACAATTCATATCAAATCCATCGAGCTTCGAGACGAATCTGCTTGTGGGATCTCAAAGATCAACGTAATCCTCCTCCTCCATTGATTCTTCTCCGATCTCCTATTCCGGTGTTTCTAATCCTACATTGCTTTCTTAGATCTTCAATCGCATTTCAAAATTTGGTTTTTGTGTTAGGATCAGCTTAGGGTTGTGTGATCAAAGATCACCCTTTTGTTTTATCGTGATTTGATATGTGGATCCATTTGGGGGAAGCTTAACTATGCTATAAAAATCTTAGCTTTGATGATTGATTGTGGTTTTAATCGCTGGAAAAAAAATACTATTTGCTTTTGTGTGTGTGTTTGCAGTGGAGAGAACTCAACAATGTCAGGCTTTCACGGGACTCATGTAAGTGCTTTTTTAAAGCCTCCATTTTTTTATCAATGCTTAGTTGTTATCATGATCTTTTGTTGCTTGCTTGTCCATTTGGAAATAGGATTCATGTCCTTTGGTGAAGAACATTCTTCTTCTAGACTCTGAAGGGAAGCGTGTGGCTGTCAAGTATTACTCCGATGACTGGCCTACTCATGCTGCCAAGTTGACTTTCGAGAAGTATGTCTTCTCCAAGACCTCTAAGACCAATGCTCGCACTGAAGGTACCAAGACCCCACACACACATGTCTTTTCATGGGGCTCTGTGTTATAGTATAACAGTCAGTTTCCAAATCGATCGCTTTTGGGTGTGTGTTATGTGCAGCTGAGATCACATTGTTGGACAGTAATATCATTGTCTATAAGTTCGCCCAGGACCTTCACTTCTTTGTTACTGGAGGCGAAAATGAAAATGAGCTCGTCTTGTCTTCGGTTCTTCAAGGCTTTTTCGATGCTGTTGCGCTTCTTCTGAGGTATTTAACTCGACTTCACTAATCTTAATATTTTCCCCTTAAACAGTTAAATGTTTGATGCATCTTCTTTCTATTGACCAGGAACAATGTGGAAAAGATGGAGGCTCTTGAGAACTTGGATCTCATCTTTCTATGCCTGGATGAAATGGTCGATCAGGGGTATGTATGCAAGTCTTTAGATTTGCTTTGAGTTTATCTTAGCATTTAGCTATTGTTTGATTATGTGTTTGTTTGTGTTCAGGGTGGTTCTTGAAACAGACCCTAACGTCATTGCGGGGAAAGTAGCAATGCAGAGCACAGAAGCTAGTGGTTCACTCTCTGAACAGGTGATGGCTATTACATCTTCCCTTAATAGTCTTTTGGTTTAGTTTTGGATCAGTTTTGTTTTTGTTTTGGCTAATCTTAAATTTTGTTTACAGACATTAACTCAAGCACTGGCAACAGCTCGGGAACATCTGGCAAGAAGTCTGCTTACATAAGTTTCCTCATATGCATTGCATGCCCACTTCCAACTTCTATGAAGAGTACCTTTCATGGGATTTGTCTCCGGGTTTTATAATCTTGTAATAATGATGTGTGCAAATGCTGGAATATTTTTGAAGACCGGATATTGCAGTATGAAGACTTGTTTCTTTACTTAAAAATATTTTCTTTACTTTTTTTCTGCAATTTCTCAACCCAATATTTTTGACCATACATACTTTTAGAAAGATTTTATATTTTAATATTAACTCTTGGTATCTGCATTACTCATATCCATGATCCTGATAAAATTAGGAAAATATCATGAAAAAGGAAAAGAGAGAAACTCTTCAACTACTTTTTTGTTGTTGTAACTATACCTTTCTAGTCTATCATTTTGTTTTGCATCCATCTAAAAATTAATTATTTATTTTGTATCCATCTATACTATTAAAGTACAAGCATGTTTTGGATTTTTACTCTTTTTACCCCTACTGAAGAACCTTTCATTTGTATTCATTAAGGGTATTCTGGACATTCTGCGCCAATTTTTTCTTAATTATTTTTTGATTTGTCATTAATCACCGGTTTTCTAATTTAATTTCGGCCTGCAATTATTTCTTTGTTTGATACTGCATCGATTATTTCCATGTTTGATACTGTTATTAACCACCGGTTTTCTAATTCTAAAATTATTAATTTTGACAACAATCATTATCATTTAGAACGATTTTGAAAAATATAAATATATTTTAAACAAATTTCCAACTTATGATCACCGAATTAGTTTTATCATTAGAAAAAATCATAATATTAAAAATACCGGGTTACAAACCGGTAATTCGTTCAACCGCAGGTCCGAGTCGGGTTTCAAAACACCGATCAAAACTATAAAACTGTTATATTGATTTATATTTAAAATATCTAATTCAAAATTAAAAACCTAAAAATACATGTACAATATAGTTTTAACCGAACATAAACCCGGATATAAAACACATATATGAGACGGGTTATATAAATGCATATACAAGACGGATTATATAAATGTGATTATATAAAATATTCACCAAATATAAACCCGCGCTTTGAAAGCGCGGATCAAAATCTAGTCTACCAATTAAGTTGTATGGATCTTAAGATTATTATTTTTTACGGATCTTAAGATTAAAGACTACTTATTTACAAGTTAATGATGAAAAATATATCTATTGTTCAAAATATGCTGTAAATATTCAAATTCAAACCATTGACCATATATTACTGAATTATCAGACAAACTATATTGATTTTTTTCTTAAAATATACACCTAGTTGGCTTAGATTACCCATGCTTTAATAATCGAAATGAATACGTTAAAAATCTAGTATAAAATATCAGAACTATGATAAAAAAATCCCCTAGTCTATATTTGAGAAGTGATTTTGACATGTGTCATCACCATATTAATTTTAAAAGAAAAATTATGACATGGCACACCAACATTGATGACATGGCTTGAAATAAATTATGACATGGATATTTACATTTAGTGTGATTTATATTTAAGATAATTTTTTAAAAATATGGTAATAACTTAAAGATAATTATGACATATTTACATTTAATATTGATTTATATTTAAGGTAAGTTTTTAAAATATGGCAATAATTTATATATCATAATTAATATAACAATAAATAATAAATTAAATAGAAATATAATAATAATTAAAATTTCGAAATATTATTTCGAAATATTTTTATAAGTATATAATTTTTATTACTTAAAAACAATTCTTCAAAATACTATGCATTTTTAAAAAATATATAATTTTCTTTAAATAGTGACATAGACATTTACATTTATTATTGATTTGTATTTTTAGTAAATTTTAAAATATGGTAATAACTCATAGATCATCATTAATTTAGCAATAAATAATATAATGTTATAAATAGAAATATAATATTATTTTGGATTTTTCAAAAGTTAATTATATTTTATAATTATTATTAGTAAAACAATTCTTCAAAATTATACAGTTTTTAAATGTAATTTTCTAATCCAATACTATTAGTTTATTTTTAATATCCATAAATTTTAGAAAATTATTTAGTTTTATGTTTTGATAATTATACACTTAACAAAATTTTCTCTTACATTTACAAAATTTGATTGAATATATTTTAGAAAAAGATATACATATATATTACTAAATATACATTGAATAAAAATATTTTTTTTAATCTTAAAGTTTTACATATGATTAAATTAAGATTATATATTGTAAGCAAATAATAAAATCAAAATTAACAAAATAAAAAATTAATAAAATTTGTATTTTAAAATAAATTATTTTTTAAAACTTTTATTTCTGCACATGGTGCAGGAAAACACCTAGTTTATTTAAAACACAAATAACGAACTTACCAGTATGCGCCATAAATAAACTACTCAAAATGTAATAAATAACAAACTGACAAAACAAAAAAAGAGCCGGACCAAACTTAAAACCTTTTATAACTTAACTGAGAAACAGACAGTGATATAATGAATGCACGATCAATCATTCACACAAATCAATCTCAGGAACCCACAAAAACAGGACTCTCCTGATTGATTCTTCGCTACAGTTTTACGATTCTGTAGCCTAGATTCTTCTCTGCTTTCCTGTGTGTTTCGTTTCGTTCCCACAAAACGGTGATGGATGGTAGAGATCAAGCTCGCGTAGAAGAAGAACACGGCGGCTCTCTCCCTTCTCCACCTCAAAGGGTATATTGTTTTTCTCTCTCTCTTCTGGTGGTTTGATTTGAATTTAGGATTGTAACTAGAATGATCGAGTCTGTTTACGAAAAAGGATTAGCCTTTTTAATGATAGAGAAGTCTCTGTTTCATATCAGATTTTGAAATGATCTTTTTGGTGTTACAGGAAGGAGATTCTTCTGAGATTGCACAAGAAGAAGACCCATGGAGACGAGGCATTGTGTTGAAAACAACACCTGAAGACACCACCGGGGAGGATCTCTCGAGACGCAATGCGTCCTTAACATCGAGCCCTGTCGCCAAAAGAGTCAACTTTTCTCCAATGTCCAGCCCTAGGATAGGCCAGCGTGGCGCATCACTCAGTCCCTCATCTTCCTCTTCACGAAACAAACCTAATAATAATAATAGCTTGAAGAATCTAGTCCCGAAGCTGAGTTTCAGAAACAGGAACAGCGATATCGAGGCCTTTGGGGCAGCGTCCTCCTCTCCTACTGCCAGGGACAGGTCCACGTGGACTCTCAGTAATATTTTAACTCCGAGGTTGAAGAAAACCGAGTCCTTGCCTGTAACACCTATAGCTCACTCGAATCCTGGGTCCACGCATGGGAGATATGTGGTTGATCCGGTTACTTCCATGGTGAGTAACTTGGTCACCTTAGTTATACTGTGGGTTTTGTGCTGTTGTCTTGTTGGCAAGAGACGTTTCTTTGTCTTGTACTTTGCCTTGGTCTCACTAGATTATGTTTAATTCTCATGTGAATTATACTGTGCTTTGTGCTGTTATCTCGTTGACAAGGAGGTGTTTTCTTGTCTTGTATTTGTCCTTGGTCTTGTTAGAGTATGTTTAAAGTAATGCAGTTTGCTTGTAAGATAAAATTTAGCTTTATCTTGTGCTTTACTTAAATGTTGGTTTAATTTGTCCAACAGAAAAAAGGGCCTCCACTGCCTATTCATCGATCACGCTCCGTTCCAGCGTTCAACAAAGATGGTAGTCTAAGACAAGCAGGTGTTTTCAGGGTGATTCCTACTCCGAACATGACGCCACCAAGAAATAATAATATTAAACTTAACGGTTAGAGCATTTGTATTTTTCTTTAGAACCAACAGACATGAAAGGTTGGGTATGTTTATATTTGGTGTAATGTTTTTAGACACGGATGTTGATGGAGGAGAAGATGTTCCTGAAGAAGAAGCTGTGTGCAGAATATGCATGGTTGAACTGGGAGAAGACTCGGATGCTTTCAAGATGGAATGTATGTGTAGAGGTGAACTAGCTCTTGCACACAAAGAATGTACAATCAAATGGTTCACCATTAAAGGAAACAGAACATGTGATGTCTGCAAGCAAGAGGTTCAGAATCTCCCTGTGACCCTTCTTCGCATGCAGAACTCGCAGGGGAATTTTGGAGATGCTGATACCGAGGCTTCTCACTTCAGGCAAGTCAAAATCTAAACAAACACCCCTTGAAATTGTTATTGACTGGTTCTCTCTCTCTTCCTTTCAGTGTGTGGAAGGATGTTCCAGTACTTGTCATTGTAAGCATGCTTGCATACTTCTGTTTCCTTGAGCAGCTTCTGGTAAGAGTTAGTAAATTTATGAATACTTACACTTCTCTGTACCAAGCTTATATTAACATGTTACAGCTTACGAAAATGAAATCCGGAGCCATTGCAATATCTTTACCATTCTCTTGCGTTCTTGGTCTTCTTGCCTCTATGACGACAACAACAATGGGTACAACAAGTTCCTTACAGTAAAAAAATAAAAAATTGCTTCCCCATTACAGTTTATTTGATCTCTTGGTTCATTGTTGTGTAGTGAAGAAGCAATATATCTGGATTTACGCCACAGTTCAGTTCGCTCTTGTAGTTTTTTTCTCTCACATTTTCTTCACATTGGTGAGAGTTCCTTAACAAGATTCTCTCTGCTTCTTAATTGTTTTATCTCTTAATCTATGATGGTTTACTTTGTGCAAGGTTCACATGAAGCCGGTTGTGTCCATTCTCTTAGCCACATTGGTCGGGTTTGGGCTCACCATGAGCGGGCAAACGGGTCTAGCCGAGTTTGCAAAATGGAGGAGAATCCAGAGAGCAGATGAACCTCCAAGCAGTAGTAGTCAGGTGGATCAACCACCAGCTCAGACAGCAGGTTAGAGCAATCTGTGGATCATGAAACTCAAGCCAGAGGTCCTGAATGCTGGTCACATGTTCCCACTAGCGGGTTTATGGTGTAAAAATCAAACCATTTTGGGTCGTGACATCTGGATGGAGATCCATCTATTTAGAGATGTGAGAACATATTGGTCATGTCACATGTAGTGATGATTACCTGGAAGAGTTCAAAAATTATTTCTGGGTAATCTCTTATGTTAGTGAATGTGTGTTAAAGCTTTTTTTTGGTACTTTATTGTACAAAAATATAAAAAAGGAATAGATATCATATATATCATCATGTAAGGACTTGAACAACATGTGAATAACTCAAGTGCAGTAAGAAACAACTTTCAATAGTCTTTGGCACTTAGAAGAATCTCTAGTAGAAACATCACAGAGATACAGAAGGTAACAAGCAAACACACACACACACACAATCGACACCCAATGTGTGTCCCTTTTGTGTTTATCTCATTACTTCAGCACACCGCAGAGGACAAAAGGTTTAGTTTGTTAAACGCAGCTTTTTTATTTCACTGTATCTGCAATGCATTTTCTATGTATGTATTAGGAACTTACTTGTACAAAGTATACAGCAATACCATGAACAATAAAAGTAGTATGTGTGAGTATTTATGGATCACCACCCCTACTTTTATTTTATTTCTGATTGACCCCAAATATTTTATACATGAGGAAACTAACCCCGTGGACTAGTAGCAGTGATCTCTGTTATTTATTTGCTGAATCTTCTTAGAAAAAAAGTTTTAGTCTTCACAACTGATCTCTCGTAGTCGTTCGTACCAATGGCCGATGAATTCTCTGTAAGATCTTCTTATCCACTCCTCTGAACTCATATGTGTTTACTTGTGCGTTTCCTTGTTCGAACTCTTGAGTTCAAAATCTCGTTGCTTTCGATGATGAATTCGCTGGATCTGCATTTGACTGAGATCAAATCTCCCTGTCTTCTATGTTGCTTCTGTCCCTGATTATCAGACTCTGCTCTTCTTGGTTTAATTGCATGATGTTCTGGTTATAAAGAAGAATTGCTAGCATTGTGAGTCCATTTCACGTGATTGTAACGCGTGAGATGATTCAGATTCCATAAAGTTCTTTTTTGAGTTCTGTTATTGTTGAGCACTTGTGTCACTTTCTCATACTGATTTTGCCAAGGGATGGATGATCAAAGCATCTGTTTTTTTTTGTGTTCTGTCTACCTTCTTGCATCTGGATTTCATTTTCCAAGTTGCTAATAAGAAACAGTGAAACAGGGGAAAATTGAAAGCAAAGGGCTCAACCCGGGACTGATTGTTCTTCTTGTGATTGGAGGGTTGCTATTGGCATTCCTCGTTGGAAACTTCATCCTCTACACTTACGCTCAGAAGAATCTGCCTCCGAGGAAGAAGAAGCCGGTTTCTAAGAAGAAGATGAAGAAAGAGCAGCTGAAGCAAGGCGTTCGAGTTCCTGGCGAGTAGATTCCTTTAGATGATCCTTTACTGGATAGTCTGGATTACTCACTTTTGCAGGACTAGACTTCTTTTTTAACTTCTGTGTGTTAAAAGATATTAGCAATGATGCTTCTTGATATTGACAATGAATCCTCAACAACTCTCTATAAGCTTTGCTTAGTTAAATGTCATTCCAAATTTAAAATAGCTTCTTCATGTGTTTTCTCTGTTTTGTTCATTACTAGAGATAGATCTAAAAATTATAAAATGTGAGGTTGTCTTTGGCCAGAACACAGATCAACCGAGAACAAAACTGTATAGTAAACTCAGATTATCTTTTACAAATTAATCAAATTAGTCATCAAAGTCAACGGTAACACATACTAAGTACTAACAGCTTGACAATACCAAAGAAAACTTAGAATCACAAATACATAAATCATTAGATCTTCTACTATATCTATAGACAAGTCAGGACTATGATGCAGATATTCCACCACAACTGTAGATAAAAAATGTCTGAATTCTAAAATTTTGGTGTTACATCTTTGAATATACAACTGTAGATTATATGCTTAATGATTTAACAAGTTTTGAAAATACCTATCAAAACAAAATCTAATAACATTTGACCCCAAGAGAAATATAATATCAAACCTGTGTAGCAAGACTCGTGCATTAGTTAATCAATGTAATAAAGAAAGCGTTAGAATACAGAAGAAAAGAAAAAAAAAAGAGCGGCAAGCTATAAAATAACGAACTCGAGGTGGGTCCCACCGAAGTTGCCAGTTAGTGGGCTCTCACAATAGACAATGGACTCTCAGCTTGGATCATTGACAACGTGATCGGAGGATTTGTTGTGACAAACTTGACCGATTCAAATTCTTCTTATTAGACATTTTTCAGTTCTTTTAAAAGTCGCAACTTAACCATTACATGAACTCTATGAGGGGTGTGTTTTGGGAGAAAGATTATAAGTTGAGTTTCTAGATTCTTCTTCTTCTCCTGTTTTCTCTCTAACTGATCCAGAAAAGTGAAATGGTCAAGAAAGCGAAATGGCTGGAGAACGTAAAGAAGGCTTTTAGTCCAGATGTAAAGGTATCATCACATCATCAAGTTTCTTATTATCTTTTAGCACTCTTGAGCTTTTCATATTATACTACTGATGTAAGAATCATATGCTTTTTAATTTGATGGTTTTCTTGTTGCAGAAGTTGAAACACGAATCGGTTGAGGAGAGTGTCATTTCTTATCCTGTATTGGTTACAAGATCCAGAAGTTCTCCTCCTCAGTTTGAGGTCAGAGTTGATGAGGTCAACTACGAACACAAGAAGAAGAAGAAGATGAATCTGTCTCATCCTCCTTCAGAAGAAGAAGAAGAAGAAGATGATGATCTTGTAGATTCATCAACTCCATCTTCCCCTGAGTTTGCTCCTCCACCAGCTGCACCTGATAGGTTTGCAGGGAAGTCAAAGGAAGATGCAGCTGCCATCTTTATCCAGTCCACATTCAGAGGACATTTGGTATGTGTACTTGGTCATTCATGGGTTGCTTAGAACTTGTTTAGTTATGCATCTTTCTGGTTAAAAAAGAAGTTGAATAGATTCAAATCTGTTTTGGTTTATTTTTGCTTTCTAGTTACAATTTGAGGATTCTTAACTTTTGATAATTTTCTACAATGTAGGCAAGACAAGAATCAACGAGAATGAGGAGGTTGGTCAGACTTAAGTCATTGATGGAAGGATCGGTTGTACAAAGGCAAGCTTCACATACCCTTAAATCTATGCAAACTCTCGCTCGTGTACAGTCACAGATCCAGTCTAGGAGAATCCGGATGGTACAAGAGAATCATGCTCGCCATAAGCAACTCCTTCAGAAGCATGCCAAAGAACTAAGAGGCTCCAAGGTCTCTCTCTCTCTCACTCTATGTCTCATTTATGCTGCCCACATTTTTTCTCACTCAGGCGCATCTTCTGATGGGATCTCTTACTTGTATATATTTCCTATAAATCCTAAGATGTTTGCTCTTTCTTCTGTAGAATGGGGGTAATAATAATCATTCCAAGAAACAAGTTGAAGCAGGTTTGTTGAATAAGTATGAGGCGACAATGAGAAGAGAAAGGGCATTGGCTTATGCATCCACACATCAGGTAAACTTACTTTCATGTGTGTACATGTATTACAGTTCATATATATATATATGTATATATTATATATTATATGTGCCTCAAATTTGCAGCAACACTTGAAGAGAAGCTTGAAACCTACGATGACTATGTTCATGGATCCTAATAACCTTACTTGGGGTTGGAGCTGGTCTGAAAGGTGGACGGCTGACCGGTCATGGGAAAGCTCAGAGAAAGAAGAAAGCAGCACCGCTAAACCATACCATGGAGGAGAAGTCACAAACTCTTCAAACCGCAAAAATTTCAGTAGTAGCTCGACTCATCCAAATACCCCATCAAAATCAACATCATCCACCAACCAGCGAAAGAACAAGCCAACCCCACCGTCTATAAGACCCAAGACCACCGATGCAATCGCCAAGAGCTCGGAGAAAAACCGTAGGAACGTCAATACAAGGTCATCGGTTAGTGACGACGAAGGGCTGGCCAGCTCAACGGCTCAACGTCGCAACATGGTTCCCACAAAGCCAGCTCATGAAACAGCCACGAGCTCGAATAAGAACCGTAGGCAGAGCATTGGAAGGTCATCGGTTAGTGATGACGAAGGTCTGGCTAGCTCAACGGCTAGACGTCGCAACATGGTTCCAACAAAACCAGCAAGAGGCGAGCTCAAGGCCCAAAGCTCGTCTTCTGCAACCAAGGCAACCAAAGAGGAAAGTAATGATGTTTTACGGGAGAAAGCACCTGCTGCAGCAAAGAAACGAGTTTCTCCTGCACCAAAACCTAGACGATCCACAGCCCCGCCCAAGGTTGAAAACGGCGTTTTAAAAGCGGTGAGGATGCCGTGTGACTTAACCTAGTTGTTTTTCTATTTACCACTATATACTCTCTCTCTCTCTCTTTTTTTGCACCAAGGATGGTGTTCTGAGTTTTGTGTCAACTACATGCAAAGCAATGCAATGTTGGTTACATGAATGTGCAGTTTAAAGTCTCTGTCAATCATATAACATTTCTAATGTTTTTTTTCGATATTGGTTACATTATCGAATACTTTTGATGTTATTAGTTCTGACTTCTGAGCCTGGATCAAACCATACCACATTTGATTTGTAAAAACTGAATTCAAGTAAACCAGCTCTCTCTCGTCACATTGTAAACAAATGGCTAAAACGTAAATATCTTACAAAATAAAATCGCCAAAATGTATTAAAAATTATAAAATATGGTTTAATTAATTTTTAAATAATAATTAAGATAATTAACTGTTTTTAGTAGCAAAAAAAATATTTATAAAAGCTTATCAATCACTCTAAGTTTTCTTTTCAACAAAATTCACTTCTTTTTTTTATCTAACCCAACAAAATTCAGTAGTTACCGGTATGTATGCCTTTTTAGTTTTTATTAAAGAAGAAAACCACAAAATCCAATTAAAATCTCATCAATCCGTCTTCTTATAGAAAACCGGTTTACACCAGACCGGATTGCATATCAATTGACAACCCTATATAAATTGCTTCTTAGCTTTAGGGTTCCTCTCTAGCTCTCACGCCTTAAGCACTTGCAGTCAAGTCTCTCTTCTCACTCTCTCTCGCCGTCGCAAACATGGGGTATGGTTTATTTCCGATCCTCTGTTTCCAATCTCATCTCTCTCTCTTTTAGTGTTTATGTTCTGTTTTCATGTTTCGATTTCGATGAAATCGCAATGATTAGTTAACTCCATCATGTCTTGTCGGGTTTAGGACTGTTCTTTGGTCGTGTTCTGTTTGTTTTCCTTCTGGTTGTGTTCACCTCTTAGTTCACTAGGTTTAATGGAAATGGTGAATCTGATGCTACTTGGTTATTTTTAATCACAAGAGATTCTGACTCCTTGTAACCTCTTTTCATATGTTATATCCTTTTTGTAATAAAGATTCTGACTTTATGTGAATTATAACCTCAATGCGTTGTCTTTTAAAACTCTTTAGTAAGACACGTGGTATGGGAGCTGGGCGCAAGCTGAAGAGGCTTAGGATTAACCAGAGGTGGGCTGACAAGCAGTACAAGAAGAGTCACCAAGGAAACGAGTGGAAGAAGCCTTTTGCTGGTTCTTCCCACGCCAAAGGAATCGTCCTTGAGAAGATGTAAAGACTTGCACACTTCCTCTCTTTCTTCCTTGATTTTTGTTCTGAGATTGATAAGTTTTTGTTGTTAATGATGATGCAGTGGTATTGAGGCTAAGCAGCCTAACTCTGCCATTCGTAAATGTGCCAGAGTTCAGTTGATCAAGAACGGCAAAAAGATTGCTGCTTTCGTTCCTAATGATGGTTGCTTGAACTACATTGAAGAAAACGTAAGTTCATAGCTTCTCAGTAATCAGTTGTTTCCTTAGTAATAATTCTTACAATCTTCTGTCTCATTGATGGGATGTTGTGCAGGATGAGGTGTTGATTGCTGGATTCGGACGTAAAGGACATGCCGTCGGAGATATTCCCGGAGTCAGGTTCAAGGTGGTGAAGGTGTCTGGTGTCTCACTCTTGGCCCTTTTCAAGGAGAAGAAGGAGAAGCCTAGGTCTTAGACTCTCTACTGTTTTCTTAAGCTTGTTTTGTTAATGGATTTTTGATACTTGAAGGCTTTGAAGCCATTTTACCTTTGTTCTGCTTCAAGATTCTCGAACATGTGTACCAGTGGTTGAGTTTTAAACTCGGTTTTGTTTCATCAGTTTTTGATTCACGTTGCCTAAAGCATTATAGTTACTTTGAAGCTGTCAGTGTGTCACTCTTTAGATCTTAGTGAATTTCATTAAACTGGAAACAATAAATAAGGTTGTAACTTTTTTCATACTTTTAAGGTATTGGTCTGCTCAAATATAATCAGATACAAACCTAAAACTTGGAAAGAAAACAAAAGTTGTCTACAAAGAGTCTATAACCGAAGTCTTGTTCTGATTAGTGCATTAGGCGGTAAAGGTCAGCCTCCCTACTACGCAGAAGATTCTTCAGGGCAGTTCTTGTTGACATGCTGCTCTTTCACTTTCAAGTCCGAGCCAGTGATCTTCTCTTCAGTTTGTTTGCTATCCTCACTAGTCATCTCACCCACAATGCTTGCAGCTTCTTCATTTACCATCTTTTCATCAGAGGAGCCTTTCAAGTTCTTGACCTCCGACATCGACTCTTCTACAAGTTCACTATTAGGTGTTTCCTTTCCGACATGTGAAACTTGTCCTGATTGTAGCTTGTCTATGCTGATGAGATTGGGTTTCCCACTTGAGGCCTTGGTAGTAGAAGCAGAGTGACGGCTTGAAAGTGTTTCACTAAGAGATGGCTCTCTTTTAGGTTTACTTTTTCCGCTGCTATTGTTCTTACTGCAAGGCACAAGTCCAGTAGGTGTTGAACAATGCATTTGGTTTGCTACTCTCAATATGCTCTCCCCAATTCCAAAACTTGTTTTAGCCTTCATTGGTGTAATCTTCTGATCATTCTTGGGAGGAGACATTGGCGATCCTGAATCTTCTGTCTTCATCCTTTTGGCAGAAGAAGACTTGGCAGGTTCTGAATGCACAACCTTGCGTTTCTTTTCACCATCCTGCTTCCTAACCGCATTTTCATCTGATCTCTTACCATGACTTTTGCTTAAGCGTTTCTCAGCAATGAACTCTGCCAAAGTTTTCTCCTTTTTCTTCACAACAGTAGTAGTAGTGTCCTCATACTCAAACACTCCATCAAGTTTACACTGATCTTTGTCTTCTGTCTTTCTCCTTTTAGTATAAACTTGTTTACTCTTTTTCGGTTCAGGAGAAGACTCTTTCACTTGTTTACTCTTTTTCTTTTTCGGTTCAGGAGCAGACTCTTTCACTTCAGTATCTTCAGGAGATATCTTGGGTGCAGACTCCACTGATCCTTGAAGTGTCTCAAACTCAGGGAGGTCGGTATAGCCTTTCCAGCGATTAAAAGCCAATAACCTAGCTCTCTGACTTACAAACTGCAGCTCATCAGAAGAAGGATCATAGCTTGGAGAGCATGCTAAACGCTTCACATACTCCACAAGTTCTGCAGGTTCAAAGAGTTCCGCACTTGAGACCTTGTCTCCCCCTTGTACTATGCTATAATCTTCTCTGATTCCAGGATTGATTATCTTCTGAGTCTTGATCCTCTGATAGACTTCCTCCGAGATACAAGAACAAGCTAAACCGAACTCTATCCTTCTCGACACCTCTTCCAAAGCGAAATCAACGGCATCGACAAAACTAGGCAGGCTACTCTGCTTCGCCATTTGAGAGAAATGATGTCGGAAAGGCTTTACCTTTGACGCGTCGTTCCAAGCGAAGGAGCAGTCTCCGAAGTATGTAACTAAAAAGCTTCCTTTCTTGAAATGCTTCTTCGCCTTGTCTGTCGCAGCAGAGGCGTCAAAGACCTGTCCAGGCCACCACGGATGGCTCCTCACTTTAGCCCAGACTAAATCTGAGTCAGAGAGCTTCACTTTCAAAGTCACAGGAGTATTGTCATCAGTATCCAAAGCACTCTCATCCTTGCTTTCGTATGGATCTAAACCCATAAAACACTCAATATCATCCAAGCTCTCAGCTTCTGTTCCTTGCTTTATGTCAGGTTCTTCTTTTTCAACATTAACTGAGACTTCCTTCTTCTCACTTTCCTTAGTGGTTGTTCCTAAGACCAGATCTGAACTTCCATTTACAGATTCTTTCTCCTTGGTCATTCCAAGATCATCACCAGCTGAAGAAGCTCCTGGTTCAACGACGACGCAGCCTTCTTGCTTGTTATCTCCATCTAGCTCCTGATCTTGAACATCAGCTGGGAGTTCAGACATTCGGATATCAACCCTCGACGCCTTACTTTCATCAGCAGCGTCGGACCCTAGACGTTCTTGTTCCGTCGACATGACTAAAACCCTAAAATAGAAATGTAATCAGAAATTACTTCACTTCGTTTCTCAACAAATCAAAGAGAGAGAGAGAGAGAGAGAGAGGTCAACAAACCTACGGCGGTGGTGGTGGTGAGACTGCGGTTTTCCGGCGGCGGGAGGTGGTTTCTTTCAAGTAGATGAAGACGTCAAACTGAACCAGAAAGAAACGGGTTTCTCGTTTCTGTGTCTTTTTTTCTGGTAACTTCTTACATTGCCGGATAGTCCACGTGGCGAACAGGTAGTGACTGGGTCTAGGGTTCAATCAATTGGGCCCGTTTATAAAACCCATAGCTATGAAACCCCCCTATTACTTTATTTTGAGAACGTTAGATAAAAAAAATAAAAATGTTATGAAGATCCTGAATCTTCCATCTCAAGAACTGAGAGCAGTGATTTAAATTTGCATGAAAGCTTGTAACTGTTGAGGATCTGTTGTTAATTTTTAGAACTATTAGGCTTTTGTAATTATTATTTACATGGATATTGAAGTTATGACAACCAATGGTTTACTTTATTTGGGTGGCAAAGAATCTACTCACGAAATTAGAAAACCATGAGAAAGAGTATATAGAATTAAGTTCTAATAACGAAATATAAAGTAATAAAAACTGATAAAAGAATAAAGCTGTCTTAAACTTGGTTCGATTGATGAAAGCAAGGTCCAAAAATGAAAAATGACATAACTTGTCCAAAGCTGAACTTAGAATTACGACATAAAAAAACCAAATAGATATAAAACCAAAACCTTTAACTAAAGACAACAACATTTCACGCATATGATAGATAGTATCACTGGCTAGCACCGAGCCATTTGGTGAAGTTGTCAAACTCGGTGTAGTCACTGTCGGAGATCATAGTCTGGTACCACGACTTCCCTGCTGCTTTGATCGCCAATGCCTCCTCCTGTAAGATTAAGAGATTAATAACAGTGTTAGAAAAAACTCTAAAACTTTGCACAAGAAACTACATCAGTTTGACAAGAAAAGAGTAAACTTTTGATTACAAAATTCTACCAAACTCTAACAAAGACAAAACATGAGATACACGAATTCAGACAAGAAAAGCAAAAGACATTTAGTTACAAAGCCATTTCATTCTGCATTTGTAATTAACCATACGATCGATTTAAGACAACACTACTAAATAACTAGACCAAATAATACTATCTAACAGATTAGCAATAGAACTGTAAACAATGATAAAACAAAGACATGAACAAGTGATATTACCTTAGTAACCGTCTTCCTCTTCTTGGTGAGTTTCTCACTCTTGGACTTAACCCTCTGCGCCTCGGCCAACAAAGACATCCTCTTCGCAGTCTTAGCATACGGATTCAACTTCAACATCACATTCAAATTCTTCAAAGGATTCTTCTTCATCACAGCCCTCGCCGCATCCTTCTTAATCGGCTTCACCACACTCTGCACCTCGTCAGAGTTAATAATCCTCGCCAAATCAGCATTCACCATCTTAGCCCTAGGAAGCACGTACCCTTTCTTCATCTCCGACCCTTTCTCAAACGATCCATAGATCCCCTCAAGCTTCTCGAAAGCAGACTTGGTCCAAACCACAAACCTCCCAAGGTGACCACCGGGAGCAAGCTTCAACAGGTTAAGCCTCTCCACGTGGCAAAGCTCAACACCGGGAAGGTTCCTAAACGCCTTGACAATCTTGGAACCTTCGGTTCCGTAAACCACAAGAGGACCTTTCCTGCAAACGTAACGCCTGTTCCTCATCTTACCAACACCAGACCTAATCCCAATACTGTCCTTCGCCTTCTCCGCGTCATCGTAAGCACCGATCTGCTTCAAAACCTTGATAGCAGCTGACGTCTTCTCCACGGCTTCAACAGAGTCGCTAACGACAAGTGGCATCTCGGGGACGTTCTCGATCTTATGCCCACGCGCAACCACGAGCGCGGGAACAGCAGTCGCGGCGATGGCGGAGACGATCGCGTGCCTCTTCATGTTGACGTTCACGCGCCTGTGCCAGAGACGGTGAGTCTTCGTCGGAGCGAACATGCGACCGCCGCGGCACTGGTTTCCGAACGCGGCTTGTCCGGCGCGGTGAGTCCCGCCTCCGGGGACGCGAGGGATACGAGAGACGGCGCGTCCGGTTCCCCACGACTCGGCGGAGGTCTGGTGACCGGCTTTCTTGGAGACGGCGTAGGGCTGGCGGCTGTTGTTGGAGATCTGCGCGTGGACGAAGCTGACGATGTCGGGGCGGACGGGAGCGGTCATGACGTCGGGTAAGACGACGGTTGGGGATCGATCGGTGGTCATGTCGTTGTCAAGACCTTGGACGGTGACGAGGGGACGTGCGACGGAGGTGGCCATTTCTCTCTCTTTTAGGTTTTGTCTCTCTTCTCTCACTGTCTGTTGGTGTGACGTCCTTAGGGTTTTCGATATATATATTCTAGGTTTTGTCTAGGGTTAGTGACCGATTAGTGGGCCTTGTGTAGGCCGATTGGCCCAAGTTATTTATTTTTTGCTTTGGCCCAAAGTTAAAACATTCCAGATATGGTTTCATTCATATATCGTAGCTATTTTTGGGCCTTCTATATTATTTTAAACTAACGAGCATATCTAGCTATTAATAGCCCATAATGTTTGAGTGTGATTGTGAATCTGTGATTACTAGACTTCCAAGTTTCATCTAAGCAGTTATCTCTCTCTAGCTACTAACTCGAGTAATATTTAGATAGGGTTATAAGTTTTTTCTTGTATGTATTCCAGGAAGAGGAAGATGAAGAAGACTATATTAATAAGTACATATTACTATCTCTATTAGAGTTAAACCGGTTTTCTTTCGTCGGTTTACTAATTTATTGAGAATTGGATTAGTTTGGTTTAGTAATTTTGATTGTATATATACACTTGTATAGCTGACCATTGAGACTAATGAGAAATATCTTTTTTCTAACAAATTCTGAATCGTAATAATCTCAAATGCAAAAACATCATAAGCAAAAAACATAAAAAAATCACAAGACTGAGTTAAGTTTGCATCCAAATTAATATCCCAATCTTGTGGTTTTTATTTGAATGATTATGTTCCTGCTAATTCAAAAATATGTATCAATCAATTTAAGCAATAATATTTATATTTTTATTGTAACTGATAATATATATATGTTTCTTTCTCGGATAGTGATAATAATGGTTTTCTTACAAACGAACAAAAATAGTTTCACTTACGATAAGTAGTGCGTAAGTTATTTCGAATATTTGATCATTACATTATCAACCAAATAGGGACACATTATATATCAACTTAAAATTTTCCTTAAACCATTCCAAGAACAATTTCAATCCCATCTTGGCTTTATATATGTATACAGGAAAGAAGAAAAGAAAAAAAAAACATGTCTTCAATCTCTAAAACATCTCTCGTTTACTGGTTTTGATCAAAAGGGCTTTCACCTTCGTAATTCCCACGTGGATTATACTCGCACACCACAAGAAACCCACGACCTTCATCACATTTCACACGTGCGCATCCAACAGCTGTCGTGTCTCGCCACACGATCTGCGTGTAATGACCGCACATCTCTCCCGATGCGCACGTGTTTGATTTCGACTCGTAGTTAAACCTCTCTTCAAACCATTTCATCACCACTCTCTCCGGCCACCACGTCTTCTTCTCCCGGTACCAAAAAATGTTCTCGCCGTAAGGCCCTCCTGAATGTTGCATACTGCAGTCGGGCTTACGTTGTATGGCCCATTTATGAGCGAACCGGGCCAGGCCTTTGTGCCATCCAAGAGGTGGCACGCCTGAAGACTCACGTGCTACGTTGTGAGCGTTTAGAAACTCCCTCGCTTGTTTTGCTTTCCTCGCTCTGTTGAACATACGTGCCGCCGCATTTGACATGCCGGGGATGTAAGTTCCTGCGGCGGAATGATGATCGGAGAAGAGAAGGAGGATAAAGAAAAGACATGATGATGGGTGAGACAAGTTGACAGACATCTCCATGTCTTTGTATTATTGTTGTGTCTCATCATGAGTTTCTCTGTTTCTAAGGTTTTTGTTTTTGTTATGTTATTCAGTTAGAGATTTCCATTTTAACAGATTGTTGAATTCTTATATTTAGGTTGATGCAAAAACATTATAAAACCAAAAAAACTGTAGTGTATTTTTAGATTTTGTTTTAACTTCCCATTGTTCCAAAAATCATAAGCGTTATACAGAGGATTAGCCTAAGCGCCATATAAAATAATTTTCAGTAAAACCGGTCTAGAACTGATCTGCAGCGGATGTCTAAACCAATCTGTATACTCCTCGCCAGTGACATGTTTCATCTAAGTCGCTCATGACCTCTAAGCTTTTATTATCCAGTGTAATGTATAGATTTATTAATGGTTTCAAGCGTGTTTGCTCTCACATCCACATGAAGATTAAAACCCATGGAAAATTCAGGAAACTACCGGTAGAAAAGGTGACTATAGAAATCAGTTAGAAATGAGCTGTGAAACTCCATTATTGGACTTTTGTAAGCATATTCTATGACTTTGTACACAAGAAAGAGCTCAAACTTGTCTCTACTTGCAATATCTCATGTTAAGGAGTTGATACAATAGGAAAAGAATGATATACGATGTAACAATGTTATGTATACGACCTTAGTAAAAAAAACTACACTTACATAGATCAAGAACAAAAAATAACACGAGTTTTCCATTGATAATCAATCATCATCAACGATCAGATAGCGTAAATTGGATTCACCTCGGATTCAGTCTCCGACGGATTCGCATTATGCCATGAGCCTGTCCCATTTCTACCAAACTTCTTCTTCTTCTCCTTCTTCCTCACCTTCCTCGTCCTCTTAGATTTCACAACATAGTAAGTCATTATACTCAAAATCCCGGTCATAGTCACGGTTCCTATGACCGTAACCACAATCGCTGCGTATCTATTCCTTCGACCAACCACAATATACGAGGAAGAAATAAATGCCACGCTGGTGCAGACAGAGGCGAGCCACATCAGCTTATTGATTACTTCCACCACACGTCTTTCCGTTTTAGTCTCTCCTCTCACTAGCGTGATCTGCACGACAACTACCGCTAACGAAGTGAAGAGCGCAATCGCGTTGAATATAAAGAATATCTTGAACGATGTTGCGTGGACCATCACGGCCACACCGTTGTCGTCGTCGCCTCCGGGAACCGTGAAAATGGCGGCGAATGCCACGGTGGCGAAGAGGACAGCCACGACGGTTACCGAGTTTGTAGCATTGTTGATTCCAGCTCTGTGGAGTTTCCTTAGCTCCTTGGCGATCCCGTCGACGTTTTTGTTGGTTCTTCGAGTTTGTTCGAGCTGCGTATGGACGTCTTTTTTAATCTCGGTCACGGTCTTTCTCAGCTCGTCTCTTGGCTGGTTCAGCTCGTTGGCTTTGAGCGCACCGCAACGGGATAAAATGTCTTTGATCTCTTGTGTTTCCTCTGAATGAGTGAGTCCTTCAGCTATGTCGTAAGCGGTTTTGTGGTCTCGTGTTAGCGCATTCACGTTTGTATCAGGAAGTTGTAACAGCTCATTCACAATCTACAAATCAAAACAAGAATAAAAAGAAGAGAAAATCAACAATAAATAATTGTAAAACAAGAATCAAGAATCATAAACACAAGAACCAATAATCATAAATACAAGAATCATAAAATAAATCAAGAATCAATAATTATAAAAATAAAATCAAGAATCAAGAATCAAACCGAACAACAAATAGAGTGTGAAACAATCAACTTTGTTATTTTACCTCTGCTCTTTTCTTTCGTGTGGCGATATGCAACACGGTGTTACCAAACTTGTCAGGAAGCATGACGATAGCGGGATCAGCTCGAAGGAGTAATCTCACTACTTCTGAGCTAATTCCTTTCACAGCCATATGCAAAGACGTTTGTCCTTTCTTGTCTGTTCGTCTTGCTAATTGAGGATCTCTATCAAGCAACGTTCTCACGATATCCACATGGCCTTGACGTGCAGCTAAGTGAAGCGCGTTTTTCCCATTAGATCTTGATATCTCAAGCAAGCTCGAGTCTTTAGCAAGCAATTCATTTACTACTTCTGAATGCCCTCGCGTTGCAGCTGAAACAAGTGGTGTTGCGTTTGATTGAGCTACTGTTTTACTCAGTAGAGGTTCATGCTCAAGCAGTAACTGGACAATAGCTGCAATAAAACAAGGTCTTGGTCAGAAAAATTATGAATCTTTCTTTTTTCCAAAAAAGGTTTGTGTTAAAGTTACGCTTATAACTTAAAATCAATTGGCGATAAGTGAATCGGCCTTATCTTTTTGTATATTCGTTAACTATGTCTAATTATGATGTGAGACTTTGTTTATTTATTAACAGTTTTGCTTAGTGAGACTCACCTCGATGGCCTTGACTGCAAGCAATGTGTAAAGCGTCGAATCCAGAGAGATTCTTCTGCATAAGAGACTCTTTAGTGGTGTAACACAAAAGCTCTTTGACAACATCAATATTGCCTTTCTCTGCAGCTGTAAAAAGTGGTGTCTCTCCCAACTCATTCACCTCGTTTACCACTGCTGTCATTATTTGTGCTACCTTTTTATGTTTTCAATACAAGACAATAGAATCAATACAATTTCAGCATTTTTGAGCTTTAGTATGGGCAGGGCAGAGGAAGGCTTCATCATACCTCATCATCAAAATCAGATCCTGAAATAGTACCAGTGATCTGAGAATCAATGTCACTAAGAATCTGTTTAACAGCAGCCAAATCTCCTCGTTGAGCAGCTAGGTGAAGCTCGGTGTCGTTGTGGCGGCCGGTGACTTGTTTCACATACTTCTTTTTACCCGTTGGATCAAACCGTTTTCCCGAATTGGAAAGTCCTAGGGACTTGCTTGAGTTAGACACCATTAATGCCTTACCCGAATTGGACAGAACCAGAGTCTTCCTTGGGGTTGGAGTTGGTGAGGAGAGATCCGCTACAGTGCTCCCTGCTGGACTCACCGGATCCGTCCCCCAACCCTTCTCCATATCCGGTTCCAGCTCCTTCTCTGCAAGAGTCAGATTGATAACACATTGTTTGCTTCTTTTTCAAGCAAATGACAAATACATCAGGCCATTTAAAACCTAACCCTAAAAGTATAGCTAATCTCTTCACACGGTTTCTAATTCCGCAACAAATTATCGTAACGTTTTGAGTCAGGATCTAAGGGCAATGAAAAAAAATTGTTACGTGTTTCCTAATCTACCAATCGTTGTACCTTCTTGGATTCTGGATCCCATTTTCAGAGATAAAAGCTGAGAGATTTCAAAGCGGGGTCATGATATTCTACGTTGATAAGAAAGACCACCGGTTTCTGGTTCTCAGGCTCGAGAAGAAGATTTAAGTCATAAGAGCCGTCGTTGTCGTTTGGCCGACGATACCTTCACCGTGACGGCAAGGGTTTGAGATCCGATTATAGATTCATATGAAGCAGAGAGCTTAGCCCTTCTTTGTTTGTGTAATTTGGGTTGTCTTGTTTCGATCGTCCTCGTTTTCAGTTAGGGATGTTTACCACGTCAGCATCTTAGACACGGAACAGAACATATGATGTTGTAAACTCATCTATTAGTTAACCCTAATATAGAATGTAATTGGTATTTTAGTTTCAGGCCGGTTTGGCATTCTCCGGCTGGTTGGGTAATCACACTGTCTCAACGTTAAATAATAACTTTATCAGTCGAATTTTCTCTAAATTGAACTGACACTTTAACGTACATGATCAGGCTAAAATCTCTAATGAAGTTCCTAAAAAAAGCTAAATTAATATCTTATAGATACTGTCGACAGCTACAAAAAGAGGTTTAAAAGAGAGGACAAAGCTAACAAGTATAACATCTTTGGTGAGTTCAGTTGCAACAAAGAGTCATTATATACCCAAAATACAAAAACTGAAATTGTCCGGATATATGGGAAAGTTACATAGCCTTCACAGATCCCATTACGCCCTTCATCTTCACCATAGCCTTCAAAGAGTCATTACTCTCTTTTGATTATTCATTCATTTCTTAGATTGGTCATGTAATTCATGTGTTATTTCGATTTTTGGGATTAAAAACCTATGACATCTCACACACTTCGCCAAGTTGTGGATGAAGACATATTTCCAAACAGAAGTTGATTATTTGAATAGAATAAATAAAATTGGGGCTCACTCTCTTTCAGTAACTCTAGAATACAGAATGATAGACTTAATAAGATGACTATCACAAGACAATAAAATGTATGTATTCTCGAAGTCAATAAGATACTGAAATCAAACACCAGATCTGTATTCTTTAGAAGCTCCTTTTTTTTTGGCAAAATGACTAGTCTTCCTCAATGCTTACAATACTCACTGAACACATGAATTACTTATATATTTGAACTCAATACAACATTTCTTAAATATGATCAATTCTATCAAAACTATAAACATAATTTATTTAACCGTCAACTATTGCTAATAGACAAGTTGAATACTAATTTGATCTACTTTAAAATTTATGTAATTTTTTTTTGTTAGTTGATCAGACCAAAAGATTTGTGATGATACGTTAATACATATAACGAGAGAACATTGTTCAGTGGCTTACCATATCATTTATGGTATATACCGTAATTTTAAGTAACGTGAAGATAATTAACACAAATCAATTAATGGTGAACATAAAAGAGGCTATCTTCGAAAATATATTTCCCCTTCAAAATCTTCTGCATGACAAAGACCGCTTCTTTCGTCGAGAAGAGTTACGAGCTGTAACAAGACCGAAAGATGTCCGAAACACACATGACTCCTCCAAAACAGTACCTTTCCCGCTAAACAACTCCGACAAGTACTTTGCGACATCATCAGGGGTATACCGGACATTCCACCCACCATCCGTTCCCGCCAATATAACCGCGTTCGCATGAGCGTTATAAAAATCACGATAAGCCGGCAACAGCTTCTCGGCGATCGAGGTTCTCATCTCCTCCAGCAGCTTCGGATCAGGCACGACGCACGCGCTCTGCGACTCCCACGTGCTCTCGAAACACTCGCTGAACCTTTCGAGCTGCGTCTTCGCTTCCTCCACCGACATCTCCGTCTTCGGACACATCGACGCGAGTGGTTCCCACGCGAGCCTCTCGTAGCTTCTAGCGAACTGCCCGACTTTCTCGAAATGCCTCGCGATCCATTCGTCGCCGAGGAGGCGCTTAAGGCCCGTGGTGGAGCGTGCACGTGACGCCACGTGCTGGAGGTTGTTGGCCAAGAAGAGATATTGCACGGAGAAGTCCTTGTACATCTCTGCTTTGCCGTCGATCTTGCATAGGAGGACGAGAATCATCCACGCGAACCGCACTCTCACCTCAGATCCCTCTGATGATTCAGAGACATTGAAGTAAGATTTTGGAAGCAATGTTTTAGCGGAAGAAGATGATCCTTTTATGATATTCACGAGAATGTCACTGTACTCCGCCAGGCGAGAGAAGTGGTCCATGGCGGAGATAGTCAGCGGATGCACATCTCCGCCATTAACCACCGTCTTTGATGAATCTTTCCTTATCTCAGACTCAAAATCCACCAGGTGGGAGAGAATGGACTCGCTGAGTCTGTTAAGCGAGCTGAGAGCTTGAGACCGAACAGAAGACACTGATTGGAACGAGAAGATAGACTCAATCATAGGTAAGTTCTCAATAACGGTGCCGTACATATCAAGCAACGGAAAAATCTTTTTAGGGTTCGGATTTTTCTTGTCTCTCACGGCAACGCTTTCAGGAAACCCTAACAGAAGCAGAGCTCCTTCTTTAGATATGTCTCTAAAACAAGACTCTCTGAGAGAGGCAGATCCTTCGAAGACTTCATCGCATAGAGTCTTCTCCCCGCTGAAGAGTGTCTTCATCGAGACGTTAACCGCATCGATCCAGCTCCTCATCTTCATCTCGACAACCTCCCACGGCATCTTCTTCACCTTGGAAGAGCTTATCTTCTCGACTCCGAGACGGTGCATCCCTTCGTCGACTATCGATTTTCTAAAGCATTTGTAGGTACTCGCACACTCTTTCGCGTAACCCGCAGCGATCATGCACTCGGCGATGGACTTCAGCTCCTTCATAGAGCTCTTGGAGACCTCTTCAACCTCGACGATGGAGTCACCAGCAAGACGAGACTCGTGGCGGTGGCGAACGTCCTCACAGTATGTAGAGACGGTTTCAGGATCCAGATGCGCACGGTTCATCGAAAGAATCTGGTAAAACTCGCTCTGGAGACGTTTCATAGCGACCTGCATGAGCTTCTGCGCTCTGAGGAGACTCTCGGAGTTTGGATCTTCTGTGATCAACGAATCCATCGATTTTTGCAAATCTTTGACGCCGTTTATGAACTTGTTGGCTTCTTTCTTGCTCTCGCAGAACAGAGAATAGAACTTTGTCGTGGAAACGTACTCTGTGTTCCATTTCTCGATGATCTCTGCGGCGTTGTCGATTGTGAGGTCGATCTCTGACGAGTCGAAGCCTTTCTTAGGTATTGAGGGAGAAGGTTTCTTTTTGGAATAAGCCATCTTGGAGAAGAAGCTGAAACCGGTTATGGCTCTCATCTTTGATCAAATGTTTGATCAAATGTTGTTGTCGTCAGTTGCAGGAATCTTGAAGGGAAAAAAAAAAGAACGAAACGCCTCGCCTTATTCAAGAACCAGATGGTGAAGAGGGTTCCCTTTTTGAAGAACCTACTACTGAATCTAGATTCGGGGAGGTGTCGTTAGAAGAGATAAGCTCTAGACTTCTTTATTTAATCTGTTACAGAACGATGCATGAATAATTCAGGGCGTTAATCGTTGTGGTTACGAAACTGACAGAGAAATATGAGGAAGACCTTTGACTCATCTTTGCCTTTCACGCGTAAGCGATCATAACACACAAAATTCTATTTTTCTCGTTTTGGCAACATACGAGATAATATTTGGGAGGCATTTAACAAACTAATTTTATTCGACTTCTTAAAATGTTTTATTTTGTTTCTGAATTGAGAAAGCTTTATATATATATATATATTTCCTATGCAAGAGTAATAAAAAGGGGGCATATGCATGTAGCACATTTTATGACACAGTAGCTCAATCCTTACATAAGACTCAGACAAGATCTTATTATCTGTGCAAGTATATTTCACCATATACCACCACATACTTCTTCAAATAACATTTTTGATATTTGATTACATCGGTTCATGTTATACACTATTTTCCAAAAAAAAAAAATTGATGGAATCCTAGATATTCATACCAAAATATCTTAGTCTAAAATTTGAGACTTTAAAATTTAGTAATTGAAAAGACACAAAGACCGCATAGCGCAGTGGATTAGCGCGTTTGACTTCGGATCAAAAGGTCGTGGGTTCGACTCCCACTGTGGTCGCATTTTCCTTTTCTTTTTGTTTGGGATTTACGGAGACAAATGTTTAGAATACTGTTCGTAAGCAATGGATCATGTTTCAACTTCCGAGTTCCACCGTCTTCAGTTACTTAGATGGGATAGTTAAGAAAATGTAGTTCCAATACGAAGGAGTAATATGAGTACTTATTGCTTTTAGTCATGAGCATTCTTTATTATTAGTCCTTTGACTAGCAGTCTAAACATATGCTTGTAAGCACAATTAAAAGTGATAAGATTATAACTGGATTACCATACTAAGCTCTATGGTTTCTTAGCATAGACAAGTTTTCAACTCAATTATATTAGGCGTTAAATCGTTCAATTTTGTGTAAGTTAACAATTTAACATTGAAACATATCATGCTATAACAGTTTAATTTCAGCTCCTTGAGTAAAATAATGGATGGAATATTAGCAAGGAGTTAAGAAAATGCAAAATATCAATGGTAACCATAATCAAAGTTGGTGAAACTGTTTGAGAAAAGAGCACAAAGCGAAGAACAAAACAAGTTTGCATCAAAAACACAACAAAAAGCTGAAACAGAGTTTCTAGTAGAACGAATTTAAACTTTGATAGCGTACTTTCTGATCGGGAAGTACATCTCCTTCTTCTTCTCACGCTCGGTCTTCAAAGAGAGCTGGGAAAACAAAATGCCAAGGAAAAAAAATAATAAGAACCTTGCAATGATCGGATCAAAGACAAGAAATTTATTTGAGTTCTTGTGTTCGTATAAGCAGACCTGATGTTTGGTGAGGCGTCTGCGGATAGCACGGGTCTTCTTAGGACGGAGATCAAGAGGGATGAACTTCTTGTTCTTGTATGCTTCTCTTAGAGCAGATTTCTGCTTCTGTGAGGTCACGGTCAACACCTGAGCTATGGATTTCCGGACAACCTTGCTGTTTATTACAATAACACACAACAGTTTCAGATTTCAACATTTCCCATTGGAACAAGAATAAAAAAACACAGATGACCTAAGAAGCCACATGAATCAATTCTCTATTCTATCTACATCAACTGAATAACAAATGATATAACAAAAGCTTTGTTAGCTATAGGGTACGTACATTTTAGAGAGCTTGTTGGGAGCACCACCGGTGACTTTAGCGACACGGAGGAGAGCGAGCTCAGCCTTGAGATCCTGAAGCTGGTTCTGAAGATCGCTCTTCGACTTGTCCCTCAGTTCGTGAACCTTAATCCTTGCTACATACACCAAACACAAACAAGAATATATTTAATACTCGGACCAATACGATTAAGAGAGGAATCATTTCAATCGCCGTACCCATCGTGATCTTCACTCGTGTTACGCCGCCGCTACTCTTCTTTTAGCTCAGAGAATCAGAAACCCTAGTGACAGAGTAACGGGATTTATATATATTTATGAAGCCTCATTTAATCAGAGAAAACCAAAAAGCCCTAGTCTCTTTAGTGGGCCGAATAAAGCCTATTACCTTCTAGCCTTACGGCCCAAAATAATACTTACTTGGTCTTAAACACACACAAGCCCAACTTTACCATATATCTTTGCAAATCTCTAATCAACAAATTGAATGGGTGAAAGAAACGCCAATGACCGGTGTATCGGTTTGCTAAAACCGGTTTAAGTTGGTTATTTTCATCGGTCAACCTAACCTGGTTTAAAGTAGTTATGATGTTCTTTTCAATTTGACTAGTAAGCAAGACATTTGATTGGTGGTTACTAGATAGCGGGTCTCACATGACATATTGTAAGGAATAACATTCTCCGGAGTCTGATGTCTCCTTTTGTAGCATGTTCTTGAAAATGGAGGTTCCCAGGTTCAACTCTCTGCTACAGTGCAGAAAACGGGCTAAGAGCGACTGGCTTGTAGCTTCCATCGCATTCGTCTTGGTCGTGTTTTTCATCTCTTTCTTCTTAGATCCCACGGTCCCCTTAGGGCATCTTTATCGGCGTCCTTAGCCTGATTTCTAAGAATTATTGGGCCAAAAATTAAATCAAAAAAGTTTAAATTACTAAGAAACGAAGTCGATTTGTCCTTATTTAAGAAGTTTTGTTAATGGTCCTTAGCGCCAGCTGGCTGAATGTGATTGGGTGTGGAAGTGGTGTAGGGCAATGTCGTTTTGCCGACTGAAAATCAATTGCATGTTCTCTGGACTCTCTCTCTCTCTCGACACCTCCATAGATTGTGTGGTTTGCTGAGGATTGTTTGGTTTGCTCCCGATCTGTACCATGGAAGTCTCCTAGTCTCTCTCATCTCTATCTCTCTCCGACTCCGTCGGTTTCGAATCCAAATCGTAATCCGTCGGCGATTCCGGCTGGCTCTCATCCTTGGTCTCTTGGCGTCATCGTCAGCGAGTTCTTCTGTTAGGCTGCCAACAGGTGAGAGAGAACACGAATCGATTTCAAATTTTTGGGGCTTTTTCCGAAGTTAAAAATGAAATTGAATTGATTTTGTTGTTGTTGTGTGTGTGTATAGCTACTGGTGAAGTCTTGGAGAGGTGGAAGGGAGAAGAGTGACAAGAAGACTGACACGACTTGTCTCTCATCGTCGTTTCTCGTGTTGGTCCTCTCTTCTCTTTCGCTCTCAGGCTTGATTGTTGTTTGTTCTTTTTCTGAATCAAAAGTGGTTTTTAACGATCTGATGTTTCTACTCTTTGTTTCAAGTTCTTGACCTTGAAAGTGAGACTAGTCATAAGAAAGCTTGAGACTTGAAAGTAAAATCATTTATTTATGTCTGATAATAGTTTGTAACGATCTGATAAACAGTGTTTTGTAATGATCTGGCTTGTGTTTTTACTCTTTGCTTCAAAGCTTCATGTTCTTTATGATTAGAAAGTGAGGCTAGGCATAAGTGATTCTTTTCGTGTCAGCCAGCGTTTCCCTTTCTCATGTTCTTGAATGTCAAAAGTGTGTAATTTTACAATTCTGTTTTCACGTGCGTAATTTTACAGTTCTGGAAGTGTTAAATCAAATCTTCTTCTTTTTTTGTCTTTTGCTATGTGCTGAGCTTCTGAGAAACTTGTGAAATTTGCAGGCAAGACGTTGGTATGGTTAACCAAGCCAAGACATTGGCTGTGGAAGCAGGAAGTAAACAAGAATACAAGTGATGCAACAAAGATGAGAAGTTCGATGCTTGTGAAGATGAAGTTCTTTAATGTTCCCTTTAGAGACGTTTGTTGGTCTTGACTTGACTGCGAAATGATGAATGTTTCTGCAAATCAATATCAAGCACACAAGAAACAGATGGTCATAGAACATCATTTTTATGCCTTCTTCTAATGCCATGTATCTTAAACATATCTTTTATATGTTACTAGTTATTAAAATAAATAACTTTTTAGCCTTAGAGATTATAAAATGTCCCACCAATAATCACCACTTTCCTTAAAAACTCTTAATATTGTCCCTAACTATAGCATAATAATAAAAAAATCTAAGGACTCAAATAAAAGTCCCACCAATAATATTGCTCTTATTCTTTGACAGATCTAAGCTCATTACATCCCCAACTAATCTGGTCAAACTCAAGTTGTCTAGTAAAGCTAAAGAGAGAGGAGCCTGTACTTGTCTCCTTGTTTTACTATTCCTTGTTTAGAAAGTTTAAAATTTTCTGAGTTATTTTGGTTTCTTAAAAAAAATTGAAAGTTATGTTATTTTTGCAGTTTGCTTGGATGGAAGCTTGCCTGGGTACCATTTTGACAAGGGTTCTGGATCTGGCTCGAATAGCTGGCTTCTTCATCTTCAGGTATTTTGTTGGTTTTAGTGTTGAGTTTTTACTTTATTTGAGTGAGAAAAAACTGTATATAAAAGGGTGGAGGGTGGTGCAACACAATTGCTTCATGTTCCGCTCGAGCAATGACTATGTTTGGCTCATCCAACTACTTTGAAGATGAAGTTGAGTTTCCAGGTGTTTTAAGCAACGACCCATCTCAAAACCCTGGTAAAGAGAGAGTGGCTTCTCTATTGTTACCTTCTTCTATACTCTGCTTTGTATATGTTTCAGAGTTTTGAATCCATAGTCTGTCTTTGTTCTTTGTAGAATTCTATAACTGGAACAGAGTTGTGATACGGTACTGTGATGGCGCTTCTTTCTCTGGACACCCTGAAGCTGAATTCAAGGTAATAAGCCTGAGAATTTGTGTCATGTTCTGTAAAAGATACATAGTCTCTCATGTTACTCTCTTCTCAGAACGGAACACGGCTCTTCTTCAGGGGCCAGCTCATTTGGGAGGCAATTATGGATGAGCTGTTGTCGATGGGAATGTCAGATTCCAAACAAGTAAACATCCTTATGATCTTTATTATATAATGGTTTCGCCTACTTAGGTAACATGCATCCACTAGAGCTTAATATTTGTTTAAATGTAGGGCATTCTTACAGGATGTTCTGCTGGTGGTTTGGCAACTCTTATACACTGTGACGACTTTAGTGATCATCTCCCAAAAGATGCAGATGTCAAATGTGTTTCTGACGGTGGCTTCTTCCTCAACGTGTATGTTTACGCTTATTAACTTCCTTTTCACATTAATGTTACAGAGCCTTTTAAGTTCTTTTGCTCTTTTTGTTAAGTTCTTTGGGTCTATGCTAGCTTAACAGTGTCTCTTAGTTTCAGTAAAGCCATGTTCTTTCTTTTTCAGGCTTGATGTCCTTGGAAACCCTACAATGAGATCTTTCTATCATGATGTTGTTACCTTGCAGGTTTCCAAATTCTTTTTTTTTTTTGGTTTCCAATTATTCACTTTCTGATAATACGTGAAACGATACTTTCCGATACATTTTCTTGAATATTGAACATGTCATGGCTTCTTTCTTTGCATGGTTTTTGAACTGGTTTACTATGGTTGAATCTAACCAGGGCGTAGATAAGAGCTTGGACCAGAATTGTGTAGCCAAAATGGAGCCATCCAAGGTAGCTTTCTGTATTTTACTCCGTTAAAAATCTTTTCTTGACTTATCATTTGAGACTTGTTGTTCATATGATTTGCAGTGTATGTTTCCTCAAGAATTCATTAACAACATAAGAACACCAGTCTTTCTTGTCAACTCAGCTTATGATTCTTGGCAGGTTATCACCACCTTTCGCCTGCTTCTGTTTTGATTTTACTCCAATTCATGCTCTACTGTTTTACTAATACCAAGCACATATTCAGATTCGAAATGTCTTGGTACCAGCTTCTGCTGATTTCGATGAGAGTTGGGCAAAGTGCAGACTCGATATTAAGGAATGTGATGCCTCACAGATGAATGTTCTGCATGGTAGATTACTTCTTAGTCAAGAATACTATTCTCGCAAAGCTTCTCCTATTATTGCTCTCTGAAATGGTCAGTTTTATGAACCTCTCTTTGAATCCGCAGGTTTTCGCAGCTCTCTGATGGATGCCATAGGGAAATTCAATCAGAACAAAGCTGGTGGAATGTTCATAGATTCATGCTTCACTCATTGCCAGACAGTTACGCCAGGGACATGGCACTCCCCAACCTCAATAAGAATCGAAAATAAGGTAAAAGACTTTTGACACACAATCTGTTGCTTACGGAGCCTTTCTTCTTACAGTTGAACTGATCAGGTTTGTCTCTCTCTCTTCTGTTTTGTTGTTGGAAAAGACAATTGCAGAGTCTGTAGGTGACTGGTACTTCAACCGAAAGCCGGTTAAGCTAATTGATTGTCCTTACCCTTGCAATCCCTCTTGTCCCAACTTGAAGTTCACCTGAACTTGCCTTATAGCTGCACTGACCAACTACTTTATTTCACTTGAGGAGCACAGCCATTTCCTCGAATTCGCAATCAGGTTGAGTCTCAAAAAGGGTTTTCATGTTCTTGAAGCATGAAGATATCTAGAGGAACTCACCTGCTTTGTATAATAAAGTTATCGACTGATGAAGGAGAAAGATTTTATTACAAAAGCAACACAATTCACAGTTCATAATGGCATATTTCCACGTTGGGATCTTCTGAAATTGCATATATATATATATATATATTTTTTTTTTTTGTGATCATTATGTATTGAAAGAATGTTGGCTGTTATGTGTAAATAAGTTCCAGAGTTAACAGAGCAGCAGATCTTGATATCTTTTTGATATCATAGGCCAAAACCAAAGAGAAATTAGTTAAAGAACTGTTGCAAGTGCATGTGTTTAATATGTCAATTGACTACCCAACAAAAGATTTGAATACGTTTAAGCAAATAGTAGCAATGAAGAACATAGAGCTTGATGAAAGTATCCATGGTAATGGGTAAAGAAAACTGAATTTGAATTGTTATGATGTAGCCTTCTAGGTCGGATACTCACGGCCGGATATAAAATTTTAGGGGTCATGAACATTTGTTAAGAACTTTAGTATAAAAATTCATAGTTTAGAAGTCTATGTTTATATTATATGTATATACATCTTCTTAAATAATTGGGGTCAGTGACAAAGTTTCATTGAAATGTGCTTAGATCAGCTGGTCATTCGGATACTCAAAACTATGGAGTAGAACTCACTCTTAAAGGTCAGATTGTGAGGGAAAAAAGGTTACAAAACAAATGTGTCTTTTTGAGTTATAAACCATGAATATTCCTTTTCTCTTCCTTTTCAATGTGTGATCTTATCTTCTGGATGTCTTCATTGGGAAAAAGAAGGCTGGATGTGACGAAGTGACGAACCTTCCAAATGAAGTATGTCTTCTACACGTCTAAACAAAAAATGTTGCGTTAAGGCAACTATTAGAGGGGTCAGATCAAGAACCCTTTCTAAAGAAAGATCAGGGTATTATTTTGGTAATGTTTTTTTTTCTAAAAGCAGACACTAAAGAACTACCTTATTTGAAAGTTAAGAATCAAATTAATTAATTTTCAAAACTTTGAGCAATTCCTGATTTGTATGCATTCTTACGTTACCTACCCCTCTACTTGTAGTTGTACCACAATGTATAATGGTGCAATATATATAGTTTAAGAAATCACGATTTATGTAGGAAAAAGTCAGAGATTAGATGAGATTAGATGAGATTTTAATCACAAAACTCTTTGCTTCCACGTTCTCAATCTCGACATCGTTGACAAATTATTATAATGATCCACAAAATGTAATTACGTGCTTAAGCATAATATATGGTTAAGTTGATAAACTAATTGACTTATATTATAATATTTTAGTTTTAAATAAATGTTCCAACACTCTGTCCTGATGAATTCCTGATCATGGCAACTGATCGAGTTATTCTCACAGACTAGTAGTAGTATTATTATCAATTTATCATATGAGGTCTGTGAAAAATTGAAAATGGTATGTTGAAATTTTCAAAATATTTATCTTTCTTTAATTAGGAAATATGATTGCAGAGTTCATGCTGTGCATATTGCAACGTAAGCAGCCATGAGCCAGCTGCTCCTTCAGGAATATCTGGTATCTTTTTATGATATTAATTTCCAATCTGAAAAATAATAATTATGTATTCTGCGTTCATACTTACTTAGTCATTGTGATATTCGAAAACAATATAATGTACAGTTTGATTTTTTTTTTTGTAAACTTACAGTTTGAAAATTAGTTTGTTATATACAACGCCCCTTGTTATTAAAAGGATGTATTATCTGCTAGTATATGGTTGGGGGCAGTATAAGAAAAATATTAGTAAACATCTTTCTATACCGCAATTAATTAGTTATGATACATGCTGAACAGACATGTTTTCATATGTACTAAATCAAAAGTGATGAGACAATGACTGAGCAAACCCTAACCAATAAAATCATATCTCTCATCTTGGAAACTTTGTTTATAAATGTTATTAAGAATTGTGAACAAAAAAAAATGTTCTCAAGAATCGATTATTACTCTCTTTATTTGACAAAGAATACCATTTAGGTAGTATGCACACTAGTTTTAGAAAATAGCTAAAACTTTTTTCAACTTCAAATAAGTATAATTTAGTTTGTTTAGTTCAGTTAATACTCAACGTGATATTAACTATATTAAGTTTGAGATGTTAAAATCGATATTTAAAAAAATATCAATTAAAATTTTAAAATAACAGCATACAAAAATTATGAAAATGACACTTTTCGTTAAACATAGGAACTACTATTTTGTTTATGGTTGTTAAATAACATATTTTGTTAAGTCATCAGCACATAGATTTGTCTTGTTTTGTTAAGTCATGCGCACATAGATTTGGTTTCCCTAGATAAAGTGTTCTGCAATTCGTTTCTTCACCAGTGACCGGTCCTATAACCACATTAGTCATGGGATTAACATCCATATCATTTGACTTTTTGCAATTCCATTTGTTTAATACTAGTTTCATACTCCCTCTGTTCCTAAAAATAGGATTTTCTGGATTTTATTTTTGTTCCATAAAGAAAGATTTTCTATATTTTTAAGGTACTTTTGTATACTTTTGAGGTACTTTTGTATACTTTTGAGGATCATTAATTATGAATATTTGAATTGATTAAATTTTATTGGTTGATAGTTATTGGAAATTGTATAAAACATAAATAGTAAATTAAAGTTGGCAAATATTTATTGTAGTCTTAATAAACGTGAAAACTCTAGAAAATCTTACTTTCAGGAACGGAGGGAGTACTTTTCTGTTATCTTAAAAAATCAAACCACACGTACCTTCTTTAAATGTCAACTCCAAAAAGTCTATTTAATTGAATAACGAAAAACTTACCCAGAGTAATGTAAAATACAAACAACAGATATTATAATTGTCATTTACAGGTTTACCAATTCCAATAAAAATTAAAATAAACATAATACCAACAGAATAAACCTCTTACAAAAGTCAACTCTTTTCATCTTCTTCACCATTTGCCTCCACTCAACATAATAAATACTCATAAATCTATTCATAATGTCTCCACAAACTTCCTTCTACCAACGCCTCCGTTTAGCCTCCAACATGCAACACAATAATCTTCAGTAAACGGTGCCGTTTTAGTATCTCCGTAGTTCCTAGTTCACCTCTTCCTTCAACAAAATGGGGAATGGAGCAAGTGGCTGCTGCGCGGTAACCACCTCCGGAGATATTTCCAAGCGATACGACGACGTACCTGTTCACGACAACCTAGGTCACTCTTTCTACTATGTCGGGCCGGTTCTCAGCGGATCAAGACGATCTTCTTTCCAACAAGAACCGTCCCTACGACCAGACTCCACCACCACCACTTTCTCAATCTCCGGCGCTTCAGTTAGCGCCAATACTTCAACGGCCCTCTCTGCTTCTCCATCAACAGACGCGTCGTTGCTAGCCTCAGGATTCGAAAGCTCCAATAGATTCGCCTCTCTGCCGCTCAAGCCCGTCCCGCGTAGTCCGACAAAGAAACCGGGTACTCATGAGTCGGGTCTCTTCGAGCGTAGGTTTTTGTCTGGTCCGAACGAAAGCGGTTTGGTTTCAGGTCCGGTCGGGAAGAACAAGAACAAAAAGAAGAAACCAAAGAAGACCAGATCATTCTCAAAACCTAAACCGAACAAGAAGTTTCTCACATTCAAGACCATTGTCACCAACATGATCTCTTCTCGGTCTAAGAAGAGCGTGGTTGAGCCAATCGACGGTTCCTATTCATCTCACGAATCTTCTTCAGATTCCAATGCGATCAACACGACTCTGAGAAGCCAAGAAAGTCCTCAAACCAAAGAACTAGAAGACTCTGAAGAAGAAGAAGAAGAAGAAGAAGAAGAAGAAGAAGAAGAAGAAGAAGAAGAGAAGACTGAGTCTGTTTTAGAGGAGGAGCCTAAGATACAATGGGCGCAGGGGAAGGCAGGGGAAGATCGAGTGCACGTCATCCTCTCCGAGGAAAACGGTTGGCTCTTCGTTGGTATCTACGACGGATTCAGCGGTCCAGATCCACCGGATTATCTTCTCAACAATCTCTACACCGCCGTGGTTAAAGAGCTCAAAGGCCTGCTATGGAACGACAAGTTAGATGCCGAGGATCTTGAATCTTATTGCGAAAACAGCGAGTCCCGGATCAAGAAACATAGTACACTCGACCAAGGTTCTGTTTCTTGTGGAGGAAACTGCCGTGTAATGAAAGAAGACTCTGTTTCTTGTGTCCCAAGAAACATAGCAGTAATGAGAGAAGGTTATGTTGCTTGTGAGTCAAGAAACATTGAAGTAACGAAAGAAGACTCTGTTTCTTGTGACTCAAGAAACATAGCCGAGAATATGAAGCAGTTGCAATGGAGATGCGAGTGGGAGGATAACTCAAGAAACATCGAGTCTACGCACAAGGAATCTCATTTGGAGATCATCAACCACAGAGACGTTCTGAGAGCTCTTCAACAAGCGTTGAAGAAAACAGAAGAAGCGTTTGATCTAAAGGTAGATGAGAATCCTGAACTAGCATTGATGGGATCGTGTGTTCTTGTGACACTGATGAAAGGAGAAGACGTCTACGTTATGAACGTTGGAGATAGCCGAGCGGTTTTGGCTAGAAGACCTGATCTAAGGCAGCGGAGGAAGATGCAAAACGAGCTTGAGAGAATCAAAGAAGAGAGTCCACTAGAGACATTCTTGGTCCGAGACAAAGGATTGAATCTTCTTGTTCCTGTTCAGCTTAATATGGAACATAGCACAAACAATAAAGAGGTGAGTCTTTAATTTGTGAGTTGATTATCACATAGTTATGACTTATGAACAATAGTATGAAAACTTACTATATATGTTAAACGTGACAGGAAGTGAGAAGAATCAAGATGGAACATCATGATGATCCATTGGCGATAGAGAAAGATAGAGTGAAAGGTTCTCTCAAGGTCACACGTGCTTTTGGCGCTGGGTTTCTTAAACAAGTATGTGATAAGACCATTTTATAAAGAAAATTATTTTCACAATCTTGTATCTTGTGGTTTCTCATATCGGTAAAATTAGGGCTTAATTATTAGGGATAATGTTCAAATAATCGCCAAAACAATTAGCCGTTTTATAGCGTATTAATGTCTAGCTGGGCGTTTAGGATTAATTTTTTTTATAGAAAACTTGTTTCGATTATAAACAATTTACCATCTAAACGCTGTATAAACTGATTTTTAGAACATTGGAATTGGTTAGAACCAAAATAACATGCGGTGACATTTCCTAGTAATTTATATGATATAACACATTAATCATTAGGAAACTATTAGATTTTGGATCCTTTGTATATCTAACTAAAAAGAAAAATTTCTTTTCCTCAGCCAAAATGGAACGAGGCGCTTCTGGAGATGTTCAGAATCAACTACGTTGGAACATCGCCGTACATCACGTGCTTCCCGTCGCTCCACCACCACAGACTCACGTCACGTGACAAATTCCTCATCCTCTCCTCAGACGGGTTGTATGAATACTTTTCAAACGAGGAAGCCATCTTTGAGGTCGACTCCTTCATCTCAGCCTTCCCTGAAGGTGATCCTGCTCAGCATCTCATCCAAGAAGTCCTCCTTAGAGCTGCCAAAAAATATGGTACTAAACAAGAACAAAAACGCAAATGCAGTTTAAGAAGCAAAACGTAGGTTTTTTTAACGAAACTCACGTACAACTTTGTTTGTGCTTAGGTATGGACTTCCACGAGTTGCTGGAGATACCGCAAGGAGATCGCCGCAAGTATCATGATGATGTTTCTGTGATTGTGATTTCACTTGAAGGAAGAATTTGGAGATCTTCCATGTGAATATTATTTAAGAAAACTATTTGACAAAAAAAACATTATAAATCTTGTGAAGAGACAGACTCACTGAACTTAGATTTTTTTTTCTCTAGTGAGTTTCTGTTATCTATTTGTTTCTCTTCTAACCAAATATTTAGTTTAGTAAAAAATGATATATAATGCAAGAAGAGCAAAACCATTTTATTTTGGGATAATAAGTTAGACCGTATGTATTTTCTTGCATTGGTCGCTAAACTATACAGGTAGCCAAATATATTTGAGTTGATGTTCTTTCTTTTTTGCTAACCGGAAACTTTTAAAAACCTTAATTAGTCGACTTTCACGCCAATTATATAGGGATTTGAATCTCCTCAATCTCGAATATTAATTTGTTGAATTTTTTTTGTAAGAGTCATTGCGTAGAATCATTTTTCAAAAAATTACTTTTCAAATTCAAAATTTTATCACTCGGATAAGATTAGGGAACTGATTTTTCCTACAATCTCTCCCGGCCACTCATAGTGAAACTCCATAAAGGATTATTAGCCCTCCTTTTCAACAATCTTCTCTAATAATAATATCGAGAAGACAAGAACTCTTTATTTATATAACTTTTAGATATTTCTTTACCACAAATAATGTATTTTATGTATTATTTTAGATTATAAAAACAAGAAATACGAAGTTTTTTTTATAAAAACAGAAAATCTAATAACTCGATAACTAGTACAGATACCTCAAAAGGTCCGAGAATAAAATAAAATAATTAATCACAACCGTAGATTAACATCTGCATGTACAACCGTGTAAATCTGAACGGTGCTATCACTGGTAACACAAGGACACGGTCCACTCTAAAACGCACCAGAACGAACAAAATACTCCACAATTATCGACCTGACTTTTGTTGAACTGACGTGCGAGATATGAGCGGAGACAGAGAGGGAGATCGAGACACGTGCACGGTGGATATCCTCTTTATTTAGCTTTATAAACTTGGGAGCTTCATCGATCACAAGTTCCATTTGCGATAAAACTTTTGGTTAATTCTCTTTCGAGTTGGGATCTTTCTTTAAACTTTCTCGAGAAAAATGTCTTGCTGCGGAGGAAACTGTGGTTGTGGATCTGCCTGCACGTGCGTCAACGGTTGTTGTGGAGGGCAAGTGTCGAGCCTCTCTTTGAGTTACGTTTTTAATTCATGATATGTTGTCTCATTGGATCTTGAACAGTTTTTTGTTTCGGTTTTGCAGTTGCAAAAAGTACCCTGACTTAGGCTTTTCCGGCGAGACAACCACGAGTGAGACTTTTGTCTCTGGCGTTGCACCGGCTATGAAGAACCAGTACGAGGCTTCCGGCGAGAGTAACGCCGAGAACGATGGATGTACATGCAAGTGTGGATCTGACTGCAAGTGTGATCCTTGCACCTGTAAATGAGTAAAACCCTTTTTAAGAAAGGCAGAGATAATCAGTTTGTCTTTTTAGTTAAGTAATAATACTACCGCAATGATCGTTTTATTAGGTTTTGCTTTTTATGTTTAATAATGGGCTGCAACGTTGTCTTTCTTTCGTTTGTGTCTTTGGTCTGTCTCTGCCAATTTGTGACCATTATATATATGATGAGCCACTTTGATTTATCTCTATCTTCATGTTTATGGGTTTGCCGTGAAAACCAAGTAACAAATGGCCAAAACTCTCATTCTTAATTATAGAATGTTAAACTAAATCCCACACACAAAAAAAAATGCTAATAGCTATGAAAGAGATATCTCTGTTCTATGTAGACACATCAAGGCAAATAAAAGACTGTTTACAAATTAAAATAGAGAGCTGAATGCTTCACTAATCAACATCCTCTTGAAGAAGTTGATGGAGAAGCTGCCTGGGTTTTTCAGTGATGCCCCCAAGGCCAATGGAGGTGAAGAAGTTGATGGAGAACCTCATGTTCTTGGGATGGTCCTTTGGGAAGATCGGCTCAAAGGTCTCCTCCATGGCTGGATCCTGAAGCTTTTCATTCAAAACCCTTATCCCCAACTGCTCAGAGAGTTGTTGGAAAAGGATCTTAACAAAGATACGAGACGACGAAGTTGTGTCTTCCTCTGTTAACCGAATATTGGCAAGAACATTCCACGGAAGAGCGTCTGTTGCTAGGATATGAGCAAAGAACATGGCTACACTCCTCAGTTTATTATTAGTCTCTAGACGATGAACTGTTGCGTATTGCTGCACAAACAGATCCTTGAAACATTCTTTGTATGTTTTGCTTTGGAGACAGAACCTGTGTGCTAAGTGACCATAGAAGGAAGAACGGTGAGTTCTCTCCTCAGTGCAACATTCCAAGATCATAACACATAGCTCCATCTCCTGACCTGGTTGAAGTCTGATTTGGAGTAGTTTATGCCCTACTTCCTCCAAGTTACGACTTGACATGATTGTTTGGTAGATTGTTCTCTTAAGACTGACAAGATCAGTTTCTGTATGATCTTGTATAACTTCATCATCTTCTTCTTCGTCTTTATCTTCTTCCCCAAGTATCTTCCTTTTCAGCTGCTCGTACTTCTTCCTCTTGAAAGCAGGAACATACAAGCCTTCCATCGAACACAAGAGAGGAAATTTAGGTTTTGGTAATAGTCTGAGTCGTTTGTTTAGCTCTCTAGCCTCTAGGTCTCTCTCTATATATTTATATACTTCTCTGTTTCCTTTATTTCCTTTTATTCTGTGCATATTTATCCGGCAAATTAATTTTAAGATATATTATATAATTTTGATGGAGCAAATTAACTAATTTAATTTTATTATATACGATACTAAAATAGTTAAATTAATCAAATAAGTAAAATGTGAATTGAACATCTCTTCCAGAGGAACTTGCATGACAGAAACTAATCTTGATCTTTGTTGCAACATATGATATACAGTGTATTTTGGGTATTAACACTATCCTGATTCATGTAATCTGTAGATTATTCTTTAGATTAAATACAGCTTAAACGTTAACCCTAACAAATAAAATAAAAGATACTAAAAAAAAGCCAGCGTGTAACAAGAGAATAATAATATATCTTCTTTTTAGCAAGGGAGTTGAGAGTCCCTCCTCCTCCATCAAAGCAACTTATCTTTCTCAGATGATTTAGTTTCATCATCATAATCATCAGCCTTCTCTTCCTCTGGACTCATGAACTCGAGCTGTCTTGACTTGAAAGCAGCTCTTCTTTTGGATCCTATCCGGTATGGAGGAGATATATAGTAAGCCTTTGATCCATTGTTCTGCTTCTCTTCTTCTTCTTCAGGGCTCACCTTTTCATCAACAACCTCTTTAGCAGCTTCTTCTTCTTCTTCATCTGTTTTGTTGTGATCCTGAACAACAACAACAACCTTGCGTGGTCTTTTCCTGATAATAGAAGGCATGTTTGGGAATGTTCTAGCAGCTTCTCTCAGGAAAGACTCAAGACTCGTTGGACCTGAACCGTTGTTGCACTCTTTTCTAAAAGGAGGCGGTGGTGGTGGTGGTGGTGGAGTGATGAAGATAACAGGTGGTGTGCTTGGACTGCAACCGTATTCATAACCGTACATACGCTGCTTATCCGCTTCTGACGCCATGTAATGCTGCTCTCTCTGAGGCTTGTAGTAAAGATGAAAACCGTTCTCTGGTTTAGGCAACTGAGGAGAAGAAGGAGGGTACATTGGTGAAGCAGCAGCAACTACTTCCTGGAGTGGAACACAAGAGTCGTCTCCTTGTTCATCTGGTTTGTTTATTATCTGTGTAGTTACCAAAGAGGTTTGAGCAACTGAATCAGAATCTCTCTTGTGAATCAGAACACCGTTCTTTGCTGCTGCTGTGGGTGGTGGTAAGCTACCATTATTAGCTAATAAGAACTCTGACTTCTTCTTCAGTGAACTATTCCAATGGTTCTTTATCGAATTATCGGTTCTGCATCAAAGTTTAAACCAAGAACCTAAGCCTTGTTTGTCTCTACAGTTTGATGCAGACAGAACCAAAGAAAAGTAAATACCTCCCGGGTAAGACTTTAGCGATCTCAGCCCATTTGTTGCCATAGGTTAGATGAGCCTTCAACAGAACCAACTCTTCCTCTATTGTCCAAGCCTCCTTGTTGATACCAGGATTCAAATGGTTATACCACCTTTGCATTACATATAACAACAAAACCACACACAATGAATCTTCCGAAACAACTCACAATAAAAAGAATGCTTTCCTCTCAGCTCATGTGAATTTAATAATAAAACTACCTTTCTCGACATTGCTTCCCAATTCGACCTGGCAAAGAGTCTGAGATCATAGCCCATTTCGCAGGCCCGTATCTTTTAACAAGCTCAACGATTGTCTCATCCTCCTGCCAAAAAAGAAATAACTTTCAAGCTCTTCTTACATTCACAAAAAAAAATGAAAAAAGAATCAGAAAGAAACATAACGGAACCTGTTGCGTCCAAGGTCCCTTGGTAAGGTTTGGATCCAAAACTTTCTGCCACCGATGCATGCATTGAACTTCAGACTTATGAGTGAAAAACTCAGCTGCAATTAAAAGACAATAGTAAACCAATTCAAACAACAAGAACAGTTCATAAAGACTAACATAGAACAAGAGCATGGGAACTAATAGTCATTTACCTACTTTCTTCCATGACTTGGCTTTAAACCTATGAACTGCTTCTCTCAATGTCTCATCCTGTAATAAAATTAAAACACAACTTCTCATCTCAATTCTCACCACAAGTTTTATAATTTTAGTCAAAAGCAATACAAATACTAAATACCTCTTCCGTTGTCCAGCCGCCTTTGGTTCGCCTCACAGGACCACTCGTCCTCCTGGCACATAGCTTAAAATAATCATTACAAAAAAACTGTAAACAAGACAAAAGTGATTACAGACAGACAATAGAAAGTACCTATGAGTTGGAGATACAGTGGCTGGACTTGGAACAGCACCAGGTGACTTGAGCAAACTACTACTACTGCCTTCAGACACAGAAGGTGTTGATTGCTTATCCTCTATACACTCATCCTCCATTTTTTTCTTCACTTTCCTAAAAGATCCATCTCAATTCCATAAGAACACCATTCAGACAAAACACACAATCAAGCAGACAGAACCCAGAACCCAATTTTTTTTAAAAAAAATCAAAGCTTTATAACAATTCTAATCACAGAAACTGATAATCAAGAAGCCCTAATACAATCTGCGTCGATTTCAGACCTAAACAAACCGGAAAGTCCCAGTTTTCACTACATCTGATCACAAAGAACAAAACCCTTAAAAGGAACGTTGAAATAAAAAAATAAAAAACGAAACTTTATTCGAAAAAATACTTTGCCCGTTGAAGCAGAGAGAGAGAGAGAGACTTTGGATCCAAACAGAGCAAAACAAAAAAATATTATAACGAATACTTCTTCAGCTGACCTCACCCGTTTATCTTAATAGGGTAAACCTATTCTCTCTAACTCGGCCGGTTTATTCTTGTAGTTAGCAATCATTTATTACACATAACCGAACCGGTATGTATCAATCGATTTGGTTAATTCGAAAGGGTGTTTTCAATGCTTAATTGCGCTAAACCACTTATACAACTAGTAAGTATCTCATAATGTTGGTGTTTTTTTTGAAGTTTAGTTTAGATTGATATGATGAAAATGAAGGGAGCATAGTGAATTTGGTTTAAATTGGTCTGGTAAAGAGACTAATTATCTAAAACGAATTAAACGCCGTCAACGGATTAATCTGGAAGGTGGACAGTCGGAAAAGGTAAAAGAGTTTTTTACCATAACGGGCGTTAACGGTAGAGAGTAAACCACAGGAACATAAGTTTTGCTGGTAAATATGGGACCGTCGGATTTAATGATTAGCTAATCCGTTGACTATCCAACAAGAGCTTTGTTGGTGAATATGAAATTTATGTGAAGTCACTAAAATTACTTGTAATCTTCTATTATCCGTATAAAATTTTCTAAAATTATGTTGTTAAAAAAATAATTCTAAAATTAAACCAAACTCACTATTTTTCTGTTCCAAAATGTAAAATATTTTTATACCTTTTTCATGTTTTAGTTTATGAAATGTTTTCATACTGTGCTTTTAGATAGTTTTTACTTTTATTAAAATAATCAATAATATTTTATAATTGATTAAATAATTTTAAAACAAAAAAATAAAATATTCTGATTAAAATATTTTGGGAATCTGATTCTTTACTGCGGGTCCCGCCTCATTTTACCCGTTGCGGAACGGGTGCGGATCAACAAATTTGAAAAATATGTGGGGCAGGTGCGGGTGCGGGTCAAACATATTTTTTGCGTGGCGGATGCGGTTCAATCGAATTTAAACTGCGGGTATCCGCTAACTCGCAAAATAAATAAAAAAAAATATTTTTTTTTTATTTTTTTTTTAATAAAAATTATTAGTTTTTATTTTAAAAATAATAAAAAATTACGAATATTTAAAATAAAATTATTAAAATATATTATTTATATTATTTTTTACAAAAAATATTAATAAAATATATAAAATAATTTTTTTATTTTACCCGCGGGTTTTGCAGGTTACCCGCTAATTTATGCGGGGCGGGATGGATCTTTTTTTCAGTTGCGGGTTAAGCGGATCGGATTTTTAAATTAAAAAAATGTTTTTAAATTAAAAAAATGATTCAATCCGCAGCGGAACGGGTCGGGGCGGGTCGACCCTGAAACCAGCACTAGTTGTGGGAGAGTATTATTCAAAAGGTAAACAATGTTCTAAAGAACAATGTGAACGATGTTCTACAAAATGAAGTGTCTATAAAGAAAACTTTGTTACAGAAGACATCAATATAGTCCAAAATCATAACCATCCTCTTCTTCTTCATCTTCCTCTTCATAGAGTTTCTCACCGTCTGGAAAGTCTGTGTTTATGTCGTATGATTCCACATAGTCTTCTTCATCCTCTTCACCTTCGTCTTCATTTTCACCATCTTCTTGTTTAGTGCTCTTCACTTCCTTCTTCTCTTCCTTCGTCTTTTCCATGACTGTCTCGGTTCTTGAAATCTTGGCTGGTTTCTCAGATGGCTGAAACAAGACAATGAGTCAGAAAGTTATACAAAGCTACCAAAAAGTGATGGTACTTAAGGAAACAGAGGAGATACTAAAAAAAACTTACAGATGTATCCAAGAGCTCGTCCAAAAGATCGTAGTTGATTAACGCACTAAGCCTCTGCAAACGTCAAGACTCAAAGTCATGAAAGAGAAAGAAACACAAAACTCCAAAAGTTTCCTCATGTTAAACTTTAAGCCGAACATCTATTTTACGGACATGATTATGTACTTCCAGTTCCAGGTTAGTTCTAAAGGCATCAAAAGAAGAGAGACATTTTAACCTTTTTATCAAGCATTCTGCGAACAGCTTCCGTGGCGGTTGCTGGGGGAGGCAAGTTCTTTTCTTCCTCAGCTCGTTTTTGTTGCTTTTCCTGTATGGATTTGATTGAGTAAACCATATGTCAGTTACTTGATACAACGTTAGGAACATAATCGCAATAAAAAAAAAAGCTGAGAAATGGAGTCACCTTTCTAGATTTTGCTACGGCAGCTTTAGAAGCTTCAACAAGCTTTCTTGCATGTTCTGGCAAATTAGAGCTGCTCGCGTTTAAAGCATCATTAGCCGCCTTCAGAGCAGCTTCCTTATCTGCTTGCTCCTACAAATAACAATATAGTTTTGTAAGAGTCTTATGTATGTGACAACTGATAAAGAATCCACAGATGATATAGCCTAAAAAAATCACCTTAATATACTCTTTGTTCATTTCTTCCCATACCATCTTCTTATATCGCCTTTCTTCCTCGTTATTAATGTAGCAATCCACCTGGGTAAGAGTAGATATAACATGTAATATAAGACGCTATTCGACCACTTAGCATGTAATATAACTAACACAAGAAAGCAAAATTATTGCCCACCTCAGTATCACTGACGTCAGAAAAGTTGCCTGATTCATCTGAAACTTCACCATCATCCTCATCTTTCTCTCCTTCACCTTTCTCTGGGAGACATCACACAATAAAGATTCTCAAGAGCTCAAACGTTAGCAAACAAAGTTTAATCTGATTAGATAGCAATTGCGCACTCACCTGAACATGGTTTTGCACTTTTGCTCACACTGGAGTAGACTGGTTCTCTCTTGGCCTGCCAAAGGAAAAACATTCAAGCAAAAGATTCCACCAAAGAAGAATTGAACAAACTTGGTATACATGTGTTTTTATTAGCAAGAAACCACTCAACTTACATTCAGTTGTTCATCATGGTTTAGGCTACTAATCCCTCCTTCATTTTCTTCTCTAGCTGCCTTTTCTTTTTCCATTCTCTCTTTCTCTGCTCGCTGGAAAGCAGGAGGATCCGACCCACCAACAAGTCCTCCGGAAACAGTTATGAACTGCAGAAACCATCAGACTGTTGACTCTCATAGCCATTTGCTAAGGTTTCACAATTACGTTAACAGAAGACATGAAAAGAGACAAACTAGGCATAAAACCGGAGACTTACATCGCGGTAACAGTCCTCACATAGTCCATAGTTAACAGGCTTGCAATCCTGATGCGCACAGTGCACGGTCTCTTTGTTAGACGTCTGCTTCGTGGCAAAAGATCTTTTATGCATTTCCTCTTCTCTCTCTTTGAGTTCGTCAATCTAGCCACACATAAGAAAACGGTGTCAATACACATATACATATAGGGTACAAACAAGAGAAGCCAAACGATAATTAAAGAAACATACTCTAAAACACCCCATAAAACCCTACTATAGTTAAACACTCCAAGTCAATTGGTGTTATATGAAACTTACATTTAAACTTCCAGCCTCAGTATCTCCAAACTCATTCAACCTTTTTGTTAGAGTTGCTTCACATATATGCACAATGCCTACCTACAATATTTAGAAATTACACCATATCACTGTATCAGCACTAAATTTGTTAAATAAAAGTGCTAAAATCTTTCCTCTCATCTTTAAAAATACATTTTTTTCTAAGCTAAATCATATCTTACAATATCTGTCTTAGAGCACTTGATACCATGGGCAAGCGCAGCTGTGTAGAGCGCTGCTCCGCATATTCCACTAGGTTTCCGGCCGGTCTACAAGCCAATACACGGTCAGTTTTAACACAAGGCATAATAAACAATAAATAACGCTAATAAGATAAAGGGTACAGAGATTCAACTAACAAAACAAGGTCACACCTGTATCCAATCTCTCTTCATACTAGCTATAATGTCTCTAGCTGTTCTCACGACATCTTTATCTTGTGTCTTCAATAAGACTGCAAAGTGTGTGATAAAAAGAGTAAGCAAACTCTAAATAAAATGTTTGTTTCTTGGCTGATATTCAAAGCAACTAAAGAAAAAGAATAATAATAACATTTAACATCAATCAAATACAGAAAAGAATGAGACTTTAAAAAACGACATGCTTACCGTTTGTGAACCGAGGTATATAGATTGAAGGATCAACAAGCTTTTCATAATTCCGGTTTTCGGCAATGTACAGCATTTCACAGAGTTGCAAGTACACAGCACCTAACTCATAACTACACAAGCAGAAACATTAAAGTCCGTATTACAATGGAAAGAAAGACAAATAGCATGCAAATGAAGAAAACAAAACACATCTTACACGCTAACTCGAAGGTAGCTTGAGAAATCAATAAGAAGAAACGGTATGTTCATTTCCCTACAGATCAAGAAAGGTTTTGGTCAACATACATCCAATAACACATCGCCGCATCATAAATCAGTATGGTATTTTTTTTAAAAGGAACCAAAATTACAAAGGCAACAAGAGGGTTAATAAGAAATAACCTGCAAGTCAAGTAGAGACAGGAACATTGTACTAGTTCAGTTCTCCGGCCCTTAGTGAAATTTTGCTCAACTGCCACCTTCAGAAGATTAAATCGAGTTAAAAATGGGGCAAAAGTCCTAACAAATTGATATATTCTGAAAATACGTAAACCAGACATACTGTAAAGAATCGAGTAGCCATGTCAATAATATCATCTCTCTCATCACCAAGTCCCAAGCCATCTCTCAAATTCATAAACTCATCTCTAGCTGCAAATAAGAACCAATGTTTGGTCAGAGTTAACTATCAGGACCAGAACTGCATTAACTTTCAAGTATCTAATCACGCAATGGCCAATGGTTAATGAGTACACCACCTAATCAATTATTAAACCCAAAATTTTTGAGAAGCAACTTAAAAAAAAAAAAATTTGCACCGTTAAGCTGAATCTAGATGAGCACTTAGATCAACCATAAGAGAAAGCTGTAGAGTACATGTCTGAGTTGCAGTATGTAGGCCAACAGTGAACAGAAAAATCACATATGACAAAGAACATACCTAGTCTAATTCTCCTTTCACGTGAGCTTGAAACCCCACTCTGAATACTTCTCACTACGTTACCTGACGCTTGACTCTGCAAGTACAGAATAAGCAAAGGTAAAGATCAAACTGATTGTAATAGAAACATACTCACTGAACTAAAAAACCACAAAAAAGTTGCCAACTTTCTCATACAAACCCCTACAGAACATACCAAGATTCTCCAACAACATTCTATTCATCACATCTACAAAACCAATTGAGACAGGAGAAACAAACCATAATAACTTCACAACAAAACATCACTTAGTCCTAAAGGGCTGCAAGCTGTGTGTGACTCTACCTGCCCAGCAGCATTCTTAACGAATGTAACTTCAGTTGAAAAGTTGAAATTCTCCAAAATCCTTCCGCATAAATCACACGCACTGCAACATTACAAACATAAAAGTTCACATTTTGAAGCTTAGAACACACTAAAGGGTGAATAATAATCACAAACACTCACAGTGCACCATCGAAGGGGCGTATCCCGGAAACGTTCTTCCCACAATGGTTACACCACACCATGGCTCCCCCCTACTCCCAAACACAGAAAGCTACTAACTTTAATAATCAATTGGATCCAAAACGCTTCAATCGATTCCACACTGCAGCGAAGATGAGATTGTTTCTGAGCATAGGCGATCGTGCGAGAGAGTGGAGAGGATTAGGGTTTAACGGTTTCGTGAGTAATTTTATTATTAGCTTACCCGTTATAGCCGAGGCTGCGACGAGGGCTGGCTCTGTAGAAGGCAAGGCGAAGCTGAGAAATGTGTTGAGATATTTCCTCTGATCGGTGACTACTCTGGCATCGAACTCGGGTCCCTAGGAGTTCGAGCAAAAGTTCGTGGGGGGCTATTTTTGTTAGATAGTGTTGACTTTATATACCCCTCATCTACTGTTTCCTAATCTAATTGCCCCCCAAACTTTTACGTTTTTCAATAAACCACCCTTACTTTTCGTTTTTGATAATTTTCATTCCTACAACTTATATTATTATTATTTTTTTAACATCTGGATCGATTATTATCGATTAATTATGCTATTACAATTATGAGAATATTACAAAGACGATTATACAGCCGACAATTCTACCATCTTGTGAGAATACACGTCTGACTGCACCTATCCGAGCCGTCCTATGAGATCCATGTTCGATGGTACGCCCAGCACCAAGCTGAAGATCTCCTGTAATCCATTTTTCCATAAGCTGCATAATTTGGTATTTTCTAGAGTTTGAACCCCAGATCTCCGGGTGTAGAAGCATTACATGAATCCTTAGTCAAACCATTGGACCAAGGAGGCTTCCATAATTATATTATTATTTACAAAGCACTTTTTTCTCAATCCGAACTCTATGTTCAAAATTTAGAGCAGCTAAATTTTTTTATTACCCTTGATGAATAATTAAATTTATTATATATAATTAATCATATTAAAAATAAATTTCAGTGATTTAATAATTATCATTATCTAGAAAATAGTTTATGATGATCATCGACTTCGATCATTTTTTTTTTCATTACTGGTTTCATATGGATTCAGATGTATTTTATTAGGGAGAGGCCCATAGCTTTTGTTATCTATGATGCTTGTATTGAAAAAAACCCAAAAAACAAATGCATTCTAGACCATTTAAACTATATTTCAATAAAAAAAGTTTATAATATGTAACTGTGTTATCTAAATAATTATTTTACATGATAATTTTTTTTAATAAAAATAAAGGTAAATTCATATACTGTATATATTTTTATTTCATTGTCTCAATTATCTAACAAAAGCTATTAATATATATATATCTACAGTTAACATACATTTGGTGTGTTATTTAGTCTAAATATTATATATATTATATATTACATACATATTTAAAAGTACTAGTAATTTAACAAGATACAAAATAGTTAAAAGTTATTATATTCTTATAACAGTATAAATACATTAATTAATTTTATAAACTTATAGACACAGAAGATACACACTAGTAATTAAATAAAAATAAATTTTTATTAATAAATGTATTATATTTTGATAATTTTAAAGATATTTACAATAAAACTAAATTATTGATATAGATTCGCACATAGCGTAAATAATATACATAAGAATAGCATTATAATTTTGTTATCAACCACATTGACAAAAAAAATTATTAACTAACATGATTCCAATAAAATACAAATTTCCATGGTTTATATGGACCTTCTAATATAAGTTTCATCTTTTTGGCCTCCTTGAATATTGTTAGTCACATCTAAAAAAGGTTATGACCAATGAACTCTGAATACATATTGACACCTATCATGCCTTAAAAGATAATTAATATCTCTTCTTTTAAAATTTATTATATTTAAATCTCTCTTCTCCATCGTAAAAGAGTTATTGAATTTTAATTCATAGTTTTTAGATCACATTTTGGGTTCTTGCAACGATAGGATGTTGAAGAACATTATCAAGACCAAATTGATTATGAATTTTTATACGATTCCACAAGTAAGTTGTACCAAATCTATAATGTAGCAAAAAAATACAAAAACATATAAAATGATTCATTTTTAGATCAAAGATAGTGTTACCAGGGTATCAACGTTCAATATGTATAATTTTGTTTTCATAAAATTTATATAATGTAGTAATAATCTATTTATGCTGTTAACTAAATTTAAAATTAGACAAGAACTGTTTTACCACTAGTCAATAGTTAAATACTAGCCAACAGTTTTAAAATAAAAATTTAATCATTTTATCAATTATCTAAAAAGGCTATTAGTATATAATTAAATTTAACACATGTTTATTGTGTTATTTTAAATCTGAATATTGAATATTATGTACACATTTAAAAGTACTAGAAATTTATATGCGTTGAACAAGATATTAAATATTTTAAAAAGTATTATATTTTTATACAGTATAAATACATTATAAATACATAAGATATATAATGGTAGTTAAATTAAAAGATAAAATTTTATAAAGAAATACATCTATCTATACTATTATTTGCGAAGTAAAATTTTGGATTCAAGCTCTCACGTTAAAAGTTAGAGTGGTTAATATCGTTTATACCCTTAATGAATAAAATATATAAATTAACTCCAAAATAAAAACGAACTAAAATGATTAAAAATAATAATAACAATAATAAGAAAAATTATCTGAAACCTAATATATATTAAAATATAAAATATGATATAAACACATATATATTGTGTTGTTATATGAAATTATCTTTTAATAATAAATTAAACTAAAATAAAACAACACATATCTAAAGATTAATCAAGAAAAATTATCAATTTTATATAACTGAAAAGAGAACATTTAGTTTATAATACTATATTCAAAGCGATTTTCTTTCTCTCACGTTAAAAGTTATAGCGTTTAAAATTTTCATTATTCTTAATACATAATTAAATTAGATTTGTTAATATAGAATTAATCACAAATTTAAAACGAATTTCATTAATTTGATTCTCATCATTATCTACAAAATTATATATTATGTGATCCAATAATATTTACATCAAAATATTTTTAAAATAAATATAAATCCATGTATATAGTTTTATGAATATATGAATATTTTCAAGTTGTTTACATAATAAATATTTTTATTAAAATAAACTTTATTGTATATAAATTAATATTTAATTAATTATTAAATATATCAAAGGCATAAAAATAATTTATTTTAATAATTTTGGATTCGAGCTCTCATGTTAAAAGTTCGAGTGGTTAATATCGTTTATACCCTTAATGAATAAAATATATAAATTAACTCCAAAATAAAAACGAATTAAAATGATTAAAAATAATAATAACAATAATAAGAAGAATTATCTGAAACCTAATATATATTAAAAATAAAATATGATATAAACACATATATATTATGTTGTTATCTGAAATTATCTTTTAATAATAAATTAAACTAAAATAAAACAACACATAACTAAAGATTAATCAAGAAAAATTATCAATTTTATATAACTGAAAAGAGAACATTTAGTTTATAATACTATATTTAAAGCAATTTTCTTTCTTTCATATTAAAAGTTATAGCGTTTAAAATTTTCATTATTCTTAATACATAATTAAATTAGATTTGTTAATATAGAATCACTCACAAATTTTAAACAAATTTCATTAATTTGATTCTCATCATTATCTACAAAATTATATATTATGTGATCCAATAATATTTACATCAAAATATTTTTAAAATAAATATAAATCCATGTATATATTTTTATGAATTTATGAATATTTTCAAGTTGTTTACATAATAAATATGTTTTATTAAAATAAACTTTATTGTATATAAAATTAATATTTAATTAATTATTAAATATATCAAAGACATGCAAATAATTTATTTTAATGTTTCTCGAATTTATAATATATTTATTTAGTAATTTGTAAAATTATTAAGCCCGCAACTGCGGGCAAAACATCTAGTTATCTTGTAAACTTAAAATTATATAAAATAAAATTAATATTGATATACACTGCACATAGCTTAATAAGGTATTGCATTACATGTAACACATATAGTAAAAATTAATTACCAACATTCCAATGAAATCTAAATCTCCATGTTTCATTACGTTTTGTTTTAAAGTAAATTCCATCTTTTTCAGCCAGCCATGAACGTAATATGCCACATCTTCGAAAAGCTGCTTGCCGATATACTCGAACGTCAAGGTAATATTTATCATACTTTAAAAGACAATTTATTTCTTCTCTTTCGAAATTTATTGGAGATCTCTCCTTCTTCTTATTGAGATAAGAGTCCCTAAATTTTAACTGCTGATTTCCTACATCACATTTTGGGTTTTTGCAACGACAATGAAAATTGAGAACAATATTAGGACCGAGTTGGTTATGAATTTCTACATTATTAGGTGCACAAGCTGTACCAAATCTGTAATAGGTAACCAAAACTATCATAAAATATATTAGAAGATTCATTTTTATATCAAAGATAGCCTGATCAGGATTCAATGTTCAGTATGCATAATATGTTTTCGCAACATTTAAATAATGTAGTAATAATCTATTTATGCTGTTAGCTAAATTTAAAATTAGACAAGAACTATTTTTAACATTAGTCAAAATAACCAATAAAAATTTTTAAAAAATGAATTAATATTTATAAGTAATAACCCGCTATTAAGATGAGCGAAAGAAATAAAGAATTTATTATTTCAAAAATAACAACCAATAAAAATGAAACAAATGAATTAATATTTATGAGTAATATTAATTTATCAACTGACACCTTTGAATCGAAAAATGAATTTGAACATTAATCTCAACAATAAAAATAGTAACAAAGATCTCAAATCATTAGACAAAAATAGAAATTGTCATATTACATAAACACTAGATTCTTCGTATTGAAATCTATCAGACTTTTTGTCTGAAAAAATAAAATGTTACAAGACAAACAAAAGCAATAAAGTTAAGCTGCAGAAGCTCTGAGAAGAGGCTCGAAGAGCTTGCTTGCGACATCAGGAGCCAACGCATCTTCACCGGGAAGAACAAGAAGCCCTTTCTCTCTCAAAGAAGAAGGTTCATCGTAGCAAAACCTCCACAGTGCATCCACGAGCTGTCTCTCTTCTCTAACCGTTTCAAGATCCTCCCGTGACATCAAGCTGATTCCTTCAACCCGCTCTACTAGAAGCTGTCTCAGTTTCTCATCTGCTTTCGCTATGCTGCTACTACATCCACTTCCATCGTTTCTCTCTCTTGCAAGCTCGAGCAATCCACGGAGAGCAGCTTCTCTCGTCTCAGCATCGTCACTTGACGCGAGATGAATCAACACTCCGGAAAATCCAAGTCTGCTGTCTGAATCATATTCTTGCAGAAGATATTGCAACAAGTTTAATGCTTTCCTGTAGCGTTTAGAAAGACAAAAAAAAAAGCAACAATAAGGTTTCAAATGCCACATAGGCTGTAACGAATAAGAGCAGTTTAGTGGATTTTACCTTTGAAACCTCACACTATCAGATGCCAAAGCATCTCTTAAACCAACATAACCATTGGCAAGCTTGAAAGCAGTGACTCCAGCTTTGTTATGGCGAATCAAAGCTACATATAAACATAAACAACATATAGAGTCTTTAGTAGAAGTTCACAACCAAAATATGAAACAAAATCACTCAAGGTTTTGATCAGGCTTACATGATATTGCGCCGAGAGCTTGAGTTCGAACATGAACATCTGCGTCGGATGTGAAGTTTAATAGCAGTGACTCCAAACCATTGGCTTCCATTACCAACTCCTGACTTCGAGGATTGTTCTGAACTATCGTCCTCACGACATCAGCAGCTTTTGCCCGAATATTAGCATGAGAGTTTTTAAGAAACTCGAGAAGAGGAACCAAGCCTCCAATAGAATGAAGATCTACACAGCAACAAGTGACCAATATTCAAAAACTGAGCTAACAACAACGGAATAAAAAGGAGAAAAACCAAGATAGCTTTACCATTAGCCATATCGATCGATTCAACGTGCTCCTGCAACTCATCGAGCAAATCTAACAAGAATAACAAAAAAAAAAACAAATTAGCACCCCCCCCCCTCCTCAAGATTGCATAAGATAAAGCCAATAAGAAACTGTGTACTATACTATGGCAAAAGCACCTTCGATATCTTGAGGTGTGACACCATGATCAACCAAAACCTGTTCAGGTGTTTGCATAACGAGTGTAATCTCCTTCATGCGTTTGACTACATCTACACTCTGTGATTGCATAGCCTCCATAAACCACTTCCTATCCTCCTCGCTGTCTCATCAAAACAACTCAAATCAACCAAAAAAAAAACACAATACATTGACGACAAAAGAGATACCCTTTTCTCACCCTACATAAGCTGCAAAAGTTCGAAACTTCCATCTAATCAAAACCGATAAATTGAATCGAAGAAAGAAAAAAAGAACCGTACTTTACACATACCCAGATTTGAAATTAACTTACTAGAAAGAAAAAATCACAGCTTTACAAAGTTTCTATATAACTACCCATTCTCCGACCAACCAACGATGAGACAGAACCTAATAAGCTAGAAAGTGAATTCATTACCTCAACTGGCGAGTTGGTCGTGTACCGTCGGCGTGAGAGAGACTCCACTTAAGCAATCCATCCCAATTGGGTCCGTCTTTCGCCATCGAAGCGCCCGAAAGAAAACTTGGAGGAGAAGAAAGAGAGATTTATTACAAAAGTCCAAGCTTTTGCAGTTATGTCTGTGACGATAACAAAGAGATAGAATCGGCGAGTGGCTGGTTTGGTTTTTATATAAGACCAGAGACTATTCGCAGAGCGCTGCTACAACACCTTAACCTCGTCGAGAGCGGAGAAGCGACGACGATGACGCGTCTTTAATATTATTGGGTTTAAAGACTTGAGCCCAAAATATCCAACATTCGTGGGCTTTTATAGGCCCAACAAGTTCAGATCACTTTTTTTATACCGTTGACTTTGAGTGAGGCTTTGACATGTGAACGATAACTTTCCCTCCAACTCAATCAACTATTAAATATAACAGCCAGAAGATTTTTTTTCTTTTTTTTTACAGCCAGATGATTATAATATATACTATAATATGATCGACGTGACAACAGATCTCATTCTTGATTTGTTCAAGTCTTTCATCTAGCTCCTCTGTTCTCTCTTTCTTCATGTTTCCTGTGTTCTGCCCTAAAATCTGTTGCTCGCTGTTTTGACTCAAAGCTTGAGACAGCGAAGATGAAGCCTGAGGAGCAAGAAAGTGACATTTTGTTTCAGACCGATGATGAAGAAAGTCGAGTCCATGTCTCATACAATGATGAAGATGAAATCTCCAGAAAGTCTTCTCAATTATCAATGAACGATTCCGGTCCATGGCCACGAAGTTATCGGTAAAATCAAATCCTCTGTTTTACATTAGGAAAAAAAAAACTATTTCAAGGGTTTGTAACTTTGTAAAAATAAAGTTTCTTCTCCCTTGGACAATATTCAGACAATCTGTGGATATCTTAACCGGAGTTACACCTCCTACGACTAGTTTCCTTCACCGGAGAGGTTCTCAGACATCATCACTCACCAGCTCCATCGCTTCCTTATACAGAAGACGTCCAAACTCTATTCTAAACTCGTTTGCTTCTTCCACAAGCAAACAGCCCTTGCTCACCGAGAAAGACGATGTCTCGATCAAATCATTCGTTTCATCTCAGCTCAAGTTATCAATCACCGATCTCCCCTTCGAAGAAGAGAATCTCTGCTCGTTTCCTCAATCCGTTCTCAACGGTAAATGACCTAACATTACATTAGTAATGGTTCAGAGTTCAAACACTATTAAAATAAACGCAAATCAAGAATAAAAAAAATAGAAAGAAAACACGTTAATGCAAAAATCCGATTTAGAGTTTGTATATTGACAATTCTAATGAATAATTTACAATCTCTTAAACATGTAATTTATTTTTTCATTTAGGAAAATTCTTTTGTCTATTTTTTCATTTAGGAAAATTCTTTTGTCTATTAAAGGCAGTTTTTCAAAAATGCATTCGTCCGGTCTAAGTAATGTGTCTGTTCAGTAGTGCATCAAAAAATTAAGTCACTCCAGCTGATTCAACATTTCACCACCGTTTAACCTATTGTGGTGCAGGAATCAATCTCCTATGTGGAGTAAGTCTACTCACAATGCCTTACGCGGTAAAAGAAGGAGGGTGGCTGGGGCTTATTATACTTTTCCTCTTTGGTATCATCACTTGCTACACAGGTATTCTCCTCAAGAGATGCCTTGAAAGCTCTCCTGGCCTTCATACTTATCCGGACATCGGTCAAGCTGCCTTTGGATTCACTGGACGCCTCATCGTCTCCGTAAGTTATATAGAAACCATTTACATATACACTTAAAGTTCTTTCTAACATCAAACCAAATACTAAAACTTAGGGCTTTTTCTATTCTCTTGAGAGTTGTAGATACTATTGTACATGGAGTTATACGCATGTTGTGTGGAGTATATTATAATGATGAGTGATAACTTGTCAAGATTCTTCCCCAACGTTACGTTAAACGTCCCTGGAGTATCTATTGATTCTTCGCAGATCTTTGCCATAGCAACTGCTCTTATTGTTCTTCCTACAGTTTGGCTTAGAGACCTAAGCTTACTCTCCTATCTCTCAGGTTCTATTTTAATTTTATTAAATACCAATTTTTTTTATCATTTCAAATAGTTTGAGGTTTTGTCATTGCCTAATTCATGTACTTCATTTTTTAGCTGGAGGTGTCTTCTCTTCCATCTTGCTAGCTCTTTGCCTCTTCTGGGTCGGGTCTGTTGATGGAGTCGGGTTTCACTCAGGTGGGCAAGCTCTAGATCTTAGTAACCTACCTGTCGCCATTGGGATCTTCGGGTTTGGGTTTAGTGGACATGCGGTGTTCCCAAACATATACTCTTCTATGAAAGATCCATCCAAGTTTCCTTTGGTGCTCCTCGCTAGGTTAACCTTTTACTTTATACTACGTGTGAGGCAAGTAAACGGTATTAGGTCAAACTTTTCATTTCTTCTTATTTATTTTGCAGTTTCGGTTTCTGCGTAGTCTTCTACATAGCTGTGGCAGTTTGCGGCTACAGCATGTTTGGTGAGGCGATTCAGTCGCAGTTTACGCTAAGCATGCCACAACAATTCACGTCATCTAAAATCGCAGTTTGGACCGCGGTTAGTATTGCCTTATAACCAAATCAAACTTGATAAACGTAGTCTTGTTCTTCTTCATATAGTAATATATAATTTTAGTGACGTGACTGACGTCTCAATAATATTCAAAACAAATATTAAAAAATATATAAAGAAGCAACGATATAGTTTAAAATTTAATAGTTCCATCTATATATGTTTTAACCTATTTCAAATGATAGTTTCTAAATTTGGAAGTATAATTAAAAATTTAAACCATAATTTACACATATTTTAGAAAATGTAGATATTTTTTTAGAACCATGCTAAAAAGACAGTCTTGATAATTTAATTACTAAGTTTGTGTGGATCGCACTTCAGGTCATTACACCGATGACTAAATACGCCTTAACTCTTACACCGATCGTGCTAAGCTTAGAAGAATTAATGCCTTCTTCAGAAAAGATGATATCCAACGGAGCATCAATGTTGCTTAGAACGATCTTAGTTCTCTCTACTTTGGTTGTCGCACTTGCATTCCCATTCTTCGGTAAACTATTTTCAAGAACTTATCTTTTTTTCTTCAGTGACCTACCTTTATCTCCTTTGTTCTAATAATTATCTTCACAGCGATCATGGGAGCTTTGATGGGATCTTTCCTCTCAATGCTTCTTGTAAGTCTCCATAACATTTGAGCAGAGTTTCAACTATTACGTATACATATCAAACATGTTATTATGGATTCATAATTTCATATATAACTCGGTTTTACTTACTGTGCAGGCCTTTATACTTCCATGTCTTTGTTATCTCAGTATCTTGAGAGGAAGATTGAGTAAGATACAAGTAAGGGGCATATTTATTTGTTTTCTCAATATTATTTTCACATGATAATTTTATTTGACTCCTCTCTTTAATTTTTGTAGATGGGAGTATGCATTTTGATCATCATCTCTGGAATTGTAAGTGGTTGCTGCGGGACTTACTCTGCGATTGGAAAGTTGGTAGGAGAAAGGAGTTGAATGGATACACTGGTGATCAATGCAACAAATGTGGAATACAGTAAAAACTGTAAAGAATGACCTGTCTTACTATTTTTAGAAAAAGTGATTTTCATTATTAGAGTGAGATACTTTTATGAAATATAAGACCTATGCAATACAGTTACAATTGTGAAATTTTCCAATATCATAACAATAAGTTTTGCTTTAACTAGTTGTTTTCTGTAGCATGAAGGATTATGTGGTCAATTTCATATTTGAAACATAGCACACAATAGCCTAGTTTCTTACATAGTTGCTTGGAAATGTTAATTAAGCATGGACACATAGTGGATGTCCAAAAAGTTTGTAATGCCTGATCGCTCACGATTATTTTGTCTTTCACGTTCACTCACTCACTCACTCAAGGTTAATTTATGCGAGACTGTCGACACATTAATTTTTGGAGACACTAATAATTTGTTTATCGTCTAGGCAAACAATACATGACATTCCTATATATTTTGACTTCATTCGCAAGATATCCCAAATCAGTTGTTTCTGATTACCTACTTTTTGATTAGTATATTTTAAATTAATCTAATATTCTCTTTTTTTTTGTCACGAATTCTAATATTCTCTCTGAACATACATTTGATATACATAGCAAATTTTCAAAAATAAATGTATTTTGATGTTACAAAATTTCAATATCCACATCCATTTCGTCGTAATCAAATCCTTATGTTTGTGATCCGATTCGACCCATATCAAAATTTAAGGGATAAGTCTCATGACATGTCAATAGGGTCTTTGATGTGAAATATATAAAGAAGAGGGTGGAAAACGAGACAAATTAAGAACAAAGGGGTCGTTTATAAATAATCAGGTAAGAGAGAGTTTCTGTTAAACACGTTCAGAGAGATTCGTCGACAACAACTTCAAACGCACTCCTCCAACAAAACAAAACAAATCAAAAATCAACTCGCCGGAGACGCCGTCGTTTCGACGCCGGTGGTGCTCTGCTCCGTTCTAAATTTTTCCACCGGAGATTTAAAAAAAACAACAAAAAATGAAACGGAAAGGATTCGGCTTTTCTCTCCCCGTCACGGCGGTGATCTTGGTGATCGGTTTCATCTACTTCTCAACGGTTTTCACCTTCATCGATCGCTGGCTCAGCCTCGCCTCCTCTCCCGGAATCGCCAACGCCGCGGCCTTCACCGCCTTGGCTCTCATGTGCGTCTACAACTACTCAATCGCCGTTTTCAGGGATCCGGGTCGGGTCCCGCCCAGTTACATGCCGGATGTTGAAGATCCGCAGAGTCCCGTCCACGAGATTAAGCGAAAGGTCACATCTTTATCCTTCAAAGCTTATAGATTTGTAATTAGGAAACATTACAAAGGCTCAAGCTTTTTTATAGGATTCTATTCAAAACGGTGTAGTTTTTGTCTTTGGTTATGTTGTTGTCAGGGAGGAGATTTGAGGTATTGCCAAAAGTGTTCTCATTTCAAACCTCCACGAGCTCACCATTGCCGAGTTTGCAAAAGATGTGTGCTTAGAATGGTATTTATTCTCTTACTCAAACACTTTATGTCTCTCTCTTATGTGATATTTGTGTTGAATCAATCAGTTGTGTTTTTTGATTCTGAAGGACCACCATTGTATTTGGATCAACAACTGCGTGGGACACACTAACTACAAGGTCTTCTTTGTGTTTGTTGTTTATGCGATGTCTGCGTGTGTATACTCTCTGGTACGTTTCCTTATATATCTCTCTCTGTGACACTTTTAGTATATGAGCCTTATATGATTTGGGTTCTTAGGTGTTGCTTGTGGGAAGCCTTACTGTTGAACCTCAAGATGAAGACCAAGAGATGGGAAGCTATCTAAGAACTATATATGTAATAATGATTTTACTTTGTTTCGAAAACTACCAACAGATTCTCATTTTCTCTTCTAATGATATATGATTTTTTTTCTCAGGTTATTTCAGCTTTTGTTCTTGTTCCTTTGAGCATTGCGTTAGGTGTTCTTCTCGGTTGGCACATTTACCTCAGTTTACAAAATAAAACAACCATCGAGGTTGTTCTTTTTCTTTCTCTTCTTTAGCTAATATGGATCTCCTTAGCTTCTAGTTAGCTTTTTTTTCCATCTGCTAAACAATGTTGCGGAAACTGAGCAGTACCATGAAGGGGTGAGAGCTATGTGGTTAGCAGAGAAAGGTGGACAAGTCTATAAGCATCCATATGACATAGGCGCATATGAAAACCTAACCTTGGTAAAATAGTTTTTTATCTTCTCTAGATGGTTAGTATCAATCAAAGGTTATTTTTTTTGCTAAAGTTTAACTGTTTCTTTCTTTCTTTCTTTCAGATTTTAGGTCCGAACATACTTTCTTGGCTCTGCCCTACATCAAGGCATATCGGTTCTGGTCTGCGTTTCCGTACAGCCTTTGATTCCTCAGCCCCTGTTTCTTCTGAAACAAAACCTTAGCCCATGATCCCAACTCCTATATTTCCTTTTTTTCCGTCGGAAAGGCAGCAGACTTTCAAACTTAACAGCACTCTGGCTCTCATCCTATTCAGGTGTTTTTAACTGCCTCAGCTCAAAATGAAGACTAGCCCTTAACCAAGACTAGAGACTGGTTTTGACAAGGTTCCCAATCCCTCATCATTATTTCCCGTTTTTCTTTTTGGATTCCTCAAAAAAAAGGGCAGAAGGAAGTTAGGATTGTGGATACATACGAATTAACAAGAAGGTGAAAAACATCTTTTGTAAGATTCATAATTTCTGATTAATACCAATTAACAAGTTCTGAGTATGTGTGTATTTTATATATAGAGAGTTTCATAGTTTGTAAGCAAGCTCTTTGATTCTCGGATTTCATCTGTTAAGTTAAATCTCTTTTGTCTAAATTCACTCCCATAACAAGAAGAACTCACAAGCTCAACAATGAAGGCTCCGGTGAGACCATATCTCAGCTTGTATATGTGAATTCCAGAAACGCTGGTTCTACCTAAAAATATTTATATACTCCAGAAGAAGCCCCAAGAGTTTGACTTAACAGATGTCTGAATAAGAATATAATTATGGATGAAAAAGTGATTTGAATAAATAGAAAAAGAAAACAAATGTTGTAAACTAAAACTTGAGAAAGCTAGCATAGTTTGTTGAAACTACGAGAGAATAAGAATTACAACAAATGTTACCAAAAGATTTGATCACTTTTTGTCTTCTGGAGCCATTCATTTCAAGTAGACATGTCTTGGAACTGCCATGGGTTGAATGGGATTGACTTAGGGTCGGTGTTATCTTCAGACTTATCAGCTGCTTCCCGGTGTTCTAAGTACTTTCCATTGAACTGGTAAACTTCAAGATCCCCCCACGGTGTAGGAGTGACTTCCTCTGTTATATCAAACCACTTGGGAGTAAAGCTTTGCTCCTTCTCTTGACGTGTTCTCTTCTCTGCTCTCTGTCTCTCTTCCAAGCTGCAACAAGAATCAGCTCTACTTCAGTTACAGATCCTAACAGGACAAGTTTCTTTTGTTACCACCATACATACCTGCTCTTCTCATTGCCTGATTTGGACATGTCGCCCATCTCTAGTGCGTATCTATCAGGGCGTAACCGTGAATCAGAGGGCAAGAGGTTTTTGGGGGCAGTGTCAAAGCTATTGATCTTGTGAGCAAAGTGTGTGTATTGGTATTTGTCATCCTTTGGAACATCAGCGAGTTTCCAGACCTCCTTTAGTTCGGTGCCAGGGAGAGGTTCACCTTCACCATCACACTGCTGATAACTCATGGACTCGTTCCATTTACCAGTCATGAGTATCTTGGGCTCTTCAGAGGCGTTATAGACATATCCGTCCACTTCATAACGACCAGATCTGTTGAGAAACCGCGAATGCACATGTCTTAAGCTGAAAGTGGAAACAAACAAGAAAACAGGAAGATGAGGCTGCGTTAAAAGGTAACTTACCCGAACCAACCACATGGTTGAAAGTAAAGCACCACTTTGTCACCAGTGGTCAGGTTGGTCATGATCATTTCCCCAGGAGAATCGACCCAAGTTCGTCCAAAGATTAAGTTGTGAACTTTGGTCAGAGGAGGTACCAAGTCAAGAACCACTCCATCTCTTTTAAGTGTCACCCGTGTCCTGCACCAGCACCACAGATTCATCGCATTTAAGGTTCATGATAATGAACAAATGAAGAATGTTGATGATTCAGTAGATACACTTGCAGGGTCCATGCTGTTGTTTTTTGCAACATTACCTTCCTACTGGGTAAACGTCAATGGAATTTCCCAGAAACTTTGTTTTCAGTTTTGAAGTACAATCATAAGTAAAATGCTCATTTTCAGCATGACCAGCGCTCATTGGCGGGTGATGGCTGACCTGAGAGAATAAGACTATTGGTGTCAACAATCTGGGAGAAGTTTTGCAGCTAAAAGATACAATTTACTTGAGTTGTATGACCTGTTCGGATATGAAGTTAACACCATTGTAATTAGCCATCTCGTAAGTCTCTCCAAGGATTGGATTAAACGGTTTCCAGGTACGTTGGAAAGCATAGTACACAGATATAGCCCATGATGCTGTTAAAAGGTCAATTTCTCACGATTCAGCCACACAGGTCACAGATAAACTACATGAACAGGACACTGATCATAGCAAGAAAGGGAATAAGGGAAGAGATGTGCTTACAGGCATACACCATGCGCATATAAGGGTCATCCGTTTTGTCAGCCATGTCTAGTAGATGCGAGTATTCCATCAACTGTCAGAAACAGAGAACTCATCAATCGGATTACAACAAAACCATCATCCATCAGATGTTTTTTCGTGAGCACAACAAACCTCAGCCATTTTCTGGAGCATAGTCATTGGTTCAAAAATAATCACGGGAAGGGTCACCATTGATGTAACATCAGATCCTATGTACTTCTGCATCATCTTCCAATAACCATCACGATCCTCTTGCTTCCATCTCCCTCTGTTTGCTTCCTCAGCTGCATCTTCGGTACTTCCTTCAGGGTTAATAACTTCAAGCCCCTCATAGCCAACCAAACTGACAAATGAATCGAATCGAATCAAAAACATAACGAAACGTTAAGATTATTCCAAAAAGAGTTAAACTTTAAGCAAACCGTATTATAAAAAAATTGCATCTTTGAATCAAACTCTCATCTAAATATCAATTTCCAAAGAAGCAGACTTGCAGGAACAGATCCAAAATCAAATTGGCGGATTTAACAAAGGGGATCTCGAGAGGCTTACCCGTTAACTGATTTGGACATAGCTGATCCCAAACTGGAGATCGAGGAAGCGATAGAAGCGAAGAAACCACTCCCGCCACCACCTCCGTTTTTAGGATCGTTTGGAGCCATATCTCCCGCCGTGTGACCACCAACGCTACGAGCTCCGGCGAAGAGAGAGAAAGATATATTCCTCAACGAGCGAATGAAGACGATGCAGAAGGATTTTAGGACCGTGTGCTGGTCTTCGTTGGCACTTGTTCTGTTTTTAACATGATCAAACCGGTTCTGTTTTGAAACGTTTCGGATTGGTCTTTTAACTAAACCGAACCGGGTCGGCCGTTATTATTATTTTCGGTTTAGTATAAACAAAGCATCTCTCTTGTAGAAATGCATGCTCCTTCAATTTGAACTTGCTCAATGTTCACTTGCTCTTTCACGATCATGTTTCTGTATTTTAATGGTATTTTTTGCCCTCATCACCAGTCGCAAATGGTTGGTTGAGTCAAATTCGTATAAAAATTCAAGTTGATGTATAAATCTTGGTTTATACTTTATATTATCGTTTATAATATTTTCTAGCAAACATAATACAACTTAACTATTTGATAACATATGTTTACATGCTAAGGATCAATGACCTTGACTATAACAATCAAATGAGTTTTACATACAAAGGTATGATCAGCATAAATATTAGCTGTTGAATTATAGAGAAAAATCAAGTGATACATCTTTTTTTTTTGCTAAAATACTAACATCTAACTTTTGCCAAAAAAAAGAACATACTAACATATATAACGTCAAGTATAAGTGTAACAAAGGTTCTCACTGCACTGCTCGACCGATCTCCACCACTGATGAATATGTCAATACTTTTGAACAGAGTTAATTAATATGTCATTTTATTTCCCATTTACAATCATTACGCAAATGCTAGATCTACATTTATTTATTTATATGTTTGTTTGGACGTGTATGTCGTTACAAAGTTGCTGAAATCAACAGAAGCAAGGAAAAAAATCAAATATATATATATATATATACAACAATGATAATGGTAGCAATAATAGATATACATGCATACCTTCAATACTGATTGAGCCACGAATCCATTTGTAATAGATGGATTCTTGAGTCTGATGTTTCAAGGTTCTTTGTTCCTTTCGATATATATACATTCAATGTATGATGATCGTTGAGAGATTATGTTGTCTTCTTCGCCACGGCGCTTTGACCTAACCGGAGCTCAAGATCCAAATTTTCATTCTCAAGATGTTGACTCGAACTCGAACCATCTATGCTAACTTTTCCATCATCGTTAATATCAAGCTTGCTTTTTTGAACACGAAACACTATTTTTTTACCAGGACATGTATCTTTGTCCGCATCTTGATCATTTTCATCATCATCACATGCCAAAGCTTCTTGTTGTTGTTTTTCATTGAGGTCTAGAGAGACATCTCCTGATGATTCATTCTCGGCGACAACATCATCCTTATTATCTTCCATAAGCTTTTGTCTGAGGTTAGCTCTATCTCTTCTGTGGATGTTCATATGCCCTCCTAGTGCTTGAGCATTCGAGAAGCCCCTCACGCAGAAACTGCATATGTAAGATCTTGACAGGGAGTTATCAACGATTTGATGACGACTTCTAGACATGCCATCGGAATCGTCCGTGTTTTTAGGGTTTTTGATGTTTTCCATATTATATTTTGGATTTTTTTTAGAACATATATTTTGGATTTCTTACTTAGAATAAAGGGAACTATGAAAAATTGTAAAAATTTGGCATTGAGAGAAAGAAAGAACAAACGAGAAGGAGAAGAGTGAGTTTGATTTCGAAAATGAAATGGTCCAACTAGTCGAGCTTCTTCTTTGTTTGATCAATTGGTAGAATAGTTAATTAATTAACGCTCTAATCAAAACATACCGTTCTAAGACAAGAAAAGTAAAAACAACTACAGTTTCAAAAAAAAAACTACAGTTTCAAAAAAAAAACTACTGGTTCTATGTCATTACATGAGTAATTTATTATTTGCACAGATAAATTCATGTGATCAAATTAAACAGAAACACTTGTGGGATGATTAAAACATAATGGCGGTTGAAGCTGTGGCTTTTTATTTTCTGTTCTAAGATTGAGGTTTTAGCTAATTTATTTTGATGTAGAAATTTTTTCAGGGCACTAAGTAATTTTTTAGAGAAAGTACTTACTAAAGCTAACATATTCCTTCTATAATATTTTGGCTTTAGATTCAATTTTTAAAATAAAAGCATGATTATTTTAAAAAATGATTGTAGAAATTAAAAAAGTAATCCACAGTTCCTACATCCACTGCCAATCACCTCCTCAATACTCCGAAAATTAAATTTTCAAATTTAACCGTCGATTTCCCAATTTGATTTCATTTAAAATATACTCCGGAATAGGATATGTAGATCAGTATGCTTCACTAGGTATACTTTCTTTTACAGATGTGATCGACGTTGTATCTGGTCGCTGAAGTATATATTACTCAATGTTAACCACTTATATAAGAATTACAAAGTTCAGCAGCCTTTCAAATATATTAGACGACACAAATTAATGCTGACATGTCTTTTGATCATTTCAATTTATTTAACTTATAGAAAAATTATTTAATGTACAGAAAGCTTGTTTTTTTTGTTGTTTCTGTATATACTGTGTTAGTTTTATAAACAAAATAATTAACAGATTCACAGTTGACAAAGCAAATGGTCCAACCAAGCATTTTTTGGCGTTTTCTTTTTGTCCTTGAACAATTAGTAGTTTAATACTTTTGACAAAAAGTAGTTTAATACAAAACACTACTAGCTTTGTTTTTGTTACATATTTCGCATTATTTTAACATGTGCTTTCCTGAAATAACAAACAAATATTCCAGTATTGGACATCATCAGTGAATTAATATATAAACTACCTTTTAACAACAAAAAAAAACTACATCTCAATATAATTCAAAGAAACAAAAGAGTTATGACTTAATCAGACAAATATAGTCAATTGATTAATTGTGATCAAATTAACCGTTGCCATCGAGCATATGTGCAATGAGTCATTAATATAACTTTTCTTAACTATAAAATACTTATATTATTATGACACAGTTCATCCTTTATTTCATTTAGTACAGTATGTGCTAGTTATACAATGTTTTTTTTGCTAGTTATAAAATGTTTTAAACCTAAAGCTTGGTATAACCTTCTGAGTTTTTTTTTCAAAATTTCAAATTGAATATATATCGCGTCTGACCATTAAACGCGACGCTGTGTTACCACTACCATTTATTGAGTTCAAACTTGTTTCTAAGTTCAAAATATATGTGCTTTACTCCATTTTGTGATTTAAAATAACTACTAGATCTCGACCCGTCCAACCGGGCGGGTATTTATTTTATGTTTTAATTTTTTTTATTTATAAATGATATATTGTAATATCTAAACATAAATTTAGATTGAAAATTAACATTTGTAGTTATAATAAAAATTAAAAGTTAAAAAAAATATTTTGATATAAATTTTAAATTCCTAATTAAAATAATATAGAGATGGGTCATAATTTTTTCCAATTCCAAAATCTTAGCATTATTAATAAAAAATAAAAAAAATTATAAATAAAAAAATATGTAAACATATTTGAAAATTAAAATAAATTTGTTAAAAAAAAATCTTACGCCATTGTTGTTTATTTCTATAGTTTGACCCGTGGCCGTATAAATATTTGCTTTCACTTCAATTTTTTTCTTTGTTTTAATGATAATATCTATATATATATATATATATATGTGTGTGTAAATTAATAAGTATAACATAATTGTTAGTATAACATTTTAAAACAAAATTTTTATTTATTACTTTAAATAATTATATTATGTGATTTTAATCGTCTATTATATCACAGTGTATCATATAAAAATTTAATATTTATAATTAATTGGACTTATATTATAAAAGTGTTATACTAACAATTTATAAATAAAATATTTTATATTTTATTTATATGATATATAAATTGATTTTGATGTGTGATTTTTATTTTATTATTTTTATTAATAAATATTGAAAAATATTTAATGTTAACAAAAAATCTATAAGGAAATTTATTTTGGTTAAGATTCATTCTATTAAATAAATCTATTATTTAAATTAGGAAAAGACATTAAATACTTAAATCTATCATTTAAATAAGGAAAATACAAAATTCTCTACTATCTTTGTTACCAAACAAAATTTAATTTTTTAAAGACTCATATCTCTATTACCAAACAAAATATTAAAGTACTTCTACTTTAATAAGATAGATGTATCCAAATTCGTTTAAAAAGGCATTTACCAAAAAGAAAGTATCTGAGTGAGTATATCCTATATCCTGATCATGTCAAGAATAAAGATAGGGTTTGGCTGTCTTCAATTTTCATAGTAGTAGCTGCTAATATCTTTTGTACCAGATGTAAAAGTAGTAGATATATGATCTAAAACTTTGAAATATTTAAATACATGAACGTATCATACATCTGTAAAGATATATTTTGAAGTAAAAAAAATAACATATTTTATGCGCGAAGCTCCCAAATATTCACATTCGTAAACTTAAAATATTAGGGCAATGACTCAGCTTCCAATATTTCTCATTGTACTTTCCTTTTCTGGCTTCATATAACATGGGTGATGGATCCTTGTTCGTCAAATTGTTTTAGTTATATACGTAATTAGACAAAACACAAAGATCAATAGTAATAATGCATTCATAAGCATGTAGGTACACATTGGATGTACACATACTTTTGAATGAATATGAATGTAAATATGCAATAAATCGTCTTGTCTTCGGAGAAAAAGAACTAACCTCTCAGTAATCGTGTTCATGTAACCGTGTACGTATTGTAAGGAAGAGGTAATCCGCATCCCGAGGACTAAAAGCTATACTAAAATACATAGGTGTATGCGTAGGCATGCTATGCGTGTAGTTAAGCTTTAAACCTCAGGATGCAGATTACCCGGTCCTCACCAATACTTGTTATCTGGAGATGCATACCCCTTGCTTCATTCATTTGCTTCTATCTTGTTAAGATCTCTTTCTATGAGTTTCTATGGTTTGGTCTTGTTGTTTTTGGTTTAGTTGTTGATAATTTAATAGGGAAATGTGAGAATTTATAAGCCTCTTGAGTCTAAATAGTAACGAGAAGATGCTGATTCGAAAGGTTTAATGCTTTGAGAACATATGCTCTAATAGAAAATAAAAATCTTTTTGATCATGTTTTATCGTGTATGTCATGCCCTTAGCTTTGTTTCGACAGATGTTAGAGCATATAGGCCTAGGATCGATGTCGACTTTGTACTCTTAACCTTTATTAGCTAGCGTTCTTTAGAAACAAGTTGTATACTTGATTGATATACAATAATCATGAGCACATGGCGATTTTCAGTACTAGAGTTGGTAAATAGGAACTGAATGGAACTTACTATAATCATGAGTTTTGAATTCAAAACAATCTGACAACAAATAGATTAGCCGATATATAATTAATATCAGTTATTTTAATCCCCTTCTCATCATAAGTGTGAGGTTCCTGAAATGTCTCTTCAAAAAGGTTTAAGGCTCTAAGCAATTGAATGCGGCAACATGTTAAAGGACCTGGACTCATACTGGTTTCTAGACTGTCAACTATATTGTATACACTGTAATTAAGAATTCCGTTTTTTTTTTTTAAGTCGACCAATCTAAAGAAACCACACATTAGTAAACTATAACCACTTCATTCGCATAGAGTTTTTTCTGCGTAAGCACTAGGCATACAATAAATCGTGAAAAGTAAAAGGAGGGGTGTGAGACATCAAATCATTTGAGAAATCAATATTATTTGTTCTTTATGAGCCAATGATGGCAACTTAGGATTATGCTATTTTTTTAGACAAATGATATTCGACTTCTTTTGACCGTCTTTTCTTGCTTATTCTTCTGTGTTTTGTATACTTAAAGAGATCTTCCCTTGGATCATTATTTGAACCAGTTCTCTTCACAATTATTGTTTTTTTAGTCTACTGTACAGGGAAGCACATTTTTGGTTTTATGGGTAATAACTTATTATTAGTTCCAAAATATAGGATAATATATGTTCTTTTTGTCAGTGTATGGGATGCATCATAAATTCATATTATCAACAACAACAAAATAGATTCAAGGGGGAAATTTTCATCGAATATTTCTAAGAAAAAAAATTCTAACAGCTACAGTCAGATTTTCCTAGTGTTGATATATTTGATTAAGATATAGTATAATTAGTCTTAAACTTTAATATTATTTGCTAGAGATTTTTGGATTTTATCTTATCGTAACTTTTGTCTCTTCGTGTTTTTTTTGTGAACAAAAAAAAGTTGCCTGTCAGTGTCCGTCCAAAAAGATAGTAGGCTAATGATGAGAAAATATTATGAGAACAAATTCTATAAATTAGTGACCTTTCTTCTTTAATTTATCTAACGACAGGAGGAGAAAGGTTTGTCTTTGTCGAGACAACGGAAAAGGCAAGCACCATTTGCGTTTCACTCTCATGGGTTTTTCAAAAGACAATGGCTCCTATTGGTAAGCATTGCTTAATCACGTCACGAAAAAAATAGTTAAACTGCAAAAAAAATTAATTAAGCTGCGGAAAATTTTAAAATATGTGGAATGGTGGAACACATATTAAATTGATAAAACTATTTGATATGGTATTCAATTTTTATAATAAAAAATATCAAGGAATTAAACTAATTATTACAAAATATCAAAATAACTAAATAATTTAGTTTGATCAAATATTTTAGTTTATTATAAAATTTATTAAAATATTTTAGTTCTTATTATAAATATATAGTTTATATTTTAATAATTGGTTGACATTTAATAATATACAAATTATAATATAACTTTATTTACAACATAACTATTTATCATTAAAAAGTTTATTGAGATGTATTTTAAATTTTAAGATAGTATTATCATATAATTTAATAATATGAAAATGTTAATTTTGTAATTTTTCCACCATAATCTAAAAAACACATTTTCCACTTAATAAACTTTTTCTTTATATTTTTGTCAGAAAAACGCAACTAACTAAACCACGTGTTTATTTTAGTGGAATATCTTTCTACTTAGCTGAAGTTTGTGCTTGTCCCTCTTATGGTTGGTTATTCATTGGGCTTATTTTAATTTCAATTCTATGTAGAGCGGGTCTTATAACAAAACGGATAGTTGGGCTATTCTTTATGTAATCAAAATCTTTATAAGCAAAACGGATAATTGCCCTATTCTTAAAAATGGTTCATGCCTTTATAGGTCTTAGTTTCAAACGGCACAAATGTAAGAAAAAAATATTATGACAGATTTTCTGCATGGTGCATAAACCATCGAACTTAAATTTTATAGAACAGTTCGAAATGATGTAGTGAAATGTGTATTTTCATAAAATTGAAAAATTATCGACTGTAAAATCATTTATGTTATTATGTTGTAATAACATAATTAACTAAACTTTAAAAAAAATTCTTATAAGCATACGCATAACGAAAAGAAAACAAATCACGAATCTAGAATAGAATACTCCACAAACAAGAGGAAGCTAGTTCCCGACCACCTTCGTCTTTGCCTGGAGACAAAGAAGCTTCACTTTCTCCTTCAATCAAAACACTTCAGAGACAGCCCTTACATGCAAATCACACCATAGATCACGCTGTCTTATATTCACTTATATAAGAAGATTTACAATGTTTAATCTAATTAATAGCTAGGGATTTAAATATATTTTTGGTACTAGTTTGAAATAAATTCATATTTATCTCCACTCAAACTATTAACTTTGTTTCTTTCAAATCTGACACAGATGATAAATAACCAATAAAAGCTGGTGAAAAGTTATTGTTCGTAACCATCCTCAAGTTGTGAAAAATCAAGATATTACGTACACTTATTGGTTCAGTCAATTGTTAGTTCATGTTTGCTAGATAAAAATTTCTAATGGGGGATATATTATATATATTTTTCTCACTTTTTTTCTTGGACAAAAAATTAGGTTAAATTTTTCTCACTTCCTTTTAATATGTTCTTCTTCAGATCTATTATATTTATACATAAAGTTCAATCCAGTGTCTTTTTAGCTTATATTTTAATTTATTACTAGATCTTCTAAAGGGAATCTATACTTTTTGTTTAAAATTTTCTGAAAATTTCAATTTTTACATTTAGTTTTTTTCCGTAATCATATTTATATTTAATATTAATATATATAATAATTCATTAAATAAATGAAATACATAATTAGACCATATATTTATCAATTATATATAGATTGTGTTTTTATACAATATATTATTCAAAGAGTTTGTAATTTAATTCTAAAACTTAACCTAGTTTCAAAAATTTATAATATCATTTACGAATTGTTTTAATATGTCTGTGCATATATTCATAAATACTAAATTTACTAAATAACAATAAGTTGAGATTTTAAAATTGCATAGCAAATTTCTAAATTCTTTTGATGATTGAGTATGTTTACATTAACTTATTAAGTACATACGTACCAATACAATGTAAACTCTCTTTATGTTCTTTTAATGAATCGTTGCTTTTCATAGTATTTTTAAATTTCAGTTCACGTGTACACCCGTATGATTCCTCTGGCCAACCCGACATCTCCATTGAAGAACACAAATATAAATAATTTATGTATTAAAAAACTTGTTGACCAAAAGAAGTTGTATCAAAAACTTACACTAATAATTTTCATAGCTAAATTCTAAGTGGAATCCACCGATTTTATCGGACACCAAACACTCGGAAATTTCCATACGACACACCGCACGATCTCTCTGACGACTAAAAAAAGATAATACGAATATTTTCTTATAAATAACTCCATAATCATCTCAAAGTAAACCAAGGAAGAAAACAAAAGCAGAGATACTAATAACCAAAACCTAAAATGGCTACAAAACTTATAGTCCTATGCTGCTTTCTAACGTACGCATTGGCTATGGCAGCAGCATTATCGGAAGGTGATCCCCCGGTAGCAAGAAAGTTCGGTGGGGAAGACTGGCCAAGAGAGGAGGCAGAAGCACCGGAGATTTCACATTCAGAAGAGACTGTAAGGCGAAGCCACCACCATTCTACTGTGGACAGATCGGTGGCCGGCGGTGGAGTTATTCTTGGTGGTTTAGCAACTACGTTTCTTGTGGTGGTGTTTTGTTATCTAAGGGCCACCAAGAAACACAAACCCAGTTTTGCTGACGAGACTGGGACTCCTAAGGTTTTAGTTTGAGCTCTTTTTTGTCAGTAGTGTTTTTATTGTAAATGTTTAATGTTCGTTAATTTCATTTATATAAAAACTTTGTGATATGAAGTTGATTCGACTTGGTATATTCTCAAATATAGTTGGCTCTGAATCTCCTGGTAATATTTATCTTTCTGCTTTTGTTTTCAGTTTAATCCAAGTTTTATTATTGCTCACTTCAGTTCTTTTAGCCAAAAGGTCTTATTCTTGCTAATGCTAATTAACTATTTGACATAATTAATAAATGATATATGTAAAGAATCATATATTTGTAAAAATACTGAATTTGTATGTACGCACTTGTTTATTTTACAACTATTTGATAGCTAAACAATAAACTCTTTTTTTTTCTCCTCTGTTTGATTCGAGCTTATGTACTAGTTTAAAACTGCTATGCTTCCAAATCTGTACAAAGTAAGATTATTCACAATCACAGTATCATAGATTTAAGAAATACGTTAAAATAGACATATATATGCATTTTACACACACATGTAAACAGATTATTGGGGATAAGTCCTAGTTAATTAAAAAATGATAACTTTACTCTAGAGTCCTTATCAACTTACTTAGGATCATTAATTTGTATAAGTACTGAGCTATTGATTTGATAATAAGATAACTCATTATATTCCAAATAATTTCATGGTATCAGAGTATACAATTCTGAAAACTAAATCTTTTTAAAAAAATCTCTCTAATGTATTCTCACGAAGAACATGTCGAATACTGTTTTAGCAAAAAAAAAAAAAAAACATGTTGAATACTGATATATCTACGCATTCAAGTCCGAGTTCGGTCATCGACTCAACGACTTCTTCTATCTACTACTTACATCCGTCATACAATTCATTTGTGTTTATCACCTTCGTTCTACTCTAAGGCGATAATTATGCAGACTATTTCAAACTATTTCAAATTTCGTGTGGTGTTAATTCCTAATGATAGTAATTTGGTAATACCATGACCTATATTTTCTCGTAAATGTTCTTTTAGATATTCGAAGAGATTTTGTTTTACTTTGTAACGCTTAAAGATACTAAATAAAAATTTAGATTTTTAACTTAACGAGGATGTATTAGTATAGTGCTGGCAGATCCAAATGACTACTGTCTCGTACCAACGCTGTTGTATTTTCTAGCCAAGTTGAAGTGATTTTATTGTAACCAAAGTATCTAGCACACTCATAATGTTTTAGATCTAGTAAGATAACTTGAAACCTAAGTAAACCTTAGTATTAAACATCTACAAAAACACATTGTAAGATTCTCGGGCTTAATATTTTGGGCTTATGGCAAGTTGGGAACACACTTGAGAGTTAAGACCACCCATCTATACTATTATTTGCGAGGTGATTTTTCGCAACGGAGCTCTCACGTTAAAAGTTAGACTGGTTAATATCGTTTATACCCTTAATGAATAAACATATAAATTATTCATAAAAATAAAAACAAATTTTAATTTTATGATTAATTAACTAATTAAAATTAATAATGATAAGAATTATCCAAAATTTAAAAATATATATTTAAAATAAAAAATTAGAGTGATTAATACTGTTTATATCCTTAATGGATACATATATAAATTACCTACAAAATAAAAATAATTTTTTTTATTACATAAGTAAATAAAATTAATAATGATAAGAATTATCCAAAATCTAAAAATATATCTTTAAATTAAAAAATTAGAGTGGTCAATATCATTTATACCCTTAATGAATAAAACATAAATTAACAACAAAATAAAAAACTAATTTTCATTTTTTTATTAGCTAAATTATTAAAATTAATATTAATAATAATTATCCAAAATCTAAAAATATATATTAAAATAAAACGAACTTATATTAATCATATTGTTTTAATAAAAATATATATTATTTTTATTTTAATTTAACAATAAATGTATTGATCCAACTATTACTTTTGGTAAAAAAATTATTATTTATGTTTAAATAGTATAGATGAGCAATATATGTAATGGAAAATATAAATAATTGAAAAAATAGAAAATATGAGCAAAATATAAGTACAAATAAGTGTACAAAAAATGGTAACAAAAGTATAAGATTTCAAAATCAAAATTATTTTTAATATGTTAGTGTTTTTAAAATTTTAATACAATAATAAGCATAAATATTTTAGTAAAATATATAAACTAATAAATATTCGTAAGAAAATTGTGCCCGCAAATGCGGGCAACACACCTAATAACCTATATATAAAGAAAATTTATAAATTTAAAACCGAAAATATCTTTTATATATAGTGTAATTCATAATAAGGAAATTTCAAAATAATTTTGATTTTAAAGTAAAGAAAAATAATCTTCCCTTTTTAAAATAATCTTAACAATATAATATATATTTTAAAAATTATTAAGCATTTTATTTAAATCAATATATTTCTCATATTATTACAAAATAATTTAAATAGCATAAACTAAGATATCTTTAATGAATAAAATTTAATTTATTATTTTTATGTTCCCTTTTATATTTTTCAAATAACATGTACGATAAAGAAAATATTTATAAACTTAAACCAAAAATAATTTTTATACATAATTTTATTTCATAAAAAGGAATTTTTAAAAAATAATCTTGATATTAAAATAAAGAGTTAATATTACTTTTAGAATGTATCGATTATATTTGTATGCAATTTTGTACCTATCATCACTTTATTTTTATAATTTTATTTGTGATAATTAACATATTCCAAATAACCAAGTACTATAAAATTAACATAGTCATGGGCTATTTATAAATAGCCAATTCATAAATATATATACACATCTAAGATGAAAACCAAACTAATGCAATGAATACAATAAATATGATTTGGTTGAATTAGATTAGAAATAGTTATACTTAAATTTACGGAAATATGTAACACAATATACCCACCAATGAGTAACTAAACCAATCCAAATTATTTTATACAAAGTAAAACATTAAATAAAAATAATGTATTCTCATTTATTCTCAATATTTTAATAAATAAATATGAAATTCTCAAATAATACTACACATATATTAACCAACTATTACAATTAAGATGTAACTTTGAATTAATCAATACTATTAAATTATACATAATCCTACTAAAATATATACACAAATTTAAGGCAAGAATCAAACTATATGAAATAAAAGAAGTTAATCAAAATTTTAATCGGTATAACAAAATATTTTAGTTAAATCATAAAAAGTAAATATTATCTAATATATCCAAATAATAACCAAACAGTCGAGATATTATATCCAAAATTATAATCTAATTAAAGTAACACAATGTTATTTAAAAAAACCATGCATATTGATTACAATATAAATAACAGAATAATTAAAAAAATTAATAAACTATCGTAATGTAAATAAATATTATAATGTATTTACTTTATAAATATTTATATCCGTGTATGAGCACGGGAAAATCACCTAGATAATTAATATCTCAACGTTAAAAGTTAGAGTGGTTAATATCGATACTACCCTTAATGAATAAAATATATAACTAATCTAAAAATAAAAACGAAAATTAATTTATTTAATTAGATAATTGATTAAAATTAATAATAGTAAGATTTATCCAAAATCTAAAAATATATTAAAATATAAATATAATTCCTATATGTATGTTGTGTTGTTATCTGAATTTGTTTTAAAAATATAAAGTTGAAAACATAAATTATATAACTAAATATTAATCAATATTTTTTTTAATTTTATATAATTGAAAAAGAATATTAAACTAAAATAAAAACGAAAATTGATTTATTTAATTATATAATTGATTAAAATTAATAATAATAAGATTTATCCAAAATCTAAAAATATTTTAGAATATAAATATAATTCCTATATGTATGTTGTGTTGTTATCTGAATTTTTTTTATAAAATATAAAGTTGAAAACAAAAAGTATATAACTAAATATTAAACGAATAAATTTTTTAATTTTATATATTTGAAAAGAGAATATTAAGTGACTTTCAAAATTTATTTATATATAATAAATATGTGTACAAAGAAATTTCAAAAAAATATAAATAAAGTGTAAGAATTTTCAAGTGAAATAAAATAATAATTTATTATCATAGTCTTTTAGTTAGTAACGCATATATTAATGAGTAACTATAAAATATTTAGTAATTATGATTTAATATAATAAAACCCAAACATAAAAATGAATTTAATCTTTATGAAATCAGATAACTCACTAAAACTGATATAATAAAAATATTATTAAAATAAAAAAGATAATTCATATACATATTTTGTTATTATCCAAGAATATTTTTAGTAAAGATTAAAAAATGATTTCTATATATATATATATATATATTATCATCTAAAAAGAATATCTTTCAATCATAAATAAAATTAGTTGCAAAAATATATAGTGAAAATATTTCTACTATATATATGAAAGCTTTCAAGAAATTAACGAAATAATGAATATATGTATTTTAATACATAAATTTCATATATAAATAATTTGATATTCTATTAAAAACTTAAAGATCATAACCAATAACTTATCATGATATTTAGTCGGTAATTGTAAAATGATTAGGCCCGCTTGAGCGGGCACAACAACTAGTTTGAAAAAAAGAAAAAAGAGAGTTAAGACCACGGACCACCCCACGTGTCACTAATGGTAATGAATGCAGTTCTCTGACAATTTGACTTTCAAAGTAGGTTTCAGATTATTAGATTTGAGATTTTCTTTTTATTCGTTACCTTTTTGGGTTAGCAATTTATAGTTGATTTTTTTTTTTATAAAATACCTTTTTGTAAAATCTTTAGCAGTTTCCAAAACGATTTCTAAATTTTATAAATATCAAATATGAAAATAATTTAGTTTAAAAAAATGAAAATATTCTTAATAAACTCCTTTTGTGGTCGATAAATCTTTATTCAGCTTTAATAAGATATATCTAAGATATTAAATATCAAATATAAAATTGGCAATTTTTTCAAAAAAAAATAATATAAAATTGACAAAAAGAAGATTCGAATTAACTTTTTTTTTCAATTATTATTAATCTTTTACCTTTATCTTCTTGTCTTCCCTAACATCTCATCTTTGACGGTAGGTAGATCTGAAACGAAGAATCCCTTTATCATCATCTGTTTGACGTCCTCCGCCGGTTCGTATTCAATTCAAAACGAAAAGGTTGAAGCTATAAACCCTCTTTTAGTTTGGTTTTGTTCTTTTCCATTGTGGAGTACCATTGATGTGAATTGTACAACTTCTCTGTGTTCTATGTTTTCTCCATGTTGGTTTACTCTGTTTTCTCCATCATATGGTAGTTTACTCTGTTTCTTACAATCGCTCAAAGTGTCATTCTTTTGAGCTTCCAATCTCTTATAGATAGTTTGAGTTTGATGTAACTTTTGAAAGTGGAGACTTGTTCTTTCTTTATGGAAGCCAACAAGTTCACTCTGTTTTCTCCAACTGGTTTACTCTGTTTTCTCCATATTGTTTACTCTGTTTCTTACAAGCTTTCAAAGTGTCATTCTTTTGAGCTTTGATGAAACTGTTGTAGCTCGAATCCATCAAGCTTTTAATCCCTTGCACCTTTTTTATCATCTATGGTCTTTGTTCCTCATATTTTGAGAGCTCACTTCATATGTTTCAGGCAGAAGGAGGCTGGGTTGTGAGTGTCTATATGGAAGCCAACAGTGAGTTGAGAGATGCAATCAGCTGGCTTCCTGACGAGGTCCTGGGAAAGATCTTGTCCTTACTTCCAACCAAACTTGCTGCTTCAACATCTGTTCTTGCTAAAAAGTGGAGGAATGTGTTTAGATTAGTGCACACTCTTGATTTCGATGATTCTGATTTGGTGAAACCTGAAGAGGGTAAAGAAGAGTGGCCCGTGATCCGGGAGAGCTTCAGGAATTTTGTGGACAGAACACTGGCTTTGCAATGCGGTTCTCCTATCAATAACTTCTCTCTCAAGTTTCGCATTCACGACGTGGACGTGAAGAGGGAAATGGCTCATGCGTCCGGCTGGATATGTAATGCACTAGAGCGTGGTGTTTTGGAGATGAGCCTGAGTTTCAAAAGGAAGTATAAACACCTTTTTCTACCCTCTGAGCTCTTAACGAGCAAGACGCTGGTTAAGCTGTCACTGGGAACACAAATTTATCTTGGGGAGTTTCCTCCAAATGTGTCTCTTCCAGCGCTCAAGAGTCTCTTCATCGACACTATTGTTTTTGGACGTGACGATCTGTGTGGTGTGCTTCTTCGTGGATGTCCATTGCTGGAGGAGTTATATGTACGTCACCGCGAGTGTGAAGGAGCCCCATTCTACATATCTAATCCGACCATTAAGAAGCTATCAGTTTACTATGAGTTTCAGTTTGCAAGGTGGGATGGTATGACACTTGACGCCCCAAGTCTTGTGTCCCTTAACTACCGCGATTTTGCGTTAGAGGAGTACACATATGTGAACTTGGCTTCCCTTGTGGAAGCTAGGCTAGATATTCGTTACTCTAAAACGATCAAAGATCCGGATCTGTCGGGTCTCATTATAGGGATAAGCAACGTCGAGATCCTGCATCTTTCTCCCGCTTCTGCTGATGTAAGTAGTCTTCTTTGTGTTTTTTTTTTTCACTTGAGACCAGTTCTTATATGTGGGTGTGTTTCAGGTGATTTCTCGATGTGTTGAAGATGGACGACTAGTTTTACCGGTGTTCAAGAATCTAGTTAACTTATCTTTTGGGAGTTACAACGAACAAAATTGGAAACTGCTGCCATATCTGCTTAAGCAGTCTCCAAAGGTTGAAACACTGATCATCCAGGTATATATATATTTTTTTACTAATAAGCAAAACACTCTATATTATCTTATCTATAGAGAGAGAGACTTGTACTTAGTCGTTGCATGCATGCATGCTCCTCCAGGGTCTGGAAGATGGTGGTTACACAGGCAATGTTACTATTGGTCAGTTCCAAGTCAAGGAGCTGCATGTTGTTGGTTATAAAGGAACTGCTAAAGAGCTTCTACACTTGAAGAGTTTGCTTGCGGGAACTGAATGCATCCCACGAGTGCGAGTGGTGTTCCCTGAAGATGTTGTGGTCGATGCTGCCACAATTTTTCAAACCCGTAGGGATCTTTTTACCCTTGTTGGAGTTGTTTCTACCGAAATCGTATATTTCGACTAGACCATTGCTACTACCCTTTTTCTTCTTTTTTTATGTGTAACATTTAAACTTATTATTATTTGCTACTCTTTGTCTTTTATGTTTTTTACGGTTTTATTTGATGTTTTAATTTTATAAACACATAAAACAATAAAAATATTTTTTTATATTAATTTTTCGATTTTCAGTATATATCGGTGATTATTAGTAATAATAATCTATTTTCTTACATAATTTTTGATTGGTATTTCTATTCAGTCATCATGGTATTTTGAATAGTATATTAATATATTTATTTTCTAATAATACTTTATTTTTAATTATTTTAAAAATATATTAATTGTAGTTAATTGAAACATATAGAACTGTAAAGTCTCTAAATTGTGTATATTGGGGGTTCTAATGGATGGAGGTGGTCTAAGCATCCACCAACCTATATAGTCCGATCCAAAAACACTCATCGTACAAAATGTATCACAAATCAGCCAAACACGTTTGCAAATAATCTTTGAGTATCCACTATCGGTGTCGCCTATAAATTTATTCATATCATTATTGAGAGCATGGTATAACACTTGAATGATGATACATAGATGATAGATCAGTTCATTTTCAATTCAAACGTGAACTTTGACAGGGTACTTTGAAATGTTACTTCCTTTCAATTCAAAATTATTAATTCCAAATTCATCCTTAACCTACAAATGGAAGACACAAACGACATTCTCTAATTAGTTGAATAACTCGGCAAGTGTATAACAGGTGTTAAACCGACCATACAATTATGTAACGTTGGTCTACGAAACACATCAATAACCATGATCGGAGAACAAAACTAACATTATATAGTTACGTTTAATACAATATTCAATGATTAAACCAAATCTACAAATGAAAGCATTTAACCGGCCATGCAAATAATTTGAATGTTACTAATACGATCTTGGGGAAGATTCTTTAGTTATAATAAATGATTGTTCTAAAAATTGAACATATTAATTCTTAATATTCCGAATGAAGTGTATATACACCAAATATTTCCAAAATGTTTAAGATCTTTGTTTGAATTTACAGACCATATAAATTTTGTTTTGGAAAAGAATAAACTGTGTGGTAAATATTAAAACATACTAATTTGTCAGATTCATAAACTCAAGATTGATAGAGACAACCACAGTTGCATATAAGAGCTGGACGTTCCTAGATTGGAGTGTTAATTAAATTTGGTTTATTATAATGAATTTTTGTGGTTTGGTTTACTCTTATCGGTTCAGTTTTTTATTTTATTTCGCATCCCTTCTTTTTTTTTTTAATTGTAAAATGACAAAATTACAAGATTTTGTGTTTCCAATAAAAGGGAACATTAAGTTCAAATTAAACCACCACCGGTTAACCTAATTCCAAAGCGGTATATATATATATATATATTTTTTTTTTTTTAAAAGCGGTATATATTGCAACTCTCGAGAAACAAAAACCAAGAAAATCAAAATCAATTGAACTTTCGCTCGCTCTCCGTCGTCTCTCCGACTTGGTCACTCTGGTAGCTTTCCATTCTTCGCTCGAATCATCATCACTCTGGATTCTTCACTTGCATCATGGTGAGTAGTTTTGATTTGGATCGCATCTGTTTCTGTTTCTTTTTTGGCGAGATCTGATTTTCAATCGCGATCTCAATTTTTTTTGCAGTCGAGTGTTTGATAACATCTTCGCTCCAGAGAGGATTAGCATACAGTGCTATCTTTGGCGCTGTGAGATACCGGTTCACGACTATTGCTCAGACTCCCATCGTGAGCTTGCCGTAAACGGAGAAGGAATCGGAAACGCAATCACTTTCATCGATGGGAAGAAAGATCCAGAAATCTTTGAGATGTCTCGAAAGATTTTGTTGTCAAAGAGGCGAAGAAAACATTGTGGTGTCCCTCATGTAGCTGCAAGCGATATTTGCAGTAACCCGTGGGAACAGGGGAGAGTCTTTTGGAGGGAGCTTGAACCTGATGAAACCAAAAGATCATGGCTTTTTATCTCTGAAAAAGATCCCGAGGGTTTTGGAATCATGTGGCTACCGGTTCACCGTCCCATAGACCTTCCAGGTGGATGCGTTTGTCAGAAGTACTGGCTACAACCTGATTACATCCAAGCGAGTGGCTCCTTTCGCCTGCTGAGGATAACGGATTGCTTTGAGCGTTTCAACAAAGCTGTCTACTGGCTTAACTTTATGTATCATAACAAGGTGGCTGATAAAGGTAAAGCAGTTACTGTGGGGGTATCATCCGAGGGGAAGCCTGCCAAACGCCAACATATGGACCCTACCCACATTGGCCTCCCAAAGGTGCTTCAGATGGACCCGAATTACCACCCTCCTCGTGGATCAACATCCCTTAAGCTCAATCAGGTTTTTTTTTTCTTTTGTTTAATGGTTTTTGTATTGGTGGCCTTTAATTATATTATTATTATTATTACTCTTGATGAATGTTTGGTTATAGGTTCAAACGGTGCCTATGATGGGATATGGCAAGCTTGTTCATACCCTTGATGGAAGCTATGTTTTGGTTAAAGGGAAGGTGGTACGTACAAGCTTCTCATTCATGTACATGTTTTGCATATATTTACAAGCTTCTCATTTTCCTGATTACTCTTGATGAATGTTTGGTTATAGGCTCAAACGCTGCCAGTGGAGGTCATCATATCTCATCTCTTGGGTATATTTGAGAAAGCTCGAGCAAAGAAATTGGAGGAGTATTTGGCTCAGGCGTCCCCTGAGTTTCTGATAGTCAGTGTCTTTTGTCTTTTCTCTCCTGCCTTTTTCAAAGAAAATGATGTATATTTTTGCATTGTGTGGTTTTGTAGGAGATGCTGGAGCTATGTGACAATCGGATGGTACTGTTTGACAAGGATAAGCGCAAGAAAGCCGAGCAAGTTCAGAAGCTTCTCTCACTTGTTGATTCCATCTCTAGAAACTGCAATAAGTAAAGGATGCTTATTATCATTGCTTTCTCAGGAGCTACTTGACCAGAATAAGGAGATGCTGGAGCTATGTGACAATCGAATGCTACTGTTTGAGAAGGATAAGCGCAAGAAAGCCGAGCAAGTTCAGAAGCTTCTCTCACTTGTTGATTCCATCTCTAGAAACTGCAATAAGTAAAGGATGCTTATTATCATTGCTTTCTCAGGAGCTACTTGACCAGAATAAGGAGATGCTGGAGCTATGTGACAATCGAATGCTACTGTTTGAGAAGGATAAGCGCAAGAAAGCCGAGCAAGTTCAGAAGCTTCTCTCACTTGTTGATTCCATCTCTAGAAACTGCAATAAGTAAAGGATGCTTATTATCATTGCTTTCTCAGGAGCTACTTGACCAGAATAAGGAGATGCTGGAGCTATGTGACAATCGAATGCTACTGTTTGAGAAGGATAAGCGCAAGAAAGCCGTGCAAGTTCAGAAGCTTCTCTCACTTGTTGATTCCATCTCTAGAAACTGCAATGGAAAACCGTTTGCAGATGAATTGTTCCATGAGCTTCAGGTGAAACCGTTGGTTTTATTAACAGTGTCTTCCTTTAATCTCTTTTGAAGTAGAGGATGCTTATTATCATTGCTTTCTCAGGAGCTACTTGACCAGAATAAGGAGGTTGAAGCGCTCAAGGGTTACGATACGATGCAGCAGGTGTACTTTCGTAAGCAAGTGGGGAACAAGGAGGGAGAGGTGAACGACAATGAGAGTGGGAAGGAGAAACAGGTCAGTGTGGCAGACTGATGGGGAAGAAGGGAGCAAAGCCGAGGTTGAAAATAGAGACTTTTCAAGTTGGGATCTTTTATATTTTCGCTATGGATAAGAGGAATAAGAGTCATGAGTTTTCCATGCTTGTACATAAGAACGCTATGAGACCTCTGTGATATTTCCTTTTGTAATCATTCCTGTACTTTGGATCCTTTTCTATTTGGATTTACACAAGGCAGGTATTGTTCAGTAAAAGGGGTGTGTTGTTCTTATACAAGAGTGACGAGAGAGAGAATGAGAGATTACAATAACAAACTTAACAGGTTATTCAAAGGATGAGATATATGGGTTTCAAGAAGCAAATAGAGATACCGACAGCCTTAACCGCATCACAGAGATGGTAACTCTACTTAATTATAAGTCTTTAATAGTGTTAATCTCTCATCTTCCTAAATGTTGTTTCATGTTAGCCGCAAAATATGTTAGGTTGTTTAACAGAGTTTCAACTTAGCTACAAGTTAACGTTGAAAGCATTGTGTAGCTATGCAAAATGTCCTGATGTATACCTTGATTTGTTACATGTTATTAGTGTGGTGCATGTATTCAATGTATGAGTTTTTGCTCCAAGACTTTTGGGTCATGGCTTAGTGATATACAAAAGAATACTTAGGACTTTTGGTCCAAAACTTTGGGATTATGTGCTTTGACTCAGTGATGATGATCTCTTTGAGTCCGTAGTACTTGGTCTTCTAAAACTCTTGTCAATCTGCTTATTTTGTGATGGTCTTTGTATTGTACGGTTGGCTTGTGTAACAAGTTTTGAGTTTCTTTCTTTTTGTCGCGTTCATTTTTTATTCACAGAGACATGCACAAACATTAAAGAAGCACAAAAACACAAAAAACTACTGCAAACACTGAAATTGTCATTACTAGAAAAAATGTCACAGTGTAATTAACAAAACAACTTGAACATGTCCAAAGAATGACAGAAAAATAGTTGAAAAACAAAAGCCAACTCACTCGTCCCCCGGGAAACACACCGCTTATTGAGCTTCCTCTACTTCTTCTAAGTGGTCACACGTGGACACGTGGTCAGTTCTCTTCTTCTTCTACTTCTTCAATGGTTTTCTCCTTCTTTTTTTATAATCTGTAATTAGGCTTTGCTCAACTGGACTTAAACCAGATGTGATGATCCAAGTACAAGGCCAAACCTGCCATCTGCATAAGTATAACTAATCAAATACAATAATACTGAGTCAAATTTTCTCATTTGGCTTGTCACTCATAGCATCACTATTGTTTTCATCATCATGCATCAAGTCTCCGTTGTTGTCAAGAAGTGGATATCTAGAAACACTCTTTTGCAAAAGCCTCTGAGACAACTTGTCTTGCTCAGCTTCATGCCATTGTCGGTGGCCAGAAACACTCTTTTGCTCGTGCCCAAGTTCTGTTACGGTGCAAGAATTGATGTCACAGCTGAAAAATGAAAACGTGGTGAGCCTAAGATGTGCAGCAGCGTATCTCCAAATGAGTGAAAACTATAGAGATGCAAATCTCATCTACCTCACCGGCGAGAGTTTCCTCAATGACAACGTTTTCGCAAATTGGGATGATTCAATCAAAGCCTTGGAGAGTTGCGACTTGCGAGCAAAACCTTATACCTCTCGCTGAAGAACTTCACATTGTCGCTTGGTGCGTCGCTTTTTTTTTTTTTTTGATATCAAGGCTTCTTATGCAGACGACACAAGTTTGTTCAATTGGCCAATCTGCATATCAGTAACTAAGAATGCTAAACGTTGGTTTAGACGGCGATTTTTAAGTTGACTAAAAAATGTATCTTATATGGCTTAGTGAATATAAGTTTGTGATTTATTTGGATTAACGAGAGAAGTTTGTATTTTTTTGGAGAATATGTGAAAGTTTGGTATATAAATGCCATTTTTCTCAATTTCAATTAATTTCAGCATATAATTAACCTAAACGAGCGTCCCATTATGAAATATAGAGTTTCTATATGGTTGACAAAAAAAAAAAAGAGTTTCTATATGTTTTCTTTTTGCAAGGCATGAGCAAAATATACTAAAACGATTTGATATGGGAATTGTTTACAAAATTACAGTATGGATGATGATTATGATATATGGATATCACACTCCCCAATCTCGAAAATCTGTGGTAAAACCTACGAAAATAAATTGTTTAAATGAGATTTTCTTCTGTTTATAATTAAATTCTAAGACTAAGTGATGATACATTTGAAAATGGAGACGAAATTCAACAAATATCCTATGTTCGTCCTTTGCCAGTCATGAGAAAACTAAATTATTTATAATATAGCAAGATTCTGTTGACATTTTTCGTATCTTAAATAATATAAATCAACGTTGATATTTTCAGAACTAGTATTATAAAAAAAAAGATCGGTGCTGTATACAGTATTTATAGAAAAAAGAAATAAGTATATAAATTATTCCCGGTGGCGCGCGGGAGTTTCACCAAGCGCACTTCAAAAGTTTAAGTCTACATTGCCGGCGATGGGTTGCATTTGCTTTAAACCTTTGCAATCTTCGTCATCTTTGTCTAATAAATCCACCCTCATCGACCAACGAGGTTAAATCTCCTCTTATACATATGCGTTGATGATGATCGAGAAACTAACGTTTATTGTTCTTTTTTTTTTCATTCTCAGCAGAGAATAACGATGACAATGACGGAAGCTCATGTCCTAGTTTTCGAGAGTTCAGTTTGGAACAGCTGAGAGTCGCTACAGACGGATTCTCCGCTGGGAACATCGTGTCGGAGCACAACGAGAAGGTTCCTAACATCGTCTACAAAGGGAGGCTCAAGGACGGCCGAAAGATCGCCGTAAAGCGGTTTCAGAGGCTTTCTTGGCCCGACTCTTCCAAGTTTATCGTTCGTCCTTAACCTATCTATACATACTACTGTTTGCTTTAGTTGATATGATTCTGCATAAGATTTCTCTGGTGCTTTTTTAAGGCCTGAGATTTACTGGGTCAAACAATCACGTACGGATTAAGAACATATTGATCTACATGTTTTAGATAATTACCTAAAATAAGGCAGATGATTTGTTTGGCTGTGTCCAGAACCGGCTCTGGAGGTTTAGTCTTGGCTTCATTTCTTTCCACTATATTTGACTTTTCTAGAAACATCTACTGAATGTGGCATTTTTCTATGTTCTGAACCTCTGTTGCATGGGGACTTGGTAGAGGACTGATATTGAGCTGAGCTTACTGAATATGGCTTTTGTTTTTGCTTTCAGGAAGCAGCACAAGCAGTGGGGAGGTGTAGGAGTGAGTATATGGCCAATTTGATCGGTTGTTGCTCAAATGGTCACGAGAGGCTTCTCGTTGCTGAGTATATGCCCAATGGAACACTTGCAAAGCATCTTTTTCACTGTGAGAGATCTATCTCCAATCGGCATTAACTTTACCATATATATATAAGGAGTTTCATTTGAGTCTAATTAACAACTGTAAAAAATGGTTTTTAATTTGTCAGGGGAGAAACGACCAATGAAATGGGAAATGAGGTTGAAGGTTGCGTTACATACTGCGAGAGCCTTGGACTATTGTAATAATAAAGGACTACACTTGTACCATGATCTTAACACATACAGAATATTGTTTGATAAGGTTAAAATTAAAGACTACACCTCAAAAAAAAAACTTTATTTCCCTGGTTTGCAAAAACAATAATCATTATCATGACTCATTGACTCATGTAAGTGTTGCAACAGGTTGGGAATCCAAGGCTGTCTTGCTTCGGTCTCATGAAGAGTAGCAGAGAGGGGAGGAGCTACAGCACGAACTTGGCATTTGCTCCACCTGAATATTTGCGTCTAGGTATAGAAAAGAGAAAGCTTGTAGACTTCTTTACCTAAAACATTCATCAAACTTTATGTGTCACTACTTTACTAGGTATTGTAATGCCAGAGAGTGTCATATTCAGCTTTGGGACTTTGTTACTGGATCTTATGAGTGGCAGACATATTCCACCGAACCATGTAACTCTCTCTCTTCTTACTCTGTGTGTCAAATCTTTTGGAAGTGAATTGGTTCTTCTTTTTTAAGTAGACTGATTAGTATAACTACAAACTCATGATTTTATAGCTAATTTTGTAATTCCAGGCACTTGATATGTTCCGTGGCAAAAACTATTTGGTGCTAATGGACTCAGCTCTGGATGGCCAGTACTCTGATGAGGACAGGACAGAACTAATCCACCTAGCTTCCCGCTGTTTGCGTTTTGAACCAGACGAGAGGCCAAGCATAAAGTTTCTTCTGATGGCTCTTTCAAGACTTGAAAAAGGAGAAGAGTTATTCCCAAACATCAAAGTGGACAAAAACCCTGTAAGTGTTTCTTCAAAGGTTCCAGAACTTTTTCAGTCTTTCCTATGTATCCATGAAACTTAATAATATGACAGACTCTACCATACACTAAACCTGCAACAAAGAAGAAGCCATTGCGCTTGACTCCTTTTGGAGAAGCATGCTGGAGAGTGGATCTAAGTGGCATACACGAACTACTGGAGAAACTCGGATATGGAGAGGATGTAGTGGTCACAAACGAGGTATAGAGAAACATAATCTCTTGATACCTCTCAATATCTCATTCTGAGGATCTTACAAAAATATATTGCAGTTCTCATTTGAAATGTGGACGGGTCGAATGCAAGAGAATACAGATTACAAGAAGCATGGTGATGCAGCATTTCGTGCTAAGGATTTTGAAACCGCAATAGAATTCTACACAGAGGTATCCATTGAAAATAATCAAGAAACCTTAATATACATTTTATTTTATAAAGATAACGAAATGAATTTTATAAACAGTTCATGAGCGGAGCATCAGTGGTATCACCAACAGTTTTAACAAGACGGTGTCTATGTTACCTAATGTGCGATATGTTTAGTGAGGCTTTAACCGATGCAATGCAAGCTCAGCTTGCATCTCCAGAGGGTTCAACCGCTCTCCACTTGCAAGCCGCTTGTCTCTTAAAGCTTGGGATGGTAGCTGAAGCTAAAGAGGCACTTAGACATGGCTCTTCTCTTGAAGCTTTTTAGAGTTACAACAACAACAAAACCAAGATTAGTATAGCTTCCTTCTCTCTACATACGTGTTTAGAAATGTCAACACATTACACATAGCATGTATACTTGTTTGTTTCATTTGAGAGAATCTCTTTGATGTACCAATCAAATTTTTGTGTGCTAAAACAAGATAGTGTTTCACACTAATTAGTAGGCTTGTTCCTAAGTCATGATACAAAGGTCAACACTCAAACTCATAAGTATAGAAAAAAACTATTTCTACTAAGTCATGATACAAAGCGATTGTATTCATCGTTCTATCAAATCCAGAATCTTCCGGGACAAAGTTTCTGGTGGATAGATTGGTCGTTAGCATTTGAAAGTCCATGCATCGACGACTTAGAGTGGCGTTCCAGTGGTTCTTGATAGCGTTATCTGTTCTTCCTGGGAGGAGCTTAGCGATTACAGACCATTTGTTTCCGTGGATGCCATGTGCTGTGATGATAGCCTGATCCTCTACCTCTTTATAAACATAAAAATAAGACAAAAGAAGTGTTACTGATGAAATGCTATTGAACCAGAGAATAAAATTTGACACTAAAATAACACAAAACTTGCGGATAATCAACTACAAACAAACGAAAACTATAGCCAACCAAAGTTACTATCCTCAAATAAACCTAACTCAGAAACAAAGATCCAAAGGTTACTCTTTTCCAGGTTTATTCAGTTCACACTAAAACGGACTAGTGATTCCGCAGATCACAATACAGTATAGCATACAAGAAATCACAAGAATAAATGTTCCTCCTTTCGAACTCAAAAACAGTGATCCAAAGTTTACTCTTTTCCAGATTTTTTTTTCAGTTCACACTGAAACGGATTAGTAATTCCGCAGATCACATTACAGTTGCATTTCACAAGCTATTAGTTTATATATCTATACTAGTACAAGCAACCAGAAGGATCAAAGATTACTCTTTTTCAAACTAATAACAAACAGTTACTCCAAAAAACAAACAGTTCACAAGCTTTCGAGTGTTGTTTACTCTTTCACACTCTACAGTTACATTTACTTTATTACCCTTATCATTAAGTCTGTCTTATCTTCCCGGGGATATTTAAGTAATTTACGTAAGCGATCAGTTTCGGCTATGGCGGGAAATTTCACTAGACTGATTGGCCTACTTAGGCCTTTTATTCAACTTAAAACGGTCTAGACCCAACAATACTATATTAAGCTGTATAATACTGGAGTGAGGCCTAATAAAGAAAAGCCCAAAATCATTAAAGTAAAGCAAGAGCCGTCAGATCAGTAAGTAAGTAAACAAACACGAACCGTTGGATTCAGGTCGTTAATAAGAAACCCTTAGATTAGTATAAAAACGAAACCAAAACCCTAGTTTCTTTCTCACACCGCCGTTCATTTTTATAGACAAAGAGGGGAAACAGAAGCCTTTATCCTGTGAGCAGCAACAATGGTGAAGGCAACAAAGGCGGAGAAGAAGATCGCTTACGACGCGAAGCTATGCCAGCTCATCGACGAGTTCACTCAGATCCTGGTCGTCGCCGCCGACAACGTCGGATCGACTCAGCTACAGAACATCAGGAAGGGTCTTCGTGGTGACTCAGTGGTGCTCATGGGGAAGAACACCATGATGAAGCGTTCGGTTAAGATTCACGCTGAGAACACCGGAAACACTGGAATCCTCAACCTCATGCCCCTCCTTCAGGTTCGTTTCACGTTTTTTAAGATTTTAATCGAAAGTTTTGATTTTTATTGGAAAGTTTTGATTTTTATTGGGATGTGTTTTTGTGTTTAGGGAAATGTTGGTTTGATCTTCACCAAGGGTGACCTCAAGGAAGTGAGCGAGGAAGTTGCCAAGTACAAGGTTTGATTATAGCTTTTTCAATCATTTATAGACATGATTGAGTTCTTACTTGCTGTTCCATAGCTCTTTACTGTCTTAATGGAATGTATAGCGAAAATTATTATTGTCTTCTGCATCAACTTTATCATACATGAATGAGTTTTTAACTAAATGTCTCTTATATTTTTCTTTGTATTTAATGTTACATAGTTCTGTCTTAATTAGTATGTGTAGCTAAAATGATTACTATACATGAATGAGTTCTTAATTACATTTAGTTTCACATTTAGCTGTTAGTTCATAAGAAATGATAGCTCTGTTGTTAATAGTATTTTTTTTATAGCTAAAATGATTACTGTCTTCCGCATCAGCTTCTGTAAATATTTGATGCTTTCTCTATGTGATTGGATTGAGATGGAACTCTCTCGTTTATGTATCTCTGTTTTGTAATATGAACAGGTTGGTGCTCCTGCTCGTGTTGGTTTGGTTGCCCCAATAGATGTGGTTGTCCAGCCTGGAAACACCGGTTTAGATCCATCCCAGACATCTTTCTTCCAGGTTTGTGGTTATTCATGCTTTGTAGTACTCTGACTTGTTTGTTAAGTTATTATTAACTCATAAATATGTGTTTGGGGATTTGTAGGTTCTTAACATCCCAACTAAGATTAACAAGGGTACAGTCGAAATCATCACCCCTGTTGAGCTCATCAAGCAAGGCGACAAGGTCGGTTCTTCCGAGGCCGCCCTTCTAGCCAAACTTGGAATCAGGCCGTTTTCATACGGTCTTGTTGTCCAGTCTGTTTACGACAATGGCTCAGTCTTCAGCCCAGAGGTTCTTGATCTGACAGAAGACGACCTTGTCCAGAAGTTTGCTGCTGGTATCTCCATGGTCACTTCCTTGGCTCTAGCCATCTCTTACCCTACACTCGCTGCCGCCCCGCATATGTTCATCAACGCCTACAAGAATGCATTGGCTATCTCTATTGCCACTGAGTACACTTTCCCACAAGCAGAGAAGGTCAAGGAGTACTTGAAGGTTAGTCTACTCAAATTGTGCAACTCTTTTATGTGATATTGAAGTGCTTTGTTTGTAAGTTTATATGTTAACGCTCTGTCATGATGATTCTGATGCAGGATCCTAGCAAGTTCGCTGTTGCTGTAGCGGCGGTGTCTGCAGATGCAGGTGGTGGTGCTTCAGGTGGAGCTGCCAAGGTCGAGGAGAAGAAGGAAGTTGTTGAGGAATCAGATGAAGAAGACTACGGTGGTTTCGATATGTTCGGTGATGAATAGATTAATAATATATCTATCGAGGTTATGTTTTTGTCGATGCTACACAAGTGTCGCTTCTTTACAAACGATGTTTTCAATGTTCTTGATTTTGACAAATTCAGATTTATGTTATTGTCTTTTTAGTATGAAGAAGTTTTCGTTTCTTTTGAGATGTTTAAATGTTTTGATAATTTCATCAAGAAAAGAACTAATTGAATATTCCTACTAACGATTCGTCCTTGTAGTCCACTGATTTCGAAGATGATCGATGGAGGTTCAATCATGTAGATGCTACAAGTGTTTTTTCCTTTTATGTATCACCAGTATCGCCAGATAGACTAAAGCCCAAATCTCGGCCCGGCCCAGCCCGGCCCTTTAATTAATAAAAACAGAATAAACATGATTTTGTTTCTACATATTGCAATCATATCCAGTTCTATTCTTCTTCCTCATTTTCTTTTCTCCAGGAGTTGAGCTTCGTTCTTGATTAAGATATTTTTAGTTTCGGTGAAGAATTTGAAGAGTCTTCAAGAAAGGGACAGAGGAAGGAGTCATTAGATTCACTTATACTTGTGTGTGTTGAGTTTTGTAAATTAGCTTTTATCAAATGGAGTTAGGATCTTCAATTGGGCCGTGCTTCAAGTCAGCAAACCCTCCTGTACTAACCTCTAGGAACACCAATCTCACGTTGAGAAGGAGAAGTCAAAGATTCTCATTCAGCGTCTCTGCTGTTTCGTATAAGGACTTCGCCGAGTCTGCTCTGCAAGAAACCAGGAAAAGGCTCGTTCTTGAGCCTTCACCTCTCCAGGTAGAATGCAATTACTTTGAACTTTAGTTGTCATTAGTACACAGACCATAACAAGCATTTGTTTTTGGTTACATTGAACTCGAGTTATCATTAGGACAAAACAATGCAAGTACACAAAGATTCTGGTGAAGTTAAGATTCAATTATTTATATAGCTGTCACATTTGTATAACTCATATTGAATCTTTATTTTGTTTCTGTGGGATATTATGTATGTGTTTTATGCATAGCGTCCAAGTGTACATGGAACTGATCCATTTCCATTTTAGGGCAAGCTTGACTCTGCTAAAGGATGCTTCTTTTCTTTTAATTTTCAGGAAAGGTACAGTAGCATGACTGGACTTGATGGGAAAACCCAACTTGAAATGCTTGCTTTCAAGTCTCCAAAGATTAGACTGTTGCGGAGCATGGCCATTGAGAACGAGACGATGCAGGTATATAACTATTATCTTTGAATATTTAAAGCTTTAGTATCTTTGTGTGAAAGAACATTGTTGCTGTAGTCCTCATTTCTCACCATCTCTTATGGTTTGTGATTGTTTCTAGTGTTCCCTTTGGGCATGTTCTGTAGGTTTTTGACTTTGCTGGTTTCATGGAGCCTGAGTATGACACACCTATATTCTGTGCTAACTTCTTCACATCTGCCAACACCAACATAGTGGTGCTGTAAGTCATTTTCTAGATGTGCTTGGAGTTAAATCCTGTCTATGCTGTCTGAAAGATTGAGACTTGATACCCAAAAGCTTACTGTTTTCTTAGGGACCTGAATCCTTTGCATCAGTTGACTTACCAGACAGATTACCAAGACAAGTATTACAAAAACATAATGTCCATATACCACAAATATGATGAGGTTAGCACAAGAAAAAACATGTAGAAGAAAAAACACTATGCAGATGAACTGATCTGAGGTTTCTTCATGCAGATTTTCCCATGGGGAGGTAAACTAACCGGTGAATCCATAAAGTTTTTTTCACCTTTGGTGATGTGGACCAGATTCTCGTCTAGCCAAGAGAAGCACAAGGCTTTGTTCACTGCGTTTCTTGAATACTATCAGGTGTATTACTCAGAACTTGTGTGTTGCTTGGCTAAAAACCTAAGGTTTAACAGTCAAACATGTGTTTCTCTTACCCTAAAAGGCATGGTTTGAGATGACGATACAAGTGAAGGAGGAGATGGAGCCATCTCAGGTGAGAGCTAATCGTGAAGCACAGCACAAGTACCTGACATGGCGAGCACAAAAGGTGATTGACTTTCTTTTTAAACAAGACATTGTATTCTGTATTTGTTGTTAAGAGTGAATCTTTGTCTGGTGTTGGTAGGATCCTGGACATGGTCTTCTTAGAAAACTAATTGGTGAAGCTAAGGCAAAGGTATAGTGGTTTCACTTGTTGTTTCTTGTGAAGATGTTGTTAATAAATGATTTTTGAACAAAACCAGGAGTTGCTGAGAGATTTTCTGTTCAATGGGGTGAATGAGTTGGGCACAAAAACATTCATTGATTACTTTCCAGAGTACCAAACAGAAGATGGAGCTGTGAGTGACAAAAGAAGCATCGTTGGGAAGTCTTTTGAAACTCGGCCATGGGATTCAAATGGGCTATTCATCGGCTAAACAACAGCAGAACATGAAGTGAACTTGAGGAAGTAGGAGGAATAAGAAAAAAAACAGCAAGAAGAGTCTCTCTCAGCTATGTGTGTTAATACTTTAGTAAGCATCTTCATATGAGTGTTTTTGAGTTACCAACACTGGTTAGTTAATGTGTTGTTACCATTGTTTATACTCTGTTGGTAAATTGCATGATTGTCATCACCATTTTTTTTTCCTTTCCATTAGATATATCAACAATCAAACTGTTTGCAGTTTATATTTATGATTTTGTATTATTTATCAAGCTGTTATTGTTTATTCCTTCTTTTTTCTATGTAGTTAAGTGTGTAGATACAGAAGCTTATAGTGGTATATATCATGTGTGCTAGTATTTTGGAAATTTATGTTTACAAAACTATTTACTGTTCCCACGATATAAGAACATCGTCCGTTGTAGTCTAGCTGGTCAGGATACTCGGCTCTCACCCGAGAGACCCGGGTTCGAGTCCCGGCAACGGAGCATTTTTTTTACCTCGACTGAGAAGTATATCGTTGAAGTCGTTGGATTCCTTTTCTCTCCTCACTCGTCTCTCTCTCTCTCTCTCTCTCTCTCTAGGGTTCCGATTTCACTTTTCCCTTTTCCTACTGTACCTGCGATTGAACCTCCACCCTCTCCGTTGGAATTTCCTCGGCGTTAACGAAACTTCTCTTGCTTCAAATCAACCATGGATGTTAGACTGATTCCTCGAACAACGCTTTAGTACGTCTTCACACTTGTATAGTGACACACCTGATTCCTTGCTTGCCATGTTTTCCGATTTAGGGAACGAATTTTGAAAAATGTTAAGCTGAGTGAGATTTGTTGATTCGTCGTAGCTTCTAGGGTTCTTCTTCTGTTTAGTAGCTGAGAGAAATGGCAGAGAAGTAAACGGATCTTATGTGGATCTCTGGCTTTGAATCTTTTATTTGCTCAAATACTAGTATAGAGAGAATTGGGACTGATTTTGAGTTTGCATTTGTGTTGCCCTTCTTGCTGAGAAAGGATTTGTTAGGTTAATGCTCTGCTCATTTTCCCTTTGAATGGTTGCTACGATGGACTTAAATGCTTCACCCCAACCCGAAGAAGAAGAAGACGATGAGCCCTATGTGAGACATCTTGAAGATGGCAGGATTGAATCTGCAGTCGAAATAGCAAGACGGGTGGGTACTTTTTTATTTCTTTTCCACAGTCTGTACTATACAAGTCTAATAGTTAATAATAATATGGATTCTGATTCTGTGTCAGGAACGTGAAGAGAGGAGGAAACGAATGAGATACGACAAGCCAACGCATAACTCTCAACCACTCTTCCGTGATCAATACTATCAGAACCGGAATGCTCAAGCTTATGATAGATACAAGCTCCCTCAAGGTAAATAATACTCCCTTCTCTTACTCTTTTTTGTCTTTTTTTCCCGTTTAGGCAAATGCTTTAAATAGGGTGACTGTTTGACAGCCTGTCCGATATCACAGGTTGGCTGGATTGCCCTGCTTCTGGGCATGAGATAGGATTCATCGTTCCTTCCAAAGTTCCTTTGAATGAAGCTTACAACAATCATGTGCCTCCTGGTAGTAGATACTCTTTTAAACAGGTGATCCATAACCAGAGGATAGCTGGGAGAAAGGTAATTTGTGGAATCTGTTTGTCCTTTGTTGAAAATATGTGTCTGTCTAATTTTTTATTTAACACTAATTTCTCCGTTATCTAACTTATTGTGTAACGTCACTATCTTTTCAGCTTGGTCTAGTGATTGATTTGACAAATACAACTCGTTACTATTCTACGGCAGACCTAAAGAAAGAAGGCATCAAGCATGTTAAGGTAATAGGAATACATACTGTCTATGCCCACATCCTCCGTGAGTACTGTGATAGCTATAGCAGATTGCTTTATCTTTAGTTTACTTTGCTTGTAGATTGCATGCAGGGGTCGTGATGCAGTGCCAGATAATGTGTCTGTCAACGCGTTTGTCAATGAGGTATATGTTTTCTGTTGTCAAAAACCCAGGAATCATTACCTGATGTTGTAATTTATTTTTCTCTTGATGTTCTTGTTAAAGCAATTTTATCTACTGTTAGTATCTCACTCAAGAAACTGTCTTCAGGTTAATCAGTTCGTCCTAAATCTAAAACACTCAAAGAAGTATATTCTCGTCCACTGTACACATGGGCATAACCGGACAGGGTTTATGATAGTTCATTATCTTATGCGATCTGGGCCGATGAATGTCACACAGGTGAGTTTTTTCATTTCTCTCGTTGTACTTGTATCTGTGCACTTCATGTAACTCCTAAGAGTAAGGAATCTTATCATATGATGTCAGGCGTTAAAAATCTTTTCCGATGCCCGCCCCCCTGGAATCTATAAACCAGACTATATTGATGCTTTATACACATTTTATCACGAAATAAAACCCGAGAGTGTTATTTGCCCATCAACTCCGGAATGGAAGAGGTCTACCGAGCTCGATTTAAATGGTGAAGCTTTACCAGATGATGATGAGGATGGCGGTCCGGCTGGTCCTGTGCAAGTAAGCTCGGTGCTAACTAATAATTTTTTATTCAGCTGATCATCTATATACGGAAACTGTCATTACAACGATCTTCGTAAGGTTGAGACATGCCTTTTTCCCTTGTTAGTTAGGGAAACCATTTGAAGAACGGCTTATTACTGAATTCGAGCTTCAGAGTCCTTGTTTTATCCCACTTTACCATTTAGTGATATCTTTGAAAACATTGGTATTGCCTAAAGATAAAAACCTCTGACATGGGTTTAGGTAGGTTTTCAGAAGCTTCCATCACTAGTGAATTAACTTGTTTATCAGGAATTTATTTACTAGTTCATATTAATTGTTGCTGTTGAATCTATCCAATGCTGATAAAGCTCATAAAGTGGGCATCTAATTTCCATGCTTTTCTGGTGGTTATTTGTTTATATACTTTCTTATTGCCTTATTTTTTGCAGGAGGAAACCCATCAGGTGGAAGTAAAGATGTCAAATGATGACGTTTTGGGTGATGAAATTCCCCATGACCAGGAGGAAGGTTACCGGCAATTCTTTTATAGGATGCTATCTCTGAATATTGGGGTAAGAATCTTTAAATCTTGTTATAAGGTGTTCACACATAATATTATTTAGTTGTATCTACGAGTGTCTCACACCACACTTGATGTTGAATTTAATTCTCTTTGGTGTAAATTCATTTCATCTCGTGATTGATGTCTCTTATCCAATTGTTGCACATCCATCTAATGTCATGCTACTTGTAATAATTGCAAAAGTAGGTAATTAATTAGAACGTCAACTTGATCATATTGGTGCTCATTATTTGATGATCATGAAAGAAAGTTTTCCTTGGGTTCTAGGTACTTTTTCCCATTTACGGATGTTTCGTTATGAATCCTAAACCATGGCTTATTATTTAATTTCTGCTACTTCTTTTCTTTTGGCTTCTGTCGTATGCTTTTTTCTCAAGTGGCTAGGTCAACAAGGATATACTTTTGTTTTTGTATCCTTATATATCCATCTTTTCTTCATTGGCGCAATCTAACATGTGCTTGCTGAATTTACTTTTCTCTAATGTAGGGAAGAGGATGTTCGCAGTTTCCAGGTTCACACCCTGTTTCCTTAAACAGGTATGAATGAATATTTGCATTACTATTTGTAGTGCATGCAAAGAGGATTGAACTAGTGCATCCCCTTAGTTTCGGGCTAAATTACCATGTTAATTCAGGGATAATTTGCAACTGTTGAGGCAGCGGTACTATTATGCAACGTGGAAGGCCGATGGAACGCGATATATGATGCTGCTAACCATGGACGGATGTTATCTAGTAGATAGGAGCTTTAGATTTCGGAGGGTACAGATGCGATTCCCTTTCAAGCATCCAACTGAAGTGAGTAACATTCTCTTTGCTGAGGGGGATGTGTATCAATATCCACACAAAACTTGTCAATTTTCTTACTTTCTTGTTTATGGTTACCAGGGCATATCTGATAAAGTGCACCATTTCACATTGCTTGATGGAGAGATGATTATTGATACCTTGCCAGATAAACAGAGGCAGGAGAGAAGATACCTAATATATGATATGGTAGCAATCAACGGTCAATCAGTTGTAGAGGTTGGAAACTGACATTATTTATTTTCTTTCTGTGCTCGATAATGGTTGGATTGGTTCCGTTGTTTTAAATTGGCTCATAGGACTCTAAATATTTTTAGCTCAAGAACTGAGTATGTATGCTGGGCTTACTGTTGTGATTATCTTAGTGTGTTTGATATGTTCGTAATGCAATAAATCCTTTAAGAATTATGTATATGTATGATCCTTATGTTCATTTAGAGCGTCTGATACTGGTGGTGCGTATTCCATGCAAACAGTAGTACATCATCTGCTGCAGTTGTTCAGTATTCTTTGTTGCAGACTTTCAGCCTTCACATAATCTGTTTACGAATATACTCCCTGTCAGTATAATCAACTAGTTCTTTGACTTGCTGTATCATGTGTCATTTGCTTATAATTGCTAATGAAAACTTGCACAATTCAAAAATGAGCAGCGGCCTTTCTATGAAAGATGGAAGATGCTCGAGAAGGAGGTGATAGACCCCCGTAATCACGAGAAGGCCAGAAGTCAAATCTACCGATATGACCTCGAGCCTTTTAGGGTGCGTACTAAGAGTTACCATTTACACTCTTACAAGTCCTGTTTCCTTGTAAATTTTTCTATGGAGCTGGTACAATTGTTTTCTTAACTAGGTGCGGAGAAAGGATTTCTGGTTGCTTTCGGCGGTTGAAAAGATTTTGAAGGGTTTCATACCATCACTTTCACACGAAGCCGACGGCCTAATCTTTCAGGTAACCATATGACGGTAAAAGGATCTCATAGTTTTATACAAATGCAGAGATTGTGAAGTTTAGTTTTAGTTACGGCTTCTTAATAAAATCTCCTATTCTGTTAATAGGGCTGGGATGATCCTTATGTTGCCCGTACCCATGAAGGTCTGTTGAAATGGAAGTATCCAGAAATGAATTCGGTTGACTTTCTGTACGAGCAGGATGAGAGTGGCCGTGGAATGCTGTTTTTGTTTGAAAGAGGGAAGAAAAAGCATATGGATGGGAATACTGTTGTTTTTAGAGGTGCGTATGGTGATATGTCCGCTTATTGTTTTGTTAGTAGTAAACACTGTCAATCATAACTTATCATTACTTGTAAGAACTATTAGCTGATAATACTTAAAACTGTAACAGATGATTCAGACCCTGCGGAGTACTCCGGGAAGATTGTAGAGTGTTCGTGGGATCAGGATGAGCAAGTCTGGGTTAGCATGCGAGTCAGGGTCGATAAATCAACGCCAAATGATATCAACACTTATAGAAAGGTCAGCACCTCGCTTTTGTATGCTTGGTCGTGTTCTTTGGATCCGTATACCCAATTGTTGCATTATTCTTGTTCATACATTGCTATATGTCAATGTTACTTGGTGGTGATGGGGTTTAGTCTAAAACCACTGTTAATATTCAAAATAGGTGATGAGAAGCATAAAGGATAACATCACAGAGGAAGTGTTGCTCCAGGAGATAAGGGAGATCATCCGGTTGCCTATGTATGCAGACCGTATTCAAATGGATAGCAAAGCTGCGCGCCGCAGATGAAACAACACCTCTTGTTGTTGTCTCTCGACGCATACATGAAGCTGAATCAAGAAAGAGACATCATCTGCGGATGGCCGGTAATGTTCTTTACTCGTCTTCTTTGTGAATCCATGGTACTTGTATACTGCTAACAGTTTTAGGGTTTATTGTGGAATCATATATTCCGTTTGGCATTTGTGATGATGGTTTTAGCTTTGCAAAAAAGGTGTGTGGTACTCTTGTAAGTGATATTCATATATGTTTAGATGTAGAAGTTGTAATGGGACAAATAATAGTACTTAGGAAGGGATAATGTTGTAATCTTTAGTATTAGTATCATATTATTATTGGTTCTGTTTTACTTCAGAAGCAAACGATTAGTGTCAGTATCATGATTCCTATTCTTTTCTCGCTGGTATGTTTTTATTTGGATCGTTCTAAATATACAGAAATTTTACACAAATATTCTACCCAAGACAAAGTGAAGCAAATGTGTGGTGTTTGTAATATTTGTAATCAAAGAACGTGCTGTTTCTATTCAACAATTTAACTTTTGCTTAACCAGGTTTTCGATATTTTCCATACGGATTAAAAAAAATTACTAAAATATATTTAAATTTTTGTTAATTAGACATAGTCAACTAATAGTGTTGGAGACAGAAAAATATTAATAAAATTAATATATTTGTAATTAATAGTAAGATAAAAATCTATTGAAATTTTAAAATAATTTTTAATATAATATTCCAAAAAATTAAATAATTAAAACCCAAATTTTTGGGTCTCGAGAAGCCCAAATTAGAGCATACTTATTTAACAACCACAAAACTGGGTTTGAGCCTTTCAACGGTCGGGTATATGTATAACTCAACCTGGGGTTCTATGTTTTATGTAATCGCTGGTTCTGTTCAGGCTCAGGACAAGACTTCCTCAGAAAGAATAGCTTCTTACCATCGACCATTGCACGATTTGAATGCTGCTTCGGTTTTCATCGAATCAATGTCGGTAATTATATATAGCTTCTCCCCGATATCGAATATCAGATGAACTCAGAGACTAGTTGTTTGATGAAGCTGCTTTGACGGTCACAGAAATGTAGAAAGTTAATAAAACTGTTGCCAAGATGATGTTTGAGCACGTAAAATAGAACAAAAGCGATGGATAATATGTCTAACGATTAGTTTCAAATCAATAGAACACTTTACAGTTTGAATACATTGACTTGTTAATTAACATTTCAAAACTATTTCAGATTCTAAAGCTGTTTGCAATGTGAACATACAATTACAACATTGTATAATATTTCATTTATCTCATTTTCTATTAACTTCTTAATTTTTGTAGTTTTCATGATCAGACTCGAACCTGTGACCTACAAAACCGAATCCACCAAACTAATGTTGAGACATGTAATCCTTTTAGTTTTCAACTTTGCCTTTTCTATCTCTCTTCGTTTGAGGACTCCTACTACAGATAGCTGCTGATTTTCATGGTAATGGTAGACTCATTTTATAGAATAGAACCATATCCAGATAGATATATTTGGTACTTTTGATATATGCGTTTATTGGATCCACAGTGCTATCCTTTTGATAAAAAGAGAATTTCTAGATACGTTAATAGTAATAAAATATAGTATTATGTTATAGGATAATTGTATAAATGTATGCACCAAATTTTAGCAAAAAAGAAATTGTATAAATGTTCTCCCACCATCAAAATGAGCTCCAATGGTTTAGGAGGAACACATAGTTGTCATGTAAAATATGAACGGATTCAAATTCATGTGTATAAAATGGTTGTAAAATTACTAAATAATGAATTAGTTATAAATCGTTATTAAAGTTGGGAACAATTAATCATCTAAGACACAAAACATTATAATAAGGCAAAGCCAAGAAATTTGTCTTGTTTTGGGTGCGTTTCTTGTCTTGCTTTAGTAACATGCTAAAACAATAAAGAGTCCTCTGCTTTATTGGGATTCCTCATTCTAATAAACAAATTTTTAAAAGAAAAATCCTCCGAACAAGTTTTGAAAATAGATGTTCACAAAAAATTAAGTTAACTATCCACGTTTATACTTTGCGAGCTTTGATGTATACCGTCCACGTTTCTTTTACCAAAGTATGTCTTGTTCTGTTCATGTTAACAAATACTACTATACAAGTTAACATATTTTCCCACCATGTGAAAAGTCGTAAACAACGGTGTTTATATTTTAACGTGTATATATACATGACATAGACTTATACATCACATACTCATAATACAATAATATAGATCTGTACATTACAAGTTAGTATAATATACATGGACACTTATTAGTTAAAGAGTATCTGAGTAAGAAAGGAGGTAAAGAGACTTTCATAAATGTGAATAGAATGACATACAGAAGCATGTTGGGTCCAAAATAGAGGCTTTTATGTAAAATAATAGTAAATCTTTTGCGATTTAAAAATATATATAAAAGTGAAAATTAAGCTAGGCTGTTTTTTTCTTCTTGATTAAAATTGGGAAATCAAAAAGCCTTTGATTTCTGTGAGTTGTCGAATGTTGTGGGCCAAAAGGTTCATACTTTGATTGTCATTTTCCAACTCATCATTTCTCATGTAATCATTACATTCCTCTTTTTGTTTTCCTTTACCTTTGATCCAATATGTTCCATTTTTCTTACAAAAATTTGCAATCTTATCAAAGATAGTCTAATAATTATTGGTAATGCTTATTTTTATTAAAACGTCAGAAACCAACTAAGTTTGGAGCGAGTGAAGCCTGGAAAAGTTATGATCTAAGGCATTTCCAATCTATAATACTATTTTGATATCAAAATCATATTATTTTAACATAGTTTAAACATTTAAAAAAATTCCAACCACAACAGTACATTGTACACTAATTTTTTAAAAAATTACTAAAATATTTTTTTTTGTTATGATTTAATATTTAAAATATAAATTATTATTAGGTGCGAAAATCATACTAGAAATATGGTTTAATGTTGGATTGGAAATGATCTTAGATTTATCAAAATTATGATATTAGTTAATTTGTTGAATATATTTATTTCATGAACAAGTTGCACCAATTGAAACATATCAAATGGTTGCGAATAACGAGTTAAGCTTCTAATTACTATTACATTTTTTGCTATTTCAAGTAGTTTTTGGGAGGTATTTAGGTTGATTAAAGAGAGTTAAAGTATTTGTGTGTCTCAAGTGTTTAGGGTTTGTGTTCACATGGTTATCTGTAAGCATGAGCTGGTATGTTCTTTGTTGTTCGGTGACATAATGTTGACTGTGAAAAGTAAGTGAAAGATATAGATTCATCTTTGGTCCATGAATCTCTTGCATGTGTTAAATCTTACAAATGTGTATAAGAACTGGAGTGAGTATACACTATCTAGTCAAGGCAAATTTTGGTAAGGAAGATGTATTGTATAAAGTGGTGAGTACCAATTCATAAAGAGACATCATCAAGCAAATCAACTATACCGTTTTTCACTGTCACAATCTCTTACGGTATTTTTACCGCTTCACAGCATTTTACCATGCTTATCTTTTATATCAAACATAATGTTTTTTTTTTTTGAGAAAGGGCTTAACTTGATGTTTCTTGTTTCCTTCTTTGTTTTGATACCCATAGAGAAGGAAAATCTTAATCATTATATTTAACTCATGATTATATATGTGACACAGTCTAAACATGATATATTTTATAAAGCGTTGAGATAATTATTATGTTCTATAGAGTATATTGCATTACTATCATAACTGGTTTGTAATAAATTAGTTACGCATTGTTATAATTAAAGGGGTTTTTGTAAGATATTTTACCCCGACTAAACAAAATAATTACAAGGATTTCTATCTTTAAATCTCCATTCATTAAAATAAAGAGAACTATTTTTGTCAACATTTAATCAATTACCAAGCGCTAAAGTGAAAGGTGAAGTAATAATACAATAAAACACCCACACTAGTGGCATTGATTGCGTGAGGTTTAGTGGGATAGGAGGCAACAATGGGCGGCCGTGCCTCACACACCGTGCCTCACACACACATATACACACGATGCTCAAATAATTATAAAAAAAACACTGACGACTTCATAAAAGACTTTTACGATGATGAAAGTATATATTTGATACTAGAAAGACAATTGATTAATATACAAAGTAGATAAGGTAACAAATGATGAATTATGAACGTGGAATATGATGTAGTTGGAAGATTCTCACCCAAACGTCTGATAATATATATACATAAATACACCTCGTTCTGTATATGTTTTTTTTGGATGTCTAATCTGATAAAAAAAATTATAATGACAATTAGCAAGTTGCTCTATATACATGTTTCAAGATTAAAAGATCAATTAAAAATCGAAGATCGTAATCAAATTTTCACATATATATTAATATATATTACATTTTCAAAAAACGTATATGTAATTTCTACTCTAAGAACAAACTTATTCCACAAACAATAAAAGCGTTTAGAAGAAGGACAAGATTTGCTTCCCATGCTAGAGACATTCAGAGACCGTACTAGTACTACCACGATAAAAATATACTTCCAAAAATCAAATTAATATGCCTCCACAAAACCTCACACAGAATACATTTTTTTTTGTCAAGAACCTCACACAGAATACATATACTTCAATTAAATATGGTTAGGACGGGTCTCCGTCTGCACCCAGGTAGGGGGTTCGATCCACGCCGGAGGGAACTACCTTGCAACGCTCTTGTCACCCACACGGATATGGGCCATGCTTTCGGCCCATTTGAAAAACTGGGAGGGGCGTCTATCCGTGGACATTCCTTCCCCTTGGGGATTAGTCTGGGCCTTCTGGGCCTGGGATACCCCCAGGTTAAACAAAAAAAAAAAAAATTAAATAAATAAATAAATAAACTTGCGAAAAGAACAAAAAAACATAAAAGAAAAGAAACAAAAAGAAAAGCCAAGACAAATTTGATCAGACAAAAGAAAAATAAAGTTAAAGGTAATAGCATGCATCGCAAAAAAGCATATAAATAATTCAGTCTTCGAATATTTGATAACGATAACTTATAAAATATTTGAACAATATTTTTTCACAGCTCTGTTTCGATAAAAACTATTCAACCCCATTCAAAAAATAAATCGTAATACTACTAAACATTACATCACTTTCAAAAATACATATATGGAATGAAAAATTGTTCATTTTTTTATTTCTGTGTTTTTATTGGCTACTAATAATAGTTTATAATAATTTAAAATCACGGAAAATAAATAATTACAGAAAATGATATATTATAGATTTAAAACATCTATAAAATTAACATACAATCTAATTTTTAACTGAAAGTATAAGTAAAATACGATAAAATTAAATTTATCATGTGTATTACTTTAATAAAATGCGTACTTTCCATCAAGATAATCATTTTTTTTCAATTAATCTATCCTGTGCCTTAAAATTCAGTCTGATAAGTGTTCGAAAATCGAGAAGCTTTAACTGAAAAATATGAAAAAGAGAAAAAATAGAGAGAAAAAGAAAAAGAAAAAAGAAGAAGAGAGAAAGCGAAAGGAGAGAGTGTCATAGAGACAAGAATTTAGTCCCGAATCTTTAAAATTCCAAAGAATCCCTTTTATTGATTTTTCTTTATATTTATAAAAACTAATTATTACTGTGGTTAAAGCAGTAATTTTCCTAGTTGACGCAGCAGTTGCTATGATTGATGCGATAATTGACATGGTTATTACTACGGTAGAACTGTAGAGAAGCAGCACTGACAACTATTTTAATATTCAACTTGTATGGTAAAATAATTCAAAACGAATTTTATTTACGTATTTAGACCAGAGAATTAGTTGCATTAGATGTCTTAAAATGTATCAAACAATTATTTATTGGATGCTCGATTTTGTTGCTCTTGTTTTTTGCTAGCAGGGTGAGCGATGGTGCGTTACATTATGTTCCTTAAATGTTTTGCTTCGTTGAATCACCACTATATTTTATATTAAAATTTAAGTCAAAAAGAGTTTTATTTAAACTGAAACAAGTGTTGCTTTCGAATTTTGTCAAAAGCAGTGTGAAAATTTCGATTTTTAGTTAAAATCGCTTTTGACAAAGCATGCAAATGATCCACTTTGTCACTAACCCAACACGCAGCGGGTTTATATCACACGAGACAAACCCCGAAGAAAATAGGCATGTTAGTATTCACTAAACCATAGTCACTTCACTTTGGTAAAACTTATTCTATCCACAGGCATGTTAAGAAAAAAGTGTAATTGAGGAAAAGGACCAAAGTTTATTGGGAAAATCTAATCTATTAAAACTGAAGTACAAAAAAAAATAACCCTTAGTTTTCCTAATTAATTACCATCCTATGCCACTACCATAAAAAGTTTTATATTTGTCGCTAACATTAATAGTTGGATTGACTAAAATGTTTCTTCTACTTAATTAAACCTAACCACCGTAAACTTAAAAGATATGGAGATCTCATTTATTTCTAAATACTAACTCTGACACAATTTATATTTGAACTAATTTCCTATTTTAAGGTCAGCAAAATCTACACGTAATATGTATGGTAGCAGTAAATATTTTCAAAGATTTGAGCATCTTTGAGATCTTTGGTAGATTCTAAATATGCTAATCGTAATGTATTCTACTTTTAACAGATATAACTCATAGTTTTCTATTTTTTTATTTCCAATTTTACTGTCAGAACCAAACCGAATCCGAAGTTATCCGAACCGAACCCGGACAAAAAAATAGCTAAAATAATAAATGGATCATCTCTAACCTCCTATCCGAGTTATCCGATATCTAAAATAAATATATTTAAAATATTAAAAAACATTTAAAAGAAAATAAATTATTATAAAGAAATTATTATAAAGTATTGAACTATTCAAAGTATCTGAAACTATCCGGATATTTTAATCCAAAGTAGCCAAAATTATCCATTTTAATTTAACTACTCGAAATAACCGAACCGGAACCTAAATCACATGAGAACCAATTTTTCAGGTATTTTCTGATTACTAATTTTACTGTCAGAACCGAACCATACTGAATCTGAAGCTATCTGAACCAAACCCAAACCAAAAATAGTTAAATAATAATGGATCCTCTAATTTTGTATCCGAGTTACCCGATATCCAAAATATCTGAACCCAACTGAATCGATGCCTGAAACTGCTAACTTATAAAACAATCTATATTATTAAAATAGAAGTACAAATATAAAATATCCCTAAGTTTTCCAACTTATTTACAATGACATGCCACTGAAGTAATTAAATGAACCTATTAAGGAATCATTGTCTTTTTCTATTTATTAAAACATTTCCTAAATCAAATTTAGCTTAATTTTTGTATTTAATATATTTTCTTACACGAATTAACTAATTTTTAGGGATGTTCGAATTTAAAATCGATTTTAACTATATTAAACTTGGATAATGTTACCATTAATTATTTTGAACAAAAATCAAGTTTAAATTTGATATTAAACAATATTATGAATATTCCTAAAATATATGTTTAATTTGAACAATAAAATTTATATATGCTAAGATTTAAATATCTTTAAACAACTTATAGAACAATATGAGATATTTGTAAGTGAATATTATTTGATATAATATAATCTCACCTATGATTATATATATTTCAAAAATTTCTAACATATACGTTTAATCATTTCAGTTACTATTAATTATTTTCAACAAGAAAATTTAAATATCTTTGTAAAAAATGTTTAATATTTATAACCAAATATTATTTTTCTAACGTATCTAAATCTCACCGTATGATCCAAATCTGATCAAAATATTTAAATTCTTATTACATTTGAAAAATAATTTCATGTTCAAAGAAATATTACTCAAACATATCAATGAATCAATATTTTATCAAAAGTTTAGTAGCGGACACGGGTCACTATTTTCTACAGCACGTAAAATATTTGATTGTTATATTTATAAAATATTTAATTAAAATACGATAAATATTTAAAATCTAAACCAATAAACATTAAATAATATTTATTGATATAAAAAGGAAAATAGCAACCCGTGCGGGCGCACGGGTACAAGCTCTAGTTATCTTTTAAATCCTGAACTTTCAAATTTGGTTCAAAAAAACCTTAAACTATCGCTTGAACCATTTAAAGCACAAACTTATTTTGACTAACCGTTTAAAGCCTCAAATTAATTTGACTAAGCCATGTTCAATACGTCGTTGTCTCGGCTAACGACACGATTAAACGGAGTTAACTTTCGTTTACTGTTCCCGTTAAACTTAAGCTAAGTCGTTTTGAAATTAGAAAAACCCCTAAATTTCTATCTTCTCAAAATCGCAATTCCTAATTTCCCAAATCAAAAATACAAACTCTCTTTCGATTTCAAGATGAATTTATCTTCAGAGGAACAATCCGAAGGAGGAGAGCGTGGATCCCCGACGAAGTGTGAGTGTGGATTACGTGTGGTATCTTTGCTGTAAAAGACACAAAAAAGTCCGGAAAATGTTATTCTAAAACTCGAAATTATTGATTGGGAGATTACTAATCCACACTCAAAATTAAGATGCTATTTCGAGTTTTCTATTTTTGATAGATAATTTGTATTTTTGATTTGGGGAATTAGAGATTGCGATTTTGAGAAGATAGAAAATTAGAGGTTTTTCTAATTTCAAAACGACGTAACTTAGGTTTAACGGGAACAGTAAACGGAAGTTAACTCCGTTTAATCGTGTCGTTAGCCGAGATAACGACGTATTAAATATAGCTTAGTCAAATTAATTTGAGGCTTTAAACGGTTAGTCAAAATAAGTTTGTGCCTTAAATGGTCCAAGCGATAGTTCAGGCTTTTTATGAACCAAATTTGAAAGTTCAGGATTTAAAAGACAATTTTCCCAAAGTTTATTGCGTAAGGGATTTTAACTTTTTTAAATATTTTTTCATAACGAGGAACAAAATAAGATTTGGCTTATATGATCAATAAAGCTGGTTAAAAAATCTACTAATCAGCATAATCCATTTTCCATCTTTTGATTTAATATTAAAATCCTAGATAACCACACTAAAACAAAATATAAAAAAATTAACTTTTAAATATTTTTTTTGATAATTTGTATTTCTTTTTGTTTCGTTTCTATTCATCTCCTTTCTTTTTCAATACCTTGGAGGCAGACCAAGTTTCAGAAACAACACAACCAATCTCTCTCTCTCTAACGTACGTGTTGTCTCTTTCTCTCTCTCTATAACCAGAGAGACAGTGATGTCACTACTCTAATCAGAGGAACTCAGAAAAGGATCAATCACCATTTCCCAGTCATGAATCCAGCAACCGACCCCGCAGCTGCTCTAGCTCCGCCTCCACAACCACCGCAGCCCCACCGTCTCTCCACCTCCTGCGACCGCCACCCGGAGGAGCGTTTCACCGGTTTCTGCCCTTCCTGTCTCTGCGAACGCCTCTCGGTCCTAGACCAAACCAGCAACGCCTCCTCCTCTTCCTCCCGCAAACCTCCGACCATCTCCGCCGCGGCTCTCAAAGCCCTCTTCAAACCCTCCACCGGAAACGCCGCCGGAAACGGCCGGGTCAAACCCGGGTTCTTCCCGGAGCTCCGTCGCACGAAGTCTTTCTCCGCGTCGAAGAACAGCAGCGACGGAGGACTCTCCGGCAACGCGTTCGAGCCGCAGAGGAGGTCCTGCGACGTCAGGCAGAGCTCTCTCTGGAACCTGTTCAGCCAAGACGAGCAGCGAAACGTTCCCTCCGCCGTCGCCGTCGGCGAGGTCGACGTCGAGCCTAGGAAGTCCAGCGTCCAGGAGCCTGTTCCGGAGGTCAACGACGAAGAAGAAGCCGAAAGCGACGAGGAGGAGCTTGAAGAGGACTACGTCGAAGCCTGCGACTTTGAGATTGTTAACGACTTCTCAGGCGAACTTAACGGCGTTAAAAGCGAAGTTAACGGCGTTAGAAGCGACGTTAACGAAATCGTGGAAGAGATAGAGGAAGTGGAAGTCCCTGAGGAGGTGAAGCCAATGAAGGAGTACATAGATCTCGACTCTCAAACCAAGAAGCCATCGTCGGTACGACGTAGTTTCTGGTCAGCCGCCTCTGTTTTCAGCAAGAAGCTCCAGAAATGGAGGCAGAACCAGAAGCTGAAGAAGCGGCGGAACGGCGGCGACCACCGTCCCGGATCGGCGAGGCTACCGGTGGAGAAACCGATAGGGAGACAGCTCCGTGACACTCAGTCGGAGATCGCCGACTACGGTTACGGCCGGAGGTCGTGCGACACCGATCCTAGATTCTCCCTCGACGCCGGAAGATTCTCTCTCGACGCCGGAAGATTCTCCGTCGACATCGGAAGGATCTCGGTCGACGACCCTCGCTACTCGTTCGACGAGCCGAGAGCCTCGTGGGACGGGTCTCTGATCGGAAGGACGACGTTTCCTCCGGCGGCGAGACCACCGCCGCCGCCGTCTATGCTCTCGGTGGTGGAGGATGCGCCGGTGCACCGTCACGTGACCCGAACGGATATGCAGATTCCGGTAGAGGAACCACTTCCACCACCTCAGGTGGTGGTTAATGCATCCAACAATGTGTCCGACCCGGTTATAATCCCGGGCGGGTCGATCCAAACCCGGGACTACTACACTGACTCATCGTCCCGGAGGAGGAAGAGTCTCGACAGGTCCAACTCCATAAGGAAAACCGCCGCGGCTGTTATGGCGGATATGGACGAGCCAAAGCCGCCAGTGTCAGTAGACACTTACTCAGGATCAGTAAGGGACAACAGCTACGGTGTGGAGATGAATGATAACGGTTTTCTCCGGGAACCGGTGATCACCGGTGAGAGGAAAGTGAGTGGTAATGATAACAACAAGAAGTCGAGAAGGTGGGGGAAATGGAGCATCTTGGGGCTTATTTACAGGAAGAGTGTTAACAAGTACGAGGAAGAGGAGGAAGAGGAGAGGTATAGGAGGTTAAACGGCGGGATGGTGGAGAGATCGTTGTCGGAATCATGGCCGGAGCTGAGGAACGGAGGAGGAGGACCGAGGATGGTGAGGAGTAACAGCAATGTGAGCTGGCGGAGCTCCGGGGGTGGAATGGGGAGGAAAGTCAACGGGTTGGAGAGGAACAAGAGTTCAAGGTATTCGCCTAAGAATGGGGATAACGGAATGTGGAAGTTTTATTTGGCGCCGATGAAAGGTAGCCGGAGAATGAGCGTTGGAGGAGGAGCTGGTGGTGGTGGCGGTGGTGGGTGGGGGAATAGTCACGGCCATTCTATAACGAGGAATGCTATGAGGATGTATTGATGATCAACATGTTCATTGGGTGGTTCGGTTTAAGGGTTTAGCTCTATGAACCGTTTGGTTTTTGTTGTCATTTTGTTGGTTTGGTTTAATTTCGGTGCAATTGGTTTACTTTTAAATGTTAAGGGGAGGGGCATTTCAAATGAATGACTTGTTGACGTTGTCTATTATAACCGGAATAAACCGCCTTTTAACCATGGTTCCAGACTTTCAGTTTAAGAACATCTATTGGCTTTCGGTTCACAATCCTAATTAATGGCCAAAGGAAGAAAAAAATAAACCCAACTCAAACCAAAACCAAAAAATGTATATGCCAACTATTTTATTAAAATTCTGATCAACCCAATCAATTCAATTCGATTTAAATTAAATCAAATAAAAAATTAAATCAAACAAAAAACAATACAATAATTTGATCAGATTAACTAAATATATTAGTAATATTATTTTTAAAATGGTTAAATCATTCAAACTAAACAAATAAGCATGGTTCTATAAGTTTTACTTCTTAATAAGCAAATAAACATAATAAACAATAATTTTTTTATACTACCATCAAAACCAAAAATATAATAATTTTACTAAATTTAAAGAAAATAATTTAAAATTGTTGGATCTAAAATTTTTTGATGTTTGATTTTATATTCAAACATATACAAATTAATGAATTATTTATGAAATATTTGTTTGTTATATTTATAGACTGATTTTTCTTAACCAGATCAGAATCAAATTAAACCAATTCAGTTGATTTCAATTATTCTTGGAACCAAATTAACCAACTCGAACCAAACCCAAAGCAAACCAAATTTAAATCTATACTATTAAAGTACAAGCACATTTGGATTTTTACTCTATTTACCCCTATTAAAAAAGCTTTCTTTTGTATTCATTAATGACATTTTGGACATTCTGCATTGGTTTCTTTTTAATTGTTTTTGGTTTGTCATTAACCACCGGTTTCCTAATTCAATTTTGGTATGTGATTATTCCGTGTTTGATACTGCATCATTTTAATATTTTTCCAACCGGACATGTTTGAAACTGCATCGTTTTTTCTCAAACTATTTAATAGTTTGGTTTTAAACCGCTTTTCCTAAATATAATCCCAACTATCTAACAAAAATTATTTATAAAAAATAAAAATTGTTTATTGGTTCAACCAGTGGTTCAACCGGTAACTGGATTTCGATTTTAGTAGTTTTTATTGGATTTTTAAATTTTGTTTTTTTTTTCAAACCCAAATTGAATTTATCTTTGATCAACCGGTAATCCGTTCAACCGCAGGTCTCAGTCGAATTTCAAAACACCGATCAAAACTATAAAACTGTTATATTGATTTATATTTAAAATATCTAATTCAAAATTAAAAACCTAAAAATACATGTATAATATAGTTTTACCGAACATAAATCTGGATATAAAATACATATATGAGACGGATTATATAAATACATATACAAGATAAATGTGATTATATAAAATTTTCACCAAACATAAATCCGCGCTTTGAAAGCGCGGGTCAAAATCTAGTTACTCAATTAAGTCACAGGAGTCCGACAAGAGCTGCTGTCAGAACCCAAAAACATGCCGGAGAGATAAACCATCACCGCAATCTCTCTCTCCCCATGGTCGTTTTCCCAAAATCGCTGTCACCCAAACACGTCCTCAAGCTCCTAAAATCGGAGAAGAACCCTCGCGCCGCCTTCACACTATTCGACACAGCGACTCGCCACCCAAACTACGCGCACTCCGCCCCCGTCTTCCACCACATCCTCCGACGACTCGCCGATGCTCGTATGGTCACCCACGTCTCCCGCGTCGTCGATCTCATCAAATCGCAAGAATGCAAGTGCGACGAGGACGTCGCGTTGTCAGTCATAAAAACCTACGGGAAGAACTCGATGCCCGACCGAGCCCTCGACGTGTTCCAACGGATGTCGGAGATCTTCGGGTGCGAGCCTGGGATACGGTCGTATAACTCCTTACTAAGTGCCTTCGTGGAGGCGAGACAATGGGAGAGAGTCGAGTCCTTGTTCGCTTACATCGAGACAGCGGGGTTGGTGCCTAATCTGCAGACGTATAATGTTCTGATTAAGATGTCGTGTAAGAAGAAGCAGTTCGAGAAGGCGAAAGGGCTTCTGGATTGGTTGTGGGAAGAGGGTTTGAAGCCTGATGTGTTAAGCTACAGCACTGTGATCAACGAGGTTGTTAAAGCTGGAGACTTGGACGATGCGTTGAAGGTGTTCGACGAAATGTCTGAGAGAGGAGTGGCGGCTGATGTTACTTGCTATAACATTTTAATCGATGGGTTTCTCAAGGGAAGAGATCACAGCAAGGCTATGGAGCTCTGGGAGAGATTGCTGGAGGATGCTTCTGTTTATCCGAATGTTAAGACTCATAACATAATGATTAGTGGTTTGAGCAAGTGCGGGAGGGTAGATGATTGCGTCAAGATATGGGAGAGGATGAAAGAGAATGAGAGGGAGAAAGATTTGTTTACTTATAGTAGTATGATACATGGGCTGTGTGGAGTGGGGAGTGTTGATCAGGCTGAGAGTGTGTTTACAGAGTTGGTGGAAAGTAAGGTATTTATAGATGTGGTTACATACAATACAATGCTTGATGGGTTTTGCCGCTGTGGGGAAATCAAGAAGAGTTTGGAGTTATGGAGAGTCATGGAGCAGAAGAGTTCAGTTAACACAGTGAGTTATAACATTTTGATAAAAGGGTTGTTGGAGTATGGTAAGATAGATGAAGCAACGATGATTTGGAAGCTTATGCCTGCGAAGGGATACACAGCGGATAATATAACGTATGGCGTTTATATACATGGGTTGTGCGTGAATGGTTATGTAAATAAAGCCTTGGGGGTGATGAAAGAAGTCGAGAGCAGAGGTAAGCATCTGGATGTTTATGCATATTCGTCGGTTATAAACTTTTTGTGCAAAGAGAGAAGACTAGAAGAAGCGTCAGATTTGGTTAAAGAGATAAGCAAACATGGCGTGGAGCTTAACTCTCATGTCTGTAACGCATTAATGAGTGGTTTAATCCGAGACTCGAGGCTTGGTGATGCTTCTTTTCTGCTGAGAGAGATGGCGAAAAACGGTTGTCCTCCCACTGTTGTGTCTTATAACATTCTTATCGACGGCTTGCGTAAAGCAGGAAAGTTTGGTGAAACATCAGCTGTTGTGAGAGAAATGCTTGAAAACGGATGGAAACCAGACCTTAGAACATATAGTTCACTGTTAGGAGGTCTTTGTGACGATGGGAAGATCGACTTGGCTCTTGACTTGTGGCACCAGTTTCTTCGAAAAGGTCAAAAGCCTGATATGACCATGCATAACATTCTAATCCACGGTCTGTGCTCTGCTGGGAAACTTGACGATGCGATGAAACTCGCGGCGGAGATGGAGCATCGGAACTGCGTTGCGAATCTTGTGACATACAACACGTTGATGGAAGGATGTTTCGTAGTTAGAGACAGTAACAGCGGCATGGTGATTTGGGGTTACATGTACAAGAAAGGGTGGCAACCTGATGTTATATCTTACAATACTGTACTGTCAGGGTTGTGTATGTGCGGCAGAGTTAGGCACGCTATTGAGTTCTTTGACGATGCTCGAAAACATGGCATTTCCCCAACCGTTGTCACCTGGGACATACTCGTTAGAGCTGTCGTGAACTGCTAACTTAATGAATGTTAAAGGAAAGCTTAATATGTTGCATATTACTGTCGTCTAGGAGCTCAGGTAGCTATCTGTGATAAAGGTCGGGAATGCTCCTCCATTATTTACCGTGGAGCGACTTTTAGTTTTGAAGGTTGTGTTGTGTGATGTATCAGTGCTTGGAAGTGTCAGGAGGTAATCACAGTATATTATACATACATCACAAAGCATTTTGGGTGACTTGTAATTGATATGAGTAAAACATCAATGAGATGGATTATACATGCATCACAAGAACTTTGGTGACTTGCACTGGTTTGAATGATTTTGAGTAAACATCATTGAGATCTGATGCAAAAGCGAAACTGTAGCTTTATGTAACAAACCAAAAGTGATAAGTTTCCCACTTTGGGTCATGTCACATTGATTTATTTCGACTGATACAGAGTCCAATCATCTGCATCTCTCGTTCATTCCTTTATCTGATAACAATGTCCTAGCTCTTTATACTTTCCTAGAACTGGGAGAACGACTTACAATCTTTTAAACTGATGCAAACCCTTGAGCTTGCTTCGTCGAGATCCATCATGGCCTCTTTGAAATCGATGTCCTAAGATGTTTTTAAGAAAGAAAATTACTATTGAGTAATTATATATTTATAAAAAATGTTTCAATAGTAATTTTCTTAGTGTCATTCATGTGTTATCTCCCTTGTTCGAAACTACGCTAGGCGCTAGTCGGGCGGCGAGTTACCAAAAAATCGGGGAGTACTCGGAAATTACGCGGGGCCTAGTTTTAAATATAATTTAGTATATTTATAATATGTTTAGTTAATTTTAAACATGATGACACAAGTTCTTATATATAATTATAACTTTTTAAGATAATTTTTTGAAACGATCTCCTTTAAATTTATCGAACATTTAGATTTGAGCGTGTTTGATACGAGAAAATTCCTAATGTAGTATATATGTGTTTGTTTTGGGTTAGATAACTAATTGCAACTATTTAGTAATCAATAATTATACAAATCTAGTAAAAATAATCAATCGTATTTCAGCTTTAAAAAAAAAAAAAAAAAAAAAAAAAACTTAGGCGGTCAACGCGGGATTAGGCGGGAATTAGGCGGTCAACACGGGAATTAGGCGGTCAAACGCGGGTCAACACCTGGATTCACCGATTTGGCCCAACTCGCCGCGACCACTCACCGAATAGCGCCCAGGCGGCCGCCTAGGCGGCTAGGCGGCCGCGTTTTTGAACAGGGTTATCTCCAAGGTAAAACTCTGTTTTTCTTCTAAAATAGAGTGAAAGTGATTATAGAGTAATTAACAAAACAAAAAATAGATTACTCCATTTATTGAGTAAATTTTATTATACAGTAAGAAATAGACTAGGGTTAGAACATGTATTACTCCTTAACCACTTTTATTCCATTTTAGATGGAAAAATGAGATGGGATTGAAAATGTCCTTATTAGCAATATTTTAGTTTTAGTTTTATTATTTTAAAAATAGAAAATTACTATAAATTAAATATATATTAATAAAAATATTTTCTAATTATTTGGTTTAAAATATAAAAGTTTACTATCAAATAACTATATATATAAATAAGGAAATAATTATTTATTTTGGATTCAGACTTTTCCAGAAAAAAAGGAAATTATTATTAAATAGGAAACTCATGTAGGGTTCCTAGTCTTCATGTCAACTGTTGTATATACTGGTACGTAAAGATTATAAAGCGCAAGGCATAAGACAGAGAGACAAAAAGGAAAAACCTAGTTACAGAATACAGAGGGAAACAATGACGAAGATCTCCGATCTTCCGGTAAATTTAGTAGAGGAGATTCTCTCAAAGGTTCCCATGAAATATATGAGAGCAGTGAGATTAACTTGCAAAGAGTGGGACACTTTATCCAAGAGTCGAAGCTTTTCAAAGATGCACATTGATAAAATAAACGCAGGTCATGATGATCAGTCTATGATGGTCGCTGCCTTGATGGGTTACAGCCTATATCTCATGAAGGTCTTTCCCGTCGTTGATGAAGATCCATTAATAGAATATGAAGGTAAACTTAACAAAGAAATCAGGATATCTCAAGTTTTCCACTGTGACGGTTTGTTGTTATGCGTCTTGGAAGATGATTATGCCAAAGTTATCGTTTGGAATCCTTATTGGGGTCAAACAAGGTCGATAGAATGTAGATGTTCTTCGCCCCCAGACGGAAGGATCAGGTTCAGTTATGCTCTAGGATACGAGGAAAAAGGCTCATCTTGTCGTGCCTACAAGTTCTTGAGGTTTATAGATCAGTACGTTGGCGATGCGGTCGGAGACAAGTTTATATGGTACGAGGTTTACGATTTCGAGTCTAGTTCATGGAAGACTCTTGATGTTACTCCACACTGGTTTATACTATCTCATCAGCATGGCGTGTCTCTCATGGGAAACACTTACTGGCTTGCTTTACCAAGGAACATAGATCACGAAGACGCGCTTGATCGCAACCGCATAATCTGTTTCGATTTTACAAGCGAGAGTTTTGGTCCTCTTCTGCGTCTGCCGTTTGACGCTCGTGATGATGACATTGTGACTTTATCGTGTGTTAGGGATGAGAAGCTTGCGGTTTTATTCGCTCATGATGACGGATTAGCAATTCCATTGGAGTTTGAGATATGGATTACTACTAAGAATGAGACCGAAGAGGTGTCGTGGAGCAAGTTTTTGAGTGTGGTGGACGCGCTTCTGATTCCATATGATTTTTTCTTCATTGACGAGGAGAAGAAAGTAGCCATGGGTTTTGAATTAGAAGTAGAAGAAGACTCCACAACATTTAGCATCGTTGGAGAGGCTGGATACTTGAAGAAGCTGGAGCTCGGAAAACGTTTAGGCACAGACAGGTCAACTGCGTGCTCTTATGTCGCAAGCCTAGTTAACATCAAGCAACCTGATGCAGGATGTAAAAGGAAACAAGAAAGCGAGTTAGAAAAGCAACGATACGATCAAAACATGGCGAGACTTGTTGCAATTGAAAAACGTACCAGGGTTTGGTAACCTCCAGGAGGAAGGCCAAAGGAGATTTTCACTTTTTATATGTTTTGTTATTCTTATTTGAGACCATATACTTAACTTATCTTACCATTTAACAATTTTCAATGTTAAGTAGACTGAAGTAACACAAATCATGATTTATTCTTTGGTCTTATATTTTCGTTTCTAATTAAAATTCATTGGTATTTTCAAAGCAAGTCAATAGTGACTAGAGTTACATGTAAACGATTTACATAATCCTTTTTTTTTTGATGAGTTTTGGGTTTAATAATCGTTTCTTGTTACTTAAGGTTTTGAAGGTTCCTTATATATTGAGTAAATTAATAAACCATGAAAATTATGTTAAATTTTAGTGAGCATTTGAAAATTGTTAATTTACTTCCAATCGAGATTAACATAACTTTTCACTATTAGAGACCATATATACTTATCTTTTAACATTTTTCAATGTATTGTCGGATTGTTGTCCTAAAAATCATGAATTTTCGAGCTCTCTCAACGCCGTCCTCGTCCTCCAAGGTCGATTCTTTCTCCTTTCTACTACGTCGTTTTAGTTCATCCACGGACCTGGTTCAGCGAATCTCCGGAAGATTCTCTCCCAGCTATGATCAGATACACAACAGTCTCCTCGAAACATGTTTGGAGCAGTGCAAGCAATTCAAGAACCGCAAGGTGTTCGACGAAATGCCTCAGAGAACTGTACACGCCTTTAGGACCGGCAAAGCTGTACATTCCCGGAGCTTGAAACTCGGAATCGATACAAAAGGGAGATTAAGCAACTCCATCTTGGATTTATATGCCAAGTGTAAGGAAACGGCTTACGCTGAGAAGGTTTTCGACTCTGTTGAAAAGGATGTAACGGGTTGGAACTCGATGCTATCTATGTATTCGAGCATTGGGATACCAACAAAGGTCTTGAGGAGTTTTGTATCGTTGTTTGAGAGTTTGTTTTTTCCGGATAAGTTCACTTTTTCGATTGTTTTATCAACGTGTGCCAGGGAGAGGAATGTAGAGTTTGGTAGACAGATTCATTGCTGTATGGTGAAGACCGGTTTCGAAAGGAACTCTTATTGTGGAGGGGCTTTGGTTGATATGTACGCTAAGTGTGACTTTATAGGTGATGCTCAACGAGTTTTCGATGGGGTAGTGGATCCTAATCCGGTTTGCTGGACATGTTTGCTTTCTGGATATGTCAAGGCTGGTTTACCAGAGGAAGCAGTTACAGTTTTTGAAAGGATGCGGGATGAAGGTCATCGTCCTGACCATCTAGCTTTTGTGACTGTTATAAATACGTATATTAATTTGGGGAAGCTGGAAGATGCACGTCTGTTGTTCGGGGAGATGCCAAGTCCTGATGTGGTAGCGTGGAATGTAATGATATCAGGGCATGGGAAACGAGGGTGTGAGTCGGTGGCTGTTGAGTATTTTCTTAATATGCGGAAGTCTGGTGTTAGATCCACGCGTTCTACACTAGGAAGCGTTTTAAGCGCCGTTGGGATTGTAGCAAATCTTGATCTAGGTTTGGTAGTTCACGCAGAGGCTATTAAACAAGGACTTGCGTGTAATATATATGTTGGGAGTTCTTTGGTCAGCATGTACTCGAAGTGTGAGAAAATGGAAGATGCTGCTAAAGTGTTTGAAGCTTTGGAGGAGAGAAATGATGTCTTGTGGAACGCGATGATAAGAGGTTATGCACATAACGGAGAAGCCCACAAGGTTATGGAACTGTTTATGGATATGAGATGCTCTGGTCATAATATTGACGATTTTACATTTACTAGCCTGTTAAGCACTTGTGCTGCATCGCATGATTTAGAAATGGGCAGCCAGTTTCACTCGGTTATCATCAAGAAGAAACTAGCGGATAACTTATTCGTGGGAAATGCATTGGTAGATATGTATGCGAAATGCGGAGGTGTTGAAGATGCAAGGAAGGTTTTTGAGCGCATGTGTGGTCGTGATAATGTATCCTGGAACACGATGATTGGTGGTTATGTCCAAGATGAGAACGAGAGTGAGGCTTTTGACTTGTTCAAGAGGATGAACTCGTGCGGTATGGTGTCTGATGGATCATGTTTAGCTAGCACACTTAAGGCTTGCGCAAATGTTCGTGGTCTTTATCAAGGAAAGCAAGCTCACTGCCTCTCCGTCAAGTGTGGCTTAGACACGGATCTTCATGCTGGTAGCTCGCTGATTGACATGTATGCCAAGTGTGGGGTCATCGAAGACTCACGTAGAGTTTTCTCTTCTATGCCTGAGTGGAGCGTTGTGTCGATGAATGCTCTAATTGCAGGCTATTCTCAGAACAACTTGGAAGAAGCTGTTGTTCTCTTTCGAGAAATGCTGACCAGAGATGTTAACCCATCTGAAATCACTTTTGCCACCATTGTTGAAGCTTGTGATAAACCAGAAAGGTTGGCCCTAGGAACACAGTTCCACGGTCAAATAATTAAGAGAGGGGTTTCATATGAAGGTGAATATCTAGGGATTTCCCTTTTGGGCTTGTACATGAACGCATGTAGAATGGTGGAGGCGTGTGTTCTTTTCTCGGAGTTACCAAGCCCTAAAAGCATCGTTCTGTGGACGGGGTTGATGTCAGGGCATAGCCAGAACGGTTTCTATGAGGAAGCTTTGAAGTTCTACAAAGAAATGCGTCGTGATGGTGCTTTACCTGACCAAGCAACATTTGTCACTGTTCTTCGAGTGTGCTCTGTCTTATCCTCCTTAAGAGAAGGTAGAGCGATCCATTCTCTTACCTTCCACTTGGCTCATGACCTAGACGAGTTAACATCTAACACCCTTATAGACATGTATGCCAAATGTGGGGACATGAAAAGTTCATCACAAGTTTTTAACGAAATGAGGCGTGGAAGCAACGTTGTCTCATGGAACTCCATCATCAATGGATATGCTAAAAATGGTTACGCTGAAGAAGCCCTTAAGTTATTTGTCACCATGAGACAGTCGCAAATCATGCCAGATGAAATCACCTTCCTAGGTGTTCTTACAGCTTGTAGCCATGCAGGGAAAGTGTCAGAAGGACGGAAGAGTTTTGAGATGATGGTTAGTCAATATGGTATTGAAGCGCGTGTAGATCATGTAGCTTGTATGGTTGATCTTCTTGGAAGATGGGGTTATCTTGAAGAAGCTGATGACTTCATAAAAGCGCAAAACCTGGAACCAGATGCAAGATTATGGTCATCGCTTCTTGGTGCATGTAGGATCCATGGAGATGACATTAGAGGAGAAATGGCTGCTGAGAAGCTCATTGAACTTGAACCACAAAACTCGGCAGCTTATGTTCTTCTTTCAAACATATATGCCTCACAGGGACGCTGGGAGAAGGTCAATGCTTTGAGGAAAGACATGAAAGACAGAGGAGTCAGGAAGGTACCTGGATATAGCTGGATTGATGTGGGACAGGGAACACACGTTTTTGGTGCAGGAGACAAATCTCATTCTGACATAGGAAAAATCGAGAAGTTCCTTGAAGATATATATGTTTTGGTGAAAGATGATGCCATCGTCAATCATGATATCAAAGAACATGCTTCTCATGATTGTATCTAATAACAGGGGAACTAACTGTTGGCAGCTTCTCGACCCATGTTTGATATTGTACAAAGCTGAAGATCAGCAGATCAATTCATTGAATCAGTTACTCAATTAGGAACTTAAACTTCATACAAAGATGAACAGGTTTTTCGTGATGTGGACAAAAATTTCATCTAGCCAAGAGACCATCAGGTAACTCAGGTTAGTGTGCTGCTGAGGCTAAGGTAAGACTTTACTGGAAACATGACTAAATCTATCACTTTTCTTACCAGGCATGGCTAGAGATGATGGTCCAATAAAAGTGGTTTAATGGAGATTTAGCTAAGTTGGCATCTTCTATATATTGAAGGTGGCCTGATAAAAGTCTCTTATTTAATCATGTGAGTTTTCCCAGAATTATCAACTGACGCTGATAGAAACTCCAATTGCAAGTAACTGTTGAGTGAAAGTTTGGAGTTTGAAGAGTGCAAAACCATGGAGGTAGCAGCTTTGTGTAAGAGAAGATGGAGCTATCACGGCGGTTCGTTGCCGACGGTAAAGCTACCAGTGTTCACTTTGCATGATATCTTTTTGCCACGTGGTTACTATTCCCTAGGTAGCTTACACGTATTGTAACTTATCTTGTACTCAGTACTCGTCTTCATCGAAAATTCAGAAGTTGACAAAAAAATGATTAGTGATAGAAGTATCTTTTTGGCTGTCACATTGAGAAATGACATGCTTAAAATAGAAGTATTCTCTTTTATTTACTTGATTATGGATTGTTGCATCTTGTGATTTGATTAGATACTCTTTTCATCTGGTTTCTCACCCTGAGCAACAATGGCAGCAATGATGATTTTTGACTTTCAGAACTACTTCATCTTAATCCTTCTATGCCTCTTCTCACTTCTCTGTTATACTGTCTTCTTCAGGAAACAAAAGGAGTCACGACTTGGCTTTGATCTGCCTCCTAGCCCTCCTTCTCTACCAATCATTGGTCATCTTCACATCATCCTCTCTCTTCTGATCCACAAATCATTACAGAAACTCGCATCCAAGTATGGACCTCTCCTCCATCTTCGCATCGTCAGCTTCCCTATAGTCCTCGTCTCCTCTGCTTCAGTGGCTGAGGAGATCTTCAAAGCTCAAGACGTGAACGTGTCCTCTCGCAGCCTCCCTACTAGCGAGGGGTCCCTTTACTTTGGATCTTTTGGCTTTGTTACAGCACCTCATGGAGATTACTGGAAGTTTATGAAGAAGCTCATCACCACCAAGCTCCTCGGAGTACAGGCACTCGAGAGGTCGCAAGGCATCCGTGCTGATGAGGTAGAGCTGTTTTACTCAAACCTGCTAGATAAGGCGATGAAGAAGGAGAGAGTTAATCTCGGTGAAGAAGCAATGAAACTAACTAACAATAGCATGTGCAAGATGCTCATGGGGAAGACTTGTAAAGAGGATGCAGAGACAGTCAGAGGCTTAGTGGCAAAGACAGATTCCATGGCGAAGAAATTATTCTTGGCGTCTATCTTACGTAGACCGCTTGAGAAGCTTGGGATCTCACTTTTTAAAAAGGAGTTGACGGGTGTTTCTAGCAGGTTTGATGAGGTACTAGAGAGGTACCTTGTGGAACACGAAAAGAAACAGGAGGAGCAAGGTGTGGATGTGATGGGTGTGTTGATAGAAGCATATAGAGACGAAAACGCAGAGTATAAGATCACTAGGAACCATATCAAGTCCTTGTTCGTGGTAAATGCATGTTCCTCTCTTTAGTTACATTGTATCACCATTACTTGTCTTGACTAAGAAACGTTTGCTACTACTACGAACAGGATCTTTTCATCGCAGGCAGTGAAACTACGTCCAACGTTATAGAATGGATCATGTCGGAGCTCATAAACAACCCTAAGACTCTTGAGAGACTGAGAGGAGAAATTGATTTGGTAATAGGGAAGACAAGGTTGATTCAAGAAACCGATCTACCAAACCTTCCTTATCTGCAAGCAGTCATGAAGGAAGGACTGAGATTGCACCCACCTGTGCCTCTTATGGTAAGAACATTCCAAGAAGGGTGTGAGGTTAACGGGTTCCACATACCGGAGAAGACAACACTTGTCGTTAATGGTTATGCTGTAATGAGAGATCCTGAGTTCTGGGAAGATCCTGAGGAGTTTAAGCCAGAGAGGTTCTTGGTTTCTTCACGATTCGGACAACAAGAGGACAAGATCAGAGAGAAGGTTCCGAATTACATTCCTTTCGGAAGTGGAAGGAGAGGTTGTCCAGGATCAAACCTAGCTTATCTCTTTCTAGGAACAGCTGTTGGAGTAATGGTGCAGTGTTTTGAATGGAGAATCAAAGAGGAGAGAGTTAACATGGATGAAGCTGCTGGTTCAGTTTCGTTGAGCATGGCTCATCCAATTCACGCCACCCCTGTTGTTCGAACCCAAGACTTTTTAACTTAACGTCTCGACTTGCTTTCTCATGATGCAAGAAGCCTTGAGGCTGATAAAATTTACTTATATGACACTGTGATCCAGACATGTGTATGCAGATAGTGATTTTTAGTTCTTGTGTGGCTTTGTATCAAGAAATGGATGAGAAGGGACTTCAAGTCAAAGGTTGTGATCAAACAGTTTTATACATATATATCGTTACTCAAATCCGGAATGTTTTTTTTTCTGATCAAGAAATCCGGAATGTTTAAAGAGCATAGAAACAAAGAAGAAGCGTTTTTAGCAAAAAAAAAAAAAAAAGCGTTGATGATAGAGAAGTATCAAAGCATTAAAATGACAAACTACACTCAGTTTCTATTAGAATACATTAAACATCACGATGTCAAAATTATAACAAAACGGCATGCAGTTCCTGTTCATACACATAAAACATTAAAAAAATAGTTTGGTTGCTCCTAGATCAACATTTTTTAAAATTTCAAAATGTTCAAAACTTATTAATACAGTTTCTACCATTAGAGTGTAATGATATAATCATATGTAGGTAAAAAATTAAAAAAAAACAAAAAAATCAAATTTAATGATAAAATTTTACATTTTAAAAATAGATATTATTTTTGGTTTGCCACTCTCATTTGGGAGAGTGAACTCCCCGATCAGTATTAACACAAACCACTCGTTTTTTTTGTATACTACTAGAATTTTTTCAAGTCCTTTGGAAATGATTTTGTTAAAACAATGACCATTTACGGTTGGACAAGTCACAGTAATGAGATAACTCATATTTGCTATAATAACTTATTTTAATGATACAATTTAGTAAAATTAAAGAACACCGTCAATAATCATAAACATAAAATTAAAAAATTGGACTTTTATTTAAGACATCTTAATCTTTAATTTCAAAAAAAAAATCATTTTATTCTTCATTTTTGGTCGGCTACGCTGTTTTAGATGCACAAAAAATGAATTGCTAAATCGAGTTAACGATTGATTTTTAGGAATCCAAAATACCTTAGTTAACAAAAGCTTAGGTTCAAAAGAGGAAATATTTTTAAGAAATTGAGGTATAAAATATTGCAAGTGAGAATGTGAGATTTATTTGGATTTGACTTGAAAGTTCAAGCTTTAAAAAGGATTTCTACTATATTTAGTGTTTGTACTCATTAAATTTTCTAATTATCAGATTTTACCAGTTTTTTGGAGTATGTACTTATAGTGATGTATCTACCCCATTTATTGGTGTTTAACAGCAAATGAAGATTTAGTTTTTGTTGTTCAATAGTTAATCAAATTCAAAAAGTAGATATATTAATTTATGAGAGAAAGAAACAAAAATATTTTATGGTAGTTGCTCGATTGTGTTTGAAGTTAATCCTAAAACTATATAGATAGTGATCAGAATTTATCATATCTTTATTTTAATTTATTTGTGTCAGATTTCATAATTTTATAAGATTAATAATGATAAAAAATTCAAACTTTACAACCGTATAAACACCTTACCGTTGCCAAACCCATTGAATGGAAATCGACCTTTTGTGGTCCAAAAGATAATCAAATTTACATAGTAAATCAATTAACTTATCAATTTTCTTTAAAAAAAATTTATGGTAGTCGATTGACTGCCTTAGAATTTAATCCTTGAACTACAAAATAGTGATTAGAATTATCATTTACTTATTTTAATTTATTTTCCTCAGACTTTATAACCTTATAAGATTAATAAACAATAAATAAATCAATTTTACAACTGTATAAGCATTTTTTAAATAGTTATCATAAGACAAAAAAAAAGTAAATTCATCAGTAGAAAGTTAGAAACTAAATTAGTATATATCTCCAAATCATTAACGACAAAGATATAAAATATTTTTTTACAAGATAGAAAGACCTTCCGCATATTAATTTCTCTGTATATATATTATAATTGTAACAATATAAAAGTTCAAGATTTTATTTTCTAAATAATTTCAACTGATAAATGTTATATCTTCTGATTTTAAAAATACAAAATGATATTTTTTTGGTTCTTCACCGCCTTAATGAGATTATCAGACTCTATAAATATGTATCACTTCAAGGCTTTTTATTCACACATTCTCTTGGCTCTCTCTCAAACCTAGCTACTCCAAAGCTGATTCGATACCGTCTAAAGTCTTGTGAGGTACATAACATCTTATACAACCTAGCTAAGAACAAATTTATAAAACACACTATAGTCAAAACATACTATTTTGACGCGGGAGGAGTCCATGACTAAAGAAAAAAAACTGAAAGAAAAAAAGAAAATAGAGAATATATAACGGAAGAGAGAGAGCGATTTTTAGGTATAAATGAAAAAATACTGATTTAAGTAAAATAAAGAGAGATTTCTTTGAAGAGCGAACAATAAAATCTACAAGGAAAATCTAAGAAGATTGAACCAAATACGTTTGAATTTTGTAGATCTCTTTTTTACTCTCCCCCCCCCCTCCCCCCTCTCTCTCGCTCTTGATTTTTTCTCTACGTTCGAATTTATTTTAATAATTAGTTAGTAATTTCAGAATAATATATTGTTTATATATATTTCTCTGTAAAATTGTATTCAACGTATACTTTATTATTGTTCTATTTAAATTTTAATATAATTATATTCTTCAAATAACTAATATTTAGATATCTTTTTGTTTGTATATGTAAATATATAAGTCTATTTACAAATATGCTTATATTATTCGTAATGTTTCTTAAAACATATAGATTGTTTAATGTGTATTAACTAATACTATGTTGTTATAAATAATTTTATTATAACCTTTTTCTTTTTTATTTGAATGACATAAAAGATTAATTCATATGCACATGTCGAATTATGCTTTGTATATAACAAATTTTACGATAAAAGTATGATTATTATCTACTTATTGTGTGCATATAGGTATTTGAAATACTCTTATTTAATTATTTAAAAGGCATATCTAATATTATAATATATAGATTTAGGTTTTAATCAAAATAAATATTTTGATGAAATTTAATAAACATGAAATATTTTGTTATAAGAAAAGAGGATATATATAATATAAAATAATAATTTTATTTATATCTTCTACTTGATTTAGTTGTGAGTATAAATTAATTCTGGGTGTATGATGTCTTATTAGTTCACATGTATTTCTATCTAATTGTTAGAAATATGTTACAATTTCATTGTTTCTATATTATTGATTAATATTTTTAGATAATATACTTTTCACTGACGAATTTTTTTTTTCCGTCAAGTTTTTTGATATTAAATAAAAAGGGTCAAGCCCAAATACAAATACTAAAATAAACAGGAAAAGCCCATGAAGCTGGAACCCAACCAAAATAACAAAGGGCCAAACCAAGACTAAACCGGTGGGTCCGTAATTCAAACCAGACTAAACCGGACGATTTCCGCTTGTCGAACCGTCGAGGAAACCGACACGTGTAAGGATCTGGACCGGCTGGACGACATGCGTCACTTCAGTTTCAACTCGACCGACACCACTTAGAAACCGTCGCCGGAACTACTCCACCGCACACCTCTTCTCGTCGGAGCTCATGAGACTGTCTAGCCTCCGACGGCACCACCACCTTTCTTCAGAGCTTCACCTTCGTTCACCGGAGAGCTTCATCACATCACTTGAGAGCTTCATCCAAGTAAACCAACCGATGGTCTCTATAACACACGAACCGAGAACCGAGAAATTACCGACGGGCCACTGACGCCCTCCATTAAGGTCCACTGAAACCCGGACCAACTAAAACCGACAGAGCTAGACTGAAGAAGCCTTAACCCTCCGGCGACAAAACCGATGACGACGGATCTGACGAAGCCTCCACGTCGCGGACACAAGAACCGACGGCGACGAAGCTGTCGGAGCCTCCGCCTCTCGGAGACAAAACACCATCACGCAGTACAAGAAGCTTCACCGCACCAACCCTCCGCAACCGCGCCATTACTCCAATTTCGAAACCACCACGAAGGCGTTAATTCCAGAGCTCAGGCAAGGTGGAGAGGAGAGGGGACGAAGTGACAGCGGATACCAACCTTATGCATTCACTGGAGGGGCTCCGGCGACGGCACGCACGCTCACGCGCCGGCCTTTCGCCGGACCCAAGCTTTAGATCTACTTTCTCTTTCTGCTGTGGCAATACCACTTGATATCAATATCACACTGACGAACTTATAATGAGTATAGTCTATATATTTTTTCCTTTGTTGATGAAAATATATTCTAATGTCAATATTATTTGAATCCCGCTGGTTCTGTTGATCCAGATTCTGTTGCCTTCTTCTCTCCAGATGAGGTAACTTCCAAGCTCCCTGCATTAGATAAAAAACTAATCTTGTTTAAGTAGTCATCTTCTTGCTTCATCCCTTTACTTCATGATAGGGAGGCAGCTACTTACATGCAAGAGGCTTCTCGGCTCATAATGTTTACAAACACATCACGGTAACTAGTATTACATATATGTTTTCACGTCTTTGATTGATTAGGAACTTGCATTAATTTTGATTTTCTTGCAGGAACATGCTTCTATGGTTAAAGACGTATGGAACATAAAAGCAAGCGACAAGTGATGATACATGTGAATGTGACATTTTATCTGTGTCACGAGATGACTGAGCAAAGACTTATTTTACTTAGTTCACATTCCTGTGTTAGCCTGTTGCAATAAAGATCAAAGTGAGGAGAAGACAAAGTGGGTCCTGAATCTTGTGCCAGGAGAAGAACGTGTTGGATACATAACCAAAGATAGAAAAGATGTTAAATTGGTGACGCAATGTTAAATGTAGAACCTGTAATCCATAAGAATGCAGAACAATAGCAACAAGAACTGGTTAAATGTTGCAAGATCAAATAATCTTATGTCTTCTTTTCATGGTGGTTTTACATTTGAAATTGATTCAAGTCCAAACCTAAAACACAGAAGAGTCACTAAAGAAGATGAAACAGAACTAGGAAGAAGAAGAAGACACTACATTTACACTTCCAACATAAGACAACTTTCAAAAACCAAACCAAACTCCTCACTACTTCTTGCCTTCTTCAATAGCACTCACAGCTTTCACAGGACATTCCTCTGGAACCACCACCACTGACCGCCTCGCACCACCGCATATCGTCCAGATACACAAAGCCAACACTGCTCCCAAGGCTCCACACACTGCACCCAAGACCAAAACACCAAGCATCCTCCAAACACACTCGTTTCTCTCCACACCCTCTTCCTCCTCCCTTGAACTGTCAGCCTCCACACCTTCATACGGTTGAAGCGGCTCTGAATGCATCCACGTCGGAGGAGGATGCCTTATCTCAAACCCCCATGAATGGAGAAAATGTGCATTCGAAGAGTTCCCGTTCGTAGAGCTTAACCCCACCATGAACTCACCACCATACCAAAGCTCCTCCAAGTCCACGGAGAAAGAGAAGAATGGATCATACATCTTTACCGAACCAGATTTTCTGAACCGAACCATCATTCTCTTAGAACTCGCCTCATACTCAACCATACAGCTCAGCCTCCCTCCATTGACCATCATCAAGTCACCCTCAAAAGAAAGGTTTCTAATTTGAGAACCTATCAAGATTCTTGCACGGTTTCCTCCACTGGAAACATCAAACTCAAAACCAACAACTGTCTCGTTCTTTGCGTATTCAAACAGAAACCCTAAAGCAGAGGAGGAGCTGTTATCTCTCTTACCGAACAGTCCAAGATCAAAACTGGTCGGAACCATTACAAAACTCAGTACATCACCAATCTCGTTAGGCATCGAGAATGAGAAGTAACTCGAGAAAGATAACGAGTTCCTCCTCCTCCTCTCTTTACCTCGGAGAAGCTTGATGGGTTTCTTGTAAACGACTCCTCCCACGCTTCCACTCACTGACTCAGTCAGCTGAATCGAAGAAATGGAACTGACAAGCTTCGAATCTCCGAACAGAGAAACATCCTTGTCAAAGCTCGGAGACTTTGCGAACCCATCAAATGAAAAGGAGGAGTTAACATCTGTAGCCATGGTTCCATGAACCTCGAAGCACAAAAAAACGAACATAAAGCCTAGGGCTTTGAAGAACATCGACATAGCTTAACTAAATGAGAAATGAGTCTCTCTCTCTGGATACAGAAGCAAGCTCTTCTTCTTCTTCTTCTTCTTCTAGGTGGAATCTTTTAGTAATCGAGAAAGAGTTTTACTTTTCAAGAAGACAAAAGTAAAGTTATTATCTTTGTTATTGTGTGGATTTACGTGAAGAAGAAGAAGAAAGAAGATTAAAATAATATAAATCTTGTGCAGAAACCAGAGACCACGATTCGCTCTCATTCTCTTTCTTGTAGTGCTTGCTGACTAAAGGTTATGAATGCATTTAATGCTGTTTCTTGATATTTTTATTTTTACAATGTTTTTTGTTACATTCTCTCTTGTTTAGTCTTCGAGATTATGAAACCTATGATCCACTTTAACGTTTATAAGACATTAAAATGGTTAAGAGCTGTTGGAGAGGCTTTTTTGTTTTACTTACGATCAGATGGTTACATATATGTGAAGACAGCTTGAGCGGATAATACTGTAATAATGTACTTATAAAGTGAACTCGTCTAACAAAGATAATTTTAAAAGTAAATTTAAAAAGAAAAAGAAAACTCGTTTCGGTGACAAGAAACAGAGGTCGACATCTTGTGGACCAATGACAAGAAAGCTCATGGGCAATCCCCACTTGGCTTTCTTCTTCTTTTCTGATCTCATTTAAAATAATTCTTATTTAAATAAACAAACAAGAGGAAAATTCCAATAAATTCCTTAAAAGAAGGATGATGATTAAAAAAAACAAAAGTTTAAGCGTTTCAGAAATTGTAGGTTAAAAAAAAACTGACCTAACAAGAACAAAACGTATCAATAGTATCTAAAGAATCCAAGGAAAAGCTTACATTCAACACTTTTTAAAAAGAATGTGTGTTCCTCTCCTCTCAAAGTGGAATCCACTAAGTTGCAACCAAAAGTTTTATTTCATTAGGTAGAAAGCAAAGACATAAAAAGAAAGATAATTTGTCTTGTTCAAATAGGTAAAACATTTTGATGAGTAAAGAGAGCATTATACTGTGAAAGACAAAAAAATAGTAGTTCAAGTTTAGCCATCTTATACAATAGAAACTTGCTCTGAAGACTAAAAGGTATTTCATTTATATAACCATGATGCTGATATAATATTGTATACTTTAGATCTAAAATATGATTAATGGGTAGACATTTAACGTTATCAAAGCCTGCATTTCACTTTATTCTTCTTGAACTTTGATTTTCCCACTCAACTAAGACCTAACATAAAATGGACTAGTTCGTTACAGTAACTATCTATTAGAATTAAAACTTTAAGAAGACAAAAATGCTATGAATCCCACTCACAACAGAAGACTTCTTATTGAATTAATAATGTTTCTCTCTTGGCATTTGATCTAGTTAATATTAATTCATCAGAAACTAATTAATATACTCAGGGATATATGCATCTGCTCTATCCTAAACAAAGAATCATCATCTAGGAGCCATCTCTGTAACGCTCTGAAACGAAACAACAGAAGCCGAAGACGACCCTTGAGGAAAAGCTGAGCTTTTCCCTTTGTAACCTTGTGTTGATGAGCTCTCCTGTGAGCTGCTACCTCTAAGACCGAGGCCACGGTGGTTGCCTCCCTTGTTGACACCTCTGTAGACACCAGGCTCTGTTAAGGCAGCCTCGTTGAGCTTGATCTCTTTCCTGCTAAGCATCTCCACCACTTGCCTCATGTTCGGTCTCTTCTGTGCCGCAGCTTGAGTGCAGAAGAGAGCTACTTTGATGAACCGTGTCACTTCATCTTCCGGAAACTTGGTTAGATATGGATCCACACACTCTAGTAGCCTCCCTTCTTCTCTCAGCTTCCAAACCTACCAAGCCACAGATTAACTATAAACCCCTTCATCACATTTACATTGTTATATAGTTAAATGTCTTTTTTACAAAGGTCACTAGTATGGGCATTTCAAGTATCTGTTCAGTTAGGATAGTTTATTTCTGGTACCCGTAGTTCGGTTAGGGGATTTTAGCATCCATTTAAGAACCACATTTTTTCAGTTTGGATCGGTCTGAATAAGTCCGGGTCATGTCAGATAATGAAACTACAACCGGCTAATACCCAGAAAAAATTGACCTTCTTCAATTTAAATATAGTTCATTTCGGATAAAATATCGCATAATTCAAATGATTCATATAATATTTTTGGATAATTCGGATTATCGTGGATATGTTTTGGATAATTCAATGTTTCAAATATGTTTGGATAGTTTAACAGATTTTAAATTATATTTGTATATTCATTTATTTTATATGTAAATATATAACTAATACTTATATATATATATATATTTGAGTACATTTTTATTTCTAGGTTTAGTTCCAGTTTGATTCAGATATTTGGATATAGATATATAAAAATTATTCGGTTATTTGAGAGTTTTGATCCAGTTTTGGTTTCGGTTATTTTATTTCTGTTTGGTTCTTTGGATATCGGGCAAAATGCCTAAGCCTAGTCACCACAACGTTTAGGATGTTTTCACTGACATATGTATACATTGTGTGTAAAGGTAATTATAGTTTATAAGCTTTACCCATTCGACAAGAACCAATAACTCGTCTGTAAAGGCAGCTCTGCTGCTACTGCCACCACTTATGACTTCAAGCACAAGTATCCCAAAGCTGTAAACGTCTGCTTTTTTTGTTAACTGACCTAGAAGTGCGTATTCTGGGGCCAAGTATCCCCTGTAGTGTCAGACTTCATTAGCTGAACATATATCTGTAGAGTAAAGATGGATACATGAATGAAACGATTCTTACACTGTTCCCGCTACTCGGGTACTGATGTGAGTGACATTGTCTGGGAAAAGCTTTGCCAGCCCAAAATCTCCAATCTTGGGACAAAAGTTTTGGTCTAGTAAGATGTTACTGGCCTTTATGTCGCGGTGAACGACCTGAGGTTCGACTTCTTCGTGAAGGAAAGCTAAACCTGAAGCTGTCCCAACGCAAATGGCAGCTCTTTTGGGCCAATCAAGTGGAACATACTTACTCCTCGAACCTAAAAAAACATCAGGGTTAAACACAGGACTTGGCAGATGAGAATCAGAACAAAAAAAGTTACCAAGCAAAACACTAGCAAGACTGTTGTTCTCAAGGTACTCGTAGACGAGAATCCGATTGTTCCCTTCGACGCAGCAGCCAACGAGGTTAACAAGGTTAGGATGATGAATCTTGGATATCAAGTTAATCTCGGTCAAGAACTCTCGTGTGCCTTGTTTAGATTCTGCTGAAAGTGATTTCACAGCTACTTGTGTACCATCTCTCAATACTCCCTGCAAGATTTCAAGAACCATGTTGTTGCATGATTCGCTAGAAAAAACATCAAACGTACGTAACATGTTTTCAACATTTCTCACCTTGTAGACAATGCCAAAACCACCACCTCCGATTCTGGTAGATGGATGAAAATCATCCGTGGCTGATCTTAATGAGTTATATGAAAAGACTCTCACATTGTCGGTGCAAATCTCTGAATCAAATTCAAGAACCGTGTTTCTTAGCAAAAAGAGATCAGGAAAGTGACTAAATCAAATTGGTCAACCATTGTTGCAGATTCTTTAACCTAAAAATCATTATTACATTATTAAATGAAAGCCATTGAAAAATGTTATAATCATTATTACAATAATATGATCACAGACTCACAGGCATTATGATCCCTAAAATAATCAAGAACTTTTACATAATTAAAAACGTATCAATGGACAAATGTTTGTATATACCTTCAGCTTCTTTCTGACCAAGACGATCATTTCTTTTGCACTTATCAAGAACTCCAAAGCAATTAAAGCGCATCACAAAATCCAGAGAGAAGGATACTCACTCCTGGATACAGACTAAATTTGGATTTGATGGAGATGTAAGAAGTACAAGTTTCCTACAAGAACCTCAAATTTGACCTGTCTCCTATATACAAACTGAATCTGGAGGAGGAAGAAGAAGAAGATAATGGGTTTGTTTGAAAAGAAGTTGCTTAGTGGGGAAAATTCATTTTGGCACAAGAAGACCAAAGAGTTTAATCAACGAGAAACCATCATGAGTTGCTTTTTTTCTTCAACCCTTTTCGTGTGGATGTTAATAAATTATTGAAGTAGCCAAACCAACTCGAGACAGAACATATGAACAGTGAAAAACGCTAAAAGGTATCTCTGCAATTTCAGTCCTTGTAATTTAATTTTTCATCTGCCGATTGCTATCACATGAACAAACAAAAAACTTGAAAGTGACAGCTACAAGTAGACGTGACTGATCTATTGATTTTACTCTCGCGAATTAAGTGTTGCATGATGCGTGATTTTATTTTTTAAACATCCGATTTATCAAACAAACTTTCATTTTCATAATTGTGCTATTTATTATTTTGGAACTCTAAATCATTATTTAACGTGTTCGGTATTGATATACGGTACCTCGTTACCAAAATAATTAATAATCCTTCCGTTTTAAAATTATACATATAGATTAAGAACATCGTTAATTATTTACCTAACTACATAATCAACTAATAAAAACAGAAGAATATATTTTCATTGGTCATACATGTATGTTAATAAATTTTACATAAAAAAAATCAAAAATATCATATAATTTGGAACAATTTTTTTTTCTAAAACTACTTATATTAAAAAACCGGAGGGAGTAGTATACATAAATTTTTTTGAAGCACAATCAGTAAATAAATCAAAACTTTTCATTTTGTCATTTGCTAACTTTCATTTTTGGTCAAACGTCTGTTACAAAGTTCAATGAAATGTTATTAACATTATAACATCTTCGATCTTGTTTCATTTTCCACTCTATATTTTATTTTTCAGTAAAAAATTATAATTTTACTTTATTTTCAATTCCAAAATAGAAAAAAATATATTTGTTTCACAAAATAAAGTAATTTAAATTTTATTCTAAAATAAAATATGATTAGAATAAAAGTATAATACGTAATTTTATTTTGAAAGAAAAAATAGAATAATACATTGAAAAATGCCACTTAACAATTTTCATCTCGTAAGAAAATAAATTGCAGGAAAGTTCAGGTCGTTGCATCTCTACCATTGAGTCATTGCCACCTTATCTACTATAGGAAACTAGCAATTGATTAACGCACTAATATCTATCGTTAAGTTTTGGTTACCAAACTACACGGCACATTAAGTTTGACGTTGTTGTTATTGTCGCCGTTCACATCTCACCACGTGTATCTCTTTTTTTTTTTTTTTGGGGAAACACCACGTGTATCTCTTTTTCTTTCTTTTTTCATTTTAAAAGCTTTTGTCAACATTTTATGTTTTGGAGAGAAACAAAAACAAATCTGACACGAAGCCGGAAACTCCATGCGACAGATGATTACAAATCAGAGTATGAGTGACGACGGATTCAAATTCAGGTCTTTTAAGGATCCATGAAACGCCATGAACCATCCGACCACTAACTCATGGTTTGCAAACTATTCTTTTCAACGGGTTTTAAACAATGATACAAAAACGAGATCGGTTGTTATCGGACACGCATACTAATTCGATGAAAACATCAAAACATGATTAAAAGTGTATTCTGGTGAACTTTACGGTTAGGTAGTCGAGATCATAACATTTGTTTCCCAAACAGCTATTCGGTTACAGTCCTTAACCACAAGGAAATCTATCGCAGAGTCTAAGGCAATGTCTTTTGAGATGTAAGGCTTCTCACTACATAATCTGGCATCAGAAGACAGTACAATACAATAAACCAAGACAAGACAAGACAGGACAGCTAACAGTTGCTCAACCAAACAGTAAATACATAACAAACAAAAAAGGAGAAACAATATTAAAAATAAAAAAAAACTCATAAGCACAAGCAGAGTGAGTCTCCAGGTACTTCCGGTATGATCCGGAAACAAATCAGACACTCTGTGTGGACAGCACTCAATCAGATCCCCAACGAAAGGGAAATATTTTCACATTAAGAAGAGAGCTGGAAACGGGCGCTAGGTTTCTTTCTTCTCCATCCCTACCAAAAAACACCAGAAACAACATATCGTTCTTCATAACATTTATACAGAAGACAAAACTGGGTAGGTAAACATCAGAGATGAACTAGGGACTTACGAAGGCGATGTAATATAGGAAGGTCAATCCAGCCAGGATAACAAACCCGATTTGGAACACGTTGTACCTGAGATACATATATATACCACATCGACCTCTCTCAATAAGACAATAGACAGATACAGTTTAAAAGACTCCTATGTGCCTAAACCGTTACTACTTACTTGTAGAGATACTTGATTCCTCGAAGTGACTGCAATGTGTGGCCAAAGATCTCCTGAGCAGCGGTGGCTTGAGCGTAGTATCCGAATGCAGTGGCACAGAACTGAATCACACTGCAATTTAAAAGAACCACCAGTTACTTCGATTGATTCATGCATTCGCCCCAAAGACAATTAGATTTAGTTTAGCCTACCTGATGGAACAGAGAAGAATGAGCCCAACATTGAAGAGGAAAGAGTTCATTAAAGTAGCTCCCCATCTGAAAACAAGTTTAAATTGGCCAATTAGAAATTAAAAGAGAACGGAATAATAACCTTGGAATATAGCCAAAAACTCTTAGAATCAATAGATGTGGTTTACTTCATCGGATGAATGGTAATGAAGACAAGCTTCAAACCCAGCATCATTGCCCCAGCGATAACAGCGAGTAGAAGGTAGAAACAGAAGAAAGCAAAGGCAGCAGTGCCAAGAAGACCTAGAAAATTTCCGCACACACCAACATAGGAGTCAGGCAGAGACATGAGGACCCTTAGTATAGGATAACATAACAAGAAGAGAAGATAAACTTACCCCAGACGTCATCAAGCTTAATAAAAACCTCGTTAAGAAAAGGGGAAAGAGGAGGGTCGACAAGCAGATATATTATAATATGTGCAATCCAAGCAACAGAAACGATCAATCTACAAAGACAAAAAAAAAACACCAGAGGCTTAGCTATAACGGCTTATTTAACATCTAGCCAATAAAGATTATTATCTTATGAAGTACTAACCCTATGATTCCAAGAATAAACTTGGCCAAGTATCCGAGTACAGTGAAAGCCCAAGCAGTTTCTGCCTGAAAGGAAAAAAAATAGACCATAGAATAGTTGGATAACTCGAAGAATTTAGATATAGTTGTGAGATACACTCGTCTTACCTTCTCTCCTTGGGGATACGCTTCTTCTAAGAGGTTCACATCTTCCTCCAATTGTAGCAACTCCTGCGGGTTAACCACATTAGGAACTCAAAATCCAGGCAGATTTTCCAATTTTAATTATGAAACAAAACTGAGAGAAGATACCAAACCGTGAGAAAATTTATGTACCTTTTCAACTGCTTTCACATTTTTCCTCCATGCCCTGCCCTTCGCACCACTTTTTTCTTCCTGGCGAAGTCCATCTGCTGCTTTCTTTAGTTCTCGAGCTTTTTTCCCTAGTTCAGTTGCTTCCTGTAAATCAATACGGAGTTTACTACTTTACTTAGAAAATGAGTGTGGAAATGACTCAAGATCTAGAAGAACAATAACCAAACCTTTATATATTGTGATCGAGTGATAACAGCCTTTGGTCG